>NC_057813.1:672297393-672642162 GCF_018294505.1 Triticum aestivum | reverse complement strand
CAGGAATGAGCCGTAGCGGGCGACGACGCGGCGTGCCGCGGCGTCACATGCAGAGGCGAGTCCGTAACATGACTTGCCCCTATTATCTTATCTTTATTTTTTAGGGGAAAAACCTGAACCCTTATGAATTATTTTTTCATTTGTACTTTTTTGATAATTTTTATTGTACTATTGTGAGTTATTATTTGTACTTTAGCCGTTTGTTTTCTCCCTCTATATTAATTTTTTTATTGTATTTGATTTTTGGTATTATGCTTTGTAACTGGCCAGAGATAGTAGGCTTCGCCACGGTTGTGGGCTTTAGCCGTCGGTTTTCTCCCACTCACCTTTTAACCTCCGATCTTCCCCGTTCCGCTCCGCTCTCCTCCCCAAATCGATTCCTTCTTTGTTACCCTCTTCTTCTCTTCTCGCAGGGAAGTTGCTACTCCTATTTTGCCGCGGGGGCGTCGGTCGGCGGGTTCAACCCCAGGGGTGGAGGTATGGGTGCTCTGTTTGCTCCTTTTGCTCCGCCATCGACTTCGCTTGCGTCCTCTTATGTATAGATTTTCTCTCTATTTCTAATCTATTGCTCTCTTGCTGTCTCAGGCTGCACTCGCTACGGTTCCTTTGCTGTTGAACAAGCGGTTGGCGGCAGTGATACTGGATTGCGTGGCGGATTTTGTGTTTGCTAGTAAGAGTTTTGCTTTGTATGGCGTGCTTCGTTTCTGAAATAGTTTAGAGCCCTAATTTTTGTTCATGTGTCTTGCAGATCTGGTTTGGAAGATTTTAGGACTGTAGATCTCAATGGGTACATCATCCAGTCTGGACAAGTTGAATGCAGGTGATTTTCCCTGTATTTTGGATGATGTTTTAATGGGTATGGTTTTTAGGTTGTACAGGTGTTGCCGTATCGACTTTATAAGTTGTATGTCTTTTGATAGCTGTTTATTTCGCCCTGGAATGTGCGGTGTGTATGGTTTTGGCAGTTGATGCGACCTGCATACAAGTTGTAGTATTTATCACCATGTGTAGTTTGAACTGCTATCCTGGCATTTTAATAGGTTGTAGTAGTCAGTGAAGAACTAGTATGATGTTGAAAGAGTTGTCTTTTCCAAAGTTTGTTGTGCAAGTGGAGGGTTCATATTGTTTTATTGGGTGCACTTGTAGTGTTCACATAGTTGAACTAATTGCTTGTTCATGTACTTTTTTGCTAATTATGATGTTGTTGCAGATGTTGGAGTGCCGGTGCCTCCTGATTCTGACAAATCAGAACGCTTTCAAGATCTTGTGAATGTTATTTTTGAGACACCAAATCCTCTAGAAGAACTTGTGAATGTTGTTGGTGTTTCCCTTATATTTGCTCTTTTTTTATCAGCCTTGAATACATATATATTCTTAGTTACATCAGTTGTTCCTTTTGTTTGTGTGTGATGCTATGCGCTTTATTTATCTTGTCTCTGCAAAGTTAATTGTGTTTTAATTTTATATGTGCGTGCTTATGTTATTGGTTTATGCAGTTAATGACAGACATGGTGTTCCTGAGGACATTGCTGATGTTGTTTAAGATATTAATGATGGAATGTATTCTCTTAACATTGATGATGGTGATGGCAGCTTGCAGTTGTCTGTTACTCAGTCACAAAGTGTTGATGGCACTGAGCCTATTACTCAGGCTGAGGATGTTCCTATGCAGTTACAGCTCGAGGATGAAAGGATAAGAAAGAAGAAGTGTGATTTCCAGAGGAGAAAGGAGTTGGAACGGTGTCAAAAGGCTGCATGTGTGCAACGAAGTGATGAGGATGTTGCTCAAGCTCCTAAATGTGTAGGCGATGAAGGTGGTGGCGCGGCCTTTTCAACTATTAATGCCGGACTCATGGAAGTGACATGCCTGTGAAGACAAACTTGATGCAAACTCTTTTGACGCAAGCGTTTTCTCGTGATGCAGTTAAGGAGAAGAAAGCTGTTTTGAAGAGGAAGATGTCAGATCGAAATCCTGATGGCACACAGAGGCGTAGCCCATGTGTGAAAGCTGGTTCCCAACCTGGTAATAGAAAAGATGATGGGGATAGTGCTGCTGTGAAAATTGGTCCAAGCACACTTGGTGGCTCCCCTGTTCGTCGGGGTCCACGAGGTTTGACAAATAAGAAGCCTTCTTCGTCTCCTCTTCAAGAGTGGTCTTTGTTGAAAGAAAATAAGAAGCGTAAAGTTCATCCTGCAAAGGTGAACAAAGGTGTGAAGAAGTGTCCTCGTGTTGAAGCTGAAGATGTTGTATCTGAAGAACACGATATCGAAGTTGATTCTGAAAATGAATTTGCAGTGGTATGTGTTTTGTACTGCATGTGACTTACTAGTTGTACTTGCAATGATTTAATTGTGTTTGGGATGGTATGCTGGCCAGGTGAGGCTGGTCATTGTTTGCATCAATTGAGGGTGGTACTGATGTTGTTTTAATAGTAGAACTTATGCAATCTTTTCTTTCTTTTTTACTTGCCTTCATATGCTTGTATTGTTTTCTATATTCATTTATTTAAGGTGTGCCTTCTTTATTTTCATTTACAGCCTATTAGCGTTATGAGTCCGGTCAAGCCGGTGGGAGGCAATGCCGGAAAATTTGCCTTGGATGAAGGTGACCAACGGAAATTGAACTTAACTGTGCGATGTTCGTTGGGAGAGGTTGAAGCTTGTGCTAAATTTCTCGAGAGTCGGCATGTGGCTAGGGTTCATGCATCTGGTTTTGGTTCTATCTTCAAGTGGAGGGTGAAGTCTAACATTTCCGCCCTCTGATGGGAGTTTTGTACCTGATGATAGATCCTGATACAATGAGTCTTGACATGGGTGAGGCTAATAAGAAGCTTCGCATCACTAGCGATGGTATACAACAATTATTTGGTTTCCCTCGTGGTGGTCCTTCTGCGCCAAGGCCGTCTGATGAAGTTAAGATCGGAGCTTGACATTAGCAGGAACAAACATATCAGGACAAAGGATTTGAGGAATAAGCCCAAGGTGCTCATCAAGGATCCTAGTAAAGATGACCTTGCTCTGAAAGTGTTCTTCATTATTGTGTTTATGAAGGTCGTGTTGCCTGGTTCTGCCCCGTGTGTTTCCAGAGAGGCAGCAATGTTTGAGGGTATCGTCTTTGAGGACATGGCTAAAATGGATTATTGCCAGCCGATGGTTGTTGAGCTTAGAAGGGCTGTTGCCAAGTACCAAGATGGTGATACCATGTGGAAGGCAATCACAAGCTGTGCTATAGGGCCTGTACTAATGTACCTTGACTGCCTTATCTGTGGCAAGACTGCGGAGCCAGACATGCGAGTCTCCCGCATATGTTTCATGGATCCTGTCAAGCTTTCTGATCTAGTTGATGCAGATTTGATAAAAAAAAGGCAATGCAGATCCAAAGACTTGGGTGTTTGGGAAGCTTCCGGTGAGTTTTATTTCTTTTGTGTCTTGCAGACTTTTTTTGTTTTAGGTATAGCTATTTTTTGTTGTAGTGGACATGTGTACTGCAGAGTTATCTTTTTAGAATTTGTCATTTCTTAAGCTTTGTGAGGTTTAGGTACGGTTTTTTAGTACTATTGTTTCATGTGTGGTTGAACAGAATAACTTTGTTCAACTGGCCTATTGGTAAATACTAACAAATTGGCAATGATAGTTAAAGATTGACAGTGGTGTTGATTTAAATCTGTTAATATCATGTTTTATTTGTTCCTATGTGTTGCATTGATTGATTAACTATTTTTCCGCTTGCTTGTAGTGGAAAACTCAAGAGGAGGTAGTTTTTTTTCGAGTGTATAAACGGCCAGTCCTGGAGATGCCGTCGTCTCAGGTTCCAAAGTTTTCATCTCTGCACGATGAGTTGAGAGATGGCTGTGGTGTTGAGGGTGCTGGTTATGTCCCCCTGGCCCTAGTAATGCTAGTACTTCACAGAGGCAGGGTTTTGGTATTGATGCTGTTGTTTCTGCGTTGGAGCATGATGAGCATATTTTAACTAATGTGTGTTCTGAGCTACAAAGGGACCCAACGACAGTTGAGCGTCTTAGTTGTATCATTGGTATCCTTCCTAAAGGTCATCAATTTAATGTTGAGGAAGCTGTTGACTACATTGAGATGGAGAGAATTTTAATTGGTGATATGTGTGACGGTGCCGCTGATCTAGTTCAAAGCTCGGTTCGTGTGTTGAACAACATGAAGCGCTTCAAAACTATGCAAGACTCTCGCTGCTAGCCATATGAAGAAAGTGGAAATGTTGTTATCAAGCAGATTGAGCAGGATGAGGCTGCTGCCACCGACAGCAGGGCTGGTGATGGTACTGAGGCTAATGTTTCTGATCACGAAATGAATGGTGTTGGCTTGGAGCGTCCTGTTGTTGATGTGAGTCAGTCCTCGGTGTTTGCAATTTTTACTATGTTGTTCTGCTTTCACTATTGTAGTTGAACTTCCTCATCTTCATCTATTTATTAAAATTTTCTTTCATGCAGATTGAGTAGGATGAGGCTGCTGCCATCGACAGCAAGGCTGATGATGGTACTGAGGCTAATGTTTCTGATCACCATACGAATGATGTTGGCTTGGGGCACCCTGTTGTTGATGTGAGTCAGTCCTCAGCGTTTGTATGTTTTTACTATGTTGTTCTGCTCTCAGTACTGTAGTTGAACTTCTTGATCTTCATTTGTTTATTAATTTTTCTTTTCATGCAGGAGACCAGTCATAATGTTGAGGCTGTTTTGACAATGGAGTTAATGATCCATCTACTGATAAGTGCAAGGTTATTTTTATTTTTATAGTGTTTATTCATATTTTCTTGAATTTTCATGCGCACCAATGTGTCTTCCTTGTTCATTTTTCTATCCCACACCGTTAAGAGTTTGCAAGTGATACCTACCTTTTTTGTTACTGTGGTTTAATTCCTTGTGTTTATTTTTGCTAATAATAGCACTGTCTTTTTTGCTTCATTACATTTGAATCAGGGTCCTCTTGTTGGCGACAAGCCTTGTTTACCCGTTGGTGACGTTGCTTTGAATGTTACCAGTAGCAAGATCGATGATGTTGCTGTGAATGCTTCTAAGGTTTGTTTTTCTGTGCACCTCTTGGTAGCTTATTTTTTATTGTTAGTTTTGCTCATATTATTCACTTTTTCTGGGAAAAAATTCGTCAGATTACTGATGTTGAGCGTGAGGTTGTCCTTAGTGGTGGAGATGATGCTCGTGGTGTTCCATTGAGTAGTGGGCACAATGTTGGTACCAAAGTTGCTGATGAGGATGCTGGCGCTGCCAGCATACTTGATGCCAAATCGCCTAGTGTTGGTATTGCTGGGAATGAAAATGTTTCTGATTGTGAAGATTTGTCGCCGGAGAATTTCCCGCCTGGAGGTCTTGATTACGGTGATGCATTGCAAAATGCTTCTAGCATGGAGGAGGTGCCATCCGAGGATGATGATTTACTTCTGTCAATTTATTCTGACCCCTTGACGCAGGAGGCGCTCTTGTCATCCCAGGATCTTCTTTCCACAGACCCTGAACGCGAAACAATATTGGTGTCCTCTCAAGATGTCCCATCGTCAAACCCTGAAACTGGAGGCATATTGGTCTCATCACAGGAACTACCATCATCATCAAACGCTGATAGTCCAGGTAAGTACTTGTAAATGAGGCATACTTCTCAATTTTGGCATTTTGGACATGTTCACTTGTAGTGGTTGAACTTATTATTTTCTTCTTTTTCTGCAAGCAGAAAGTGGTAATGTTGTTAAGGTTGATATGTTTTTGTTCGCTGTTACGAGGTTGCGCACGAACCGTACGAAATGGTTAGTTTGGGATTTTGCCCGTACCATTTTTGTCTCTTTTTCTTTCTCTCATATGATTATTTTTGTTGTTGCAGTAGTTTTAATTCATGTAATCTTTTGTGTTTTTCTAGTCACAAGCCGATGTTTCAAAATAAAGAATGTGATGCCAGTGTTGGTTATATTGCTAAAGCGTTTGTCCCCACTAGCATGCTCAACTCAGACAGTGATGGCGTTGTTTTATATTCTCTACGTCAGAAGTACCAAGACACTGACAAGTTGATAGTTCCCAGATGGGTGACAGTCAGTATTTTTCTTTTTGTAAATAGGATGATAAATTGTTTTGCCAATTTTTTAACTGTTGTTATTCTTTTTGTACAATAGACCAAGATCTGTGATGGAAATATTGATTCCAATGTGCTAAATTGGTTCACGAGATCAGGTGCTGATGGTTTTGACCAAGTAGGTGAACTTGGACTTTTTGTACTCATGAACTAGAACTGTCATATTTTATTGCAGGTTTGGGAGGTGGGGGAATGAACTTGATTAGCCTGCTTTTACACCTATACTTATGAATGATGTGTGCTTCTTTTTTTAAAGCTGCACTTATTGTCGCAAGGAAATTAAACTGATATGTTTGTTCCTCAATTTTTGGGCGGTGGATATAAACTCTTATGATTATCTGATTTTTGTTTGTACTTCTGAATTTCAATTTCCCTCTTTTATTTTATTGTTTGGAGGCTGAATTTTTTGTTTCATTGTGATTTGTTAAATTCATTTTTCCTCTGCCATTTTTTTCAGCTTCTTTTTCCTACTTTTGATCCGCCGTCATTTGTGGCTACCATGAAGCCGAGCGAAGAATCTGGGCATTGGTGCTTGATTGTTCTGAATTTGAGGTTCCATCGTTTTGAGTTTCTTGATTCACTCTGTTATGAAACCTGGGGTGATGCAGTTAGATTTTTAAGGAATATGATAGATAATATAAAGAAGCTTTGGAGGGAGTCGAGTGTAGACAGGGCCAAATCGTTCTCGCCGTTGCATATTGATGGTTTCTCTTGCAAGTTTGTGTGGGTGCCACAGCAGGAAAACACGTGAGTATCCGTTTTTAATGATTTTTGTTAGTTGTTTTTGTTGCTCGGAGGATGTTGTTCCTGTATTTTTGGATTTTTGATGTACCATTTTGTTTTTCTTTTGTTTACAGGCATGATTGTGGATTCTTTATGCTACAAAACTATTGGAAATATGCCCTAGAGGTAATAATAATTTAGTTATTATTATTATATTTCCTTGTTCATGATAATCGTTTATTATCCATGCTATAATTGTATTGATAGGAAACTCAGATACATGTGTGGGTACATAGACAACACCTTGTCCCTAGTAAGCCTCTAGTTGACTAGCTCGTTGATCAATAGATGCTTACGGTTTCCTGACCATGCACATTGGATGTCGTTGATAACGGGATCACATCATTAGGAGAATGATGTGATGGACAAGACCCAATCTTAAGCCTAGCACAAAGATCGTCTAGTTCGTATGCTAAAGCTTTTCTAATGTCAAGTATCATTTCCTTAGACCATGATATTGTGCAACTCCCGGATACCGTAGGAATGCTTTGGGTGTACCAAACATCACAACGTAACTGGGTGGCTATAATGGTGCACTACAGGTATCTCTGAAAGTGTCTGTTGGGTTGGCACGAATCGAGACTAGGATTTGTCACTCCGTGTCACGGAGAGGTATCTCTGGGCCCACTCGATAGGACATCATCATAATGTGCACAATGTGACCAAGGGGTTGATCATGGGATGATGTGTTACGGAACGAGTAAAGAGACTTGCCGGTAACGAGATTGAACAAGGTATCGGCATACTGACGATCGAATCTCGGGCAAGTACAATACCGCTAGATAAAGGGAATTGTATACGGGATTGATTGAGTCCTTGACATCGTGGTTCATCCGATGAGATCATCATGGAACATGTGGGAGCCAACATGGGTATCCAGATCCCGCTGTTGGTTATTGACCGGAGAGTTGTCTCGGTCATGTCTGCATGGTTCCCGAACCCGTAGGGTCTACACACTTAAGGTTCAATGACGCTAGGGTTATAGGGAATAGATATACGTGGTTACCGAATGTTTTTTGGAGTCCCGGATGAGATCCTGTACGTCACGAGGAGTTCCAGAATGGTCCAGAGGTAAAGATTTATATATGGGAAGTCCTGTTTTGGTCACCGGAAAAGTTTCGGGTGTTATCGGTAACATACCGGGACCACCGGGAGGGTCCCGGGGGTCCACCAAGTGGGGCCACCAGCCACGGGGGGCTGCATGGGCCAAGTGTGGGAGGGGACCAGCCCCAGGTGGGCTGGTGCCCCCCCCCACCAGGGTCCAAGGAGCCTAGGGTTTGGGGAGGGGGCGCCTCCACCTTACTTGGGGGGCAAGTTTCCCCCTCTCCCCCCTTGGCCGCACCCTAGATGGGATCTAGGGGCTGCCGCACCCCTTGGGGTGGGAACCCTAGTGGGGGAGCAGCCCCCTCCCTCTCCCCTATATATACTTGAGGTTTTGGGGCTGCCATACACAAGAGTTTCCACCTCTCCCTGGCGCAGCCCTACCTCTCTTTCTCCTCATATCTCGCGGTGCTTGGCGAAGCCCTGCTGGAATACCACGCTCCTCCATCACCACCATGCCGTTGTATTGCTGCTGGACGGAGTCTTCCCCAACCTCTCCCTCTCTCCTTGCTGGATCAAGGCATGGGAGACGTCACCGGGCTGTACGTGTGTTGAACGCGGAGGTGCCGTCCGTTCGGCACTAGGATCTCCGGTGATTTGGATCACGACGAGTACGACTCCTTCAACCCCATTCTCTTGAACGCTTCCGCTTAGCGATCTACAAGGGTATGTAGATGCACTCTCCTCTCTCTCGTTGCTAGTCTCTCCATAGATAGATCTTGGTGACTCGTAGGAAAATTTTGAATTTCTGCTACATTCCCCAACAGTGGCATCATGAGCTAGGTCTATGCGTAGATTCTATGCACGAGTAGAACACAAATTAGTTGTGGGCGTTGATTTTGTTCAATATGCTTGACGTTACTTGTCTTATCTTGATATGGCGGCATCGTGGGATGAAGCGGCCCGGACCGACCTTACACGTAGTCTTACGTGAGACAGGTTCCACCGACTGACATGCACTTGTTGCATAAGGTGGCTAGCAGGTGCCAGTATCTCCCACTTTAGTCGGATCGGATTCGATGAAAAGGGTCCTTATGAAGGGTAAATAGCAATTGACATAACACGTTGTGGTCTTTGCGTAGGTAAGAAACATTCTTTCTAGAAACCCATAGCACCCACGTAAAACATGCAAACAACAATTAGAGGACGTCTAACTTGTTTTTGCAGGGTATGCTATGTGATGTGATATGGCCAAAAAGATTGTGATGAATGATATGTGATGTATCAGATTGATCATGTTCTTGTAATAGGAATCACGACTTGCATGTCGATGAGTATGACAACTGGCAGGAACCATAGGAGTTGTCTTTATTTATTGTCTGACCTGCGTGTCACTGAACAACGCCATGTAATTACTTTACTTTATTGCTAAAACCGTTAGCCATAGTAGTAGAAGTAATAGTTGGCGAGACAACTTCATGGTGACACGATGATGGAGATCATGGTGTCATGCCGGTGACGATGATGATCATGGAGCCCCAAAGATGGAGAACAAAAGGAGCAAAATGACATTGGCCATATCATGTCACCTTTTGATTGCATGTGATGTTTATCATGTTTTACATCTTATTTGCTTAGAACGACGGTAGTAAAGAAGATGATCCCTCATTAAAATTTCAAGAAAGTGTTCCCCCTAACTATGCACCGTTGCGAAAGTTCGTTGTTTCGAAGCACCACGTGATGATCGGGTGTGATAGATTCTAACATTCACATACAAAGGATGTAAGCCAGATATACACACGCGAAACACTTAGGTTGACTTGACGAGCCTAGCATGTACAGACATGGCCTTGGAACACAAGAGACCGAAAGGTCGAGCATGAGTCGTATGGTAGATACGATCAACATGAAGATGTTCACCGATGATGACTAGTCCGTCTCACGTGATGATCGGACACGGCCTAGTTGACTCGGATCATGAATCACTTAGATGACTAGAGGGATGTTTGTCTGAGTGGGAGTTAATAAGATGAACTTAATTATCCTGAACATAGTCAAAAGATTCTTGCAAATTATGTCGTAGCTCGCGCTTTAGTTCTACTGTTTTAGATATGTTCCTAGAGAAAATTTAGTTGAAAGTTGATAGTAGCAATTATGCGGACTGGGTCCGTAAACTGAGGATTGTCCTCATTGCTTCGTAGAAGGCTTATGTCCTTAAAGCACTGCTCGGTGTGCTGAACCTCGAACGTCATCTGTGGATGTTGCGAACATTTGACATACACGTTTTGATAACTACGTGATAGTTCAGTTAAACGGTTTAGAGATGAGGCACCAAAGACGATTACTAAACATCGCGGAACATGTGAGATGTTTCGAGGGCTGAAATTGGGATTTCAGGCTCATGCCCACGTCAAGAGGTATAAGACCTCCGACGATTTTCTTAGCCTGCAAATTAAGGGAGAAAAGCTCAATCGTTGAGCTTGTGCTCAGATTGTCTGAGTACAACAATCACTCGAATCGAGTGGGAGTTGATCTTCCAGATGAGATAGTGATGTTTCTCCAAATTCATTGCCACCAAGATGCTAGAGCTTCGTGATGAACTATAACATATCAGGGATAGATATGATGATCCTTGAGATATTTGCGATGTTTGACACCGCGAAAGTAGAAATCAAGAAGGAGCATCAATTGTTGATGGTTGGTAAAACCACTAGTTTCAAGAAGGGCAAGGGCAAGAAGGGATACTTCATGAAACAGCAAAACAGTTGTTGCTCTAGTGAAAACCCAAGGTTGAACCCAAACCCAAGACTAAGTGCTTTTGTAATGAGAGGAACGGACACTAAAGCAGAACCACCCTAGATACTTAGTAGATAAGAAGGCAGGCAAGGTCGATGGAAGTATATTGGATATACATTATGTTAATGTGTACTTTACTAGTACTCCTAGTAGCACCAGGGTATTAGATACCGGTTCGGTTGCTAAGTGTTGGTAACTCGAAATAAAAGCTACAGAATAAACGGAGACTAGCTAAAGGTGAGCTGACGATATGTGTTGGAAGTGTTTCCAAGGTTGATGTGATCAAGCATCGCACGCTCCCTCTACCATCGAGATTGGTGTTAAACCTAAATAATTGTTATTTGGTGTTTACGTTGAGCATAGACATGATTGGATTATGTCTATCGCAATACGGTTATTCATTTAAGGAGAATAATGATTACTCTGTTTATTTGAATAATACCTTCAATGGTCTTGCACCTAAAATGAATGGTTTATTGAATCTTTATCGTAGTGATACACATGTTCATGCCAAAAGATATAAGATAGTAATGATAGTACCACCTACTTGTGGCACTGCCATGTAAGTCATATTGGTATCAGACGCATGAAGAAGCTCCATGTTGATGGATCTTTGGACTCACTCATTTTGAAAAACTTGAGACATGCGAACCATGTCTATTAGTGTATATGCATGAAGAAACTCCATGCAAATGGATCGTTTGGACTCACTTGATTTTGAATCACTTGAGACATGCAAATCATACCACATGGGCAAGATGACTGAAAGCCTCGTTTTTAGTAAAATGGAACAAGAAAGAAACTTGTTGGAAGTAATACATTTTGATGTGTGCAGTCCAATGAGTGCTGAGGCACGCAGTGGATATCGTTATGTTCTTACTTCACGGATGATTTGAGTAGATACTGAGTATATTTACTTGATGAAACACAAGTCTGAATTATTGAATGGTTCAAGTAATTTCAGAGTGAAGTTGAAGATCATCGTGACAAGAGGATAAAATGTCTATGATATGATCATAGAGATGAGTATCTGAGTTACGAGCTTTGGCACGCAATTAAGACATTGTGGAAATTGTTTCACAATTAATACCGCCTAGAACACCATAGTGTGATGGTGTGTCCGAACATCATAGTTGCACCCTATTGGATGTGGTGCGTGCCATGATGTCTCTTATCGAATTACCACTATCGTTTATGGGTTAGGCATTAGAGACAACCGCACTCACTTTAATAGGGCACCACATAATTCCGTTGAGACGACACCATTTGAATTATGGTTTGGAGAAACCTAAGTTGTCATTTCTTAAAGGTTTGGGGCTGCAACGCTTATGTGAAAAAGTTTCAGGTTGATAAGCTCGAACCCAAAGCGGATAAAAAGCATTTTCATAGGACACCCAAAATAGTTGGATATACCTCCTAATTCAGATCCGAAAGCAATAGGGATTGTTTCTTGAATCGGGTCCTTTCTCGAGGAAAAGTTTGTCTCGAAATAATTGAGTGGGAGGATGGTGGAGACTTGATGAGGTTATTGAACCGTCACTTCAACTAGTGTGTAGCAGGGCACAGGAAGTTGTTCCTGTGGCACCTACACCAATTGAAGTAGAAGCTGATGATAGTGATCATAAGGCTTCGGATCAAGTCACTACCAAACCTCGTAGGTTGACAAGGATACATACTGCTTCAGAGTAGTACGTAATCCTGTCTTGGAGGTTATGTTGCTAGACAACAATGAGCCTACGAGCTATGGAGAAGTGATGGTGGGACCATATTCCGACAAATGGTTAGAAGCCATGTATCAGAACAAAGCATGGACTTTGGTGGACTTGCCCGTTGATTGGCAAGCCATTGAGATAAATGGATCTTTAAGAAGAAGACGGACGTGGACGGTAATGTCACCGTCTATGAAGCTCGACTTGTGGCGAAGAGTTTTTCACAAGTTCAAGGAAGTTGACTATGATGAGATTTTCTCATCCGTAGCGATGCTTAAGTCCGTCGGAATCATGTTAGTAGCTGTATTTATGAAATTTTCCAAATGGATGTCAAAAACGAGTTTCCTTACCAGTTTTTGTAAGGAAAGGTTGTATGCGATCCAATCATAAAGGTTTTGTCGATCCTAAGGATGCTAAAAGGTATGTTAGCTCCAGCGATCCTTCTCAGGACTGGAGTAAGCATATCGGAGTTGGAATGTACGCTTTGATGAGATGATCAAAGATTTTGGGTTTATACAAAGTTTATGAGAAATTTGTATTTCCAAATAAGTGAGTGGGAGCACTATAGAATTTCTTGAAGGTGTTCAAGATGGATCAGTCAAAGAAGGAGTTCTTGCCTGAGTTGTAAGGTACGAAGTTAAGACTTAAAGCTTGACCACGGCAGAATAGAGAGAAAGGACGAAGGTCGTCCCCTATGATTCAGACGTAGGCTCTATAGTATGCTATGTTGTGTACCGCACCGGAAGTGTGCCTTTCCATGAGTCAGTCAAGGGGTACAAGAATGATCCAGGAATGGATCATTGGACAGCGGTCAAAAATTATCCTTGGAGTAAATAAGGACATGTTTCTTGATTATGGAGGTGATAAAGAGTTCGGCGTAAAGGGTTACGTCGATTCAAGCTTTAACACCTATCCGAGTGACTCTGAGTAGCAAACCGGATACATATAGTGGAGCAACCATTGGGAATATCTCCAAGTGGATCGTGGAAGCAGCATTTACAATATGACCTAGAGATTTGCGAAGTACATACGGATCTGAATGTTACAGACCCGTTGACTAAAAACCTCTCTCACAAGCAAAACATGATCAAACCCCAGAACTCATGGAGTCTTAATCACATGGTGATGTGGACTAGTTTAGTGACACTAGTAAACTCTTTGGATGTTGGTCACATGGTGATGTGACCTCTGAGTGTTAATCACATGGCGATGTGAACTAGATTATTGACTCTAGTGCAAGTGGGAGACTGTTGGAAATATGCCCTAGAGGCAATAATAAATTAGTTATTATTATTATATTTCCTTGTTCATGATAATCGTTTATTATCCATGCTATAATTGTATTGATAGGAAACTCAGATACATGTGTGGGTACATAGACAACACCTTGTCCCTAGTAAGCCTCTAGTTGACTAGCTCGTTGATCAATAGATGGTTACGGTTTCCTGACCATGGACATTGGATGTCGCTGATAACGTGATCACATCATTAGGAGAATGATGTGATGGACAAGACCCAATCCTAAGCCTAGCACAAAGATCGTGTAGTTCATATGCTAAAGCTTTTCTAATGTCAAGTATCATTTCCTTAGACCATGAGATTGTGCAACTCCCGGATACCGTAGGAATGCTTTGGGTGTACCAAACGTCACAACGTAACTGGGTGGCTATAAAGGTGCACTACGGGTATCTCCGAAAGTGTCTGTTGGGTTGGCATGAATCGAGACTGGGATTTGTCACTCCATGTCACGGAGAGGTATCTCTGGGCCCACTCAGTAGGACATCATCATAATGTGCACAATGTGACCTAGGGGTTGATCACGGGATGATGTGTTACGGAACGAGTAAAGAGACTTGCCGGTAACGAGGTTGAACAAGGTATTGGCATACCACGATCGAATCTCGGGCAAGTACAATACCGCTAGATAAAGGGAATTGTATACGGGATTGATTGAGTCCTTGACATCGTGGTTCATCTGATGAGATCATCGTGGAACATGTGGGAGCCAACATGGGTATCCAGATCCCGCTGTTGGTTATTGACCGGAGAGTTGTCTCGGTCATGTCTGCATGGTTCCCGAACCCGTAGGGTCTACACACTTAAGGTTCGATGACGCTAGGGTTATAGGGAATAGATATACGTGGTTACCGAATGTTGTTCGGAGTACCGAATGAGATCCCGGACGTCATGAGAAGTTCCGTAATGGTCCGGAGGTAAAGATTTATATATGGGAAGTCCTGTTTTGGTCATTGAAAAAGTTTCGGGTGTTATCGATAACGTACCGGGACCACCGGGAGGGTCCCGGGGGTCCACCAAGTGGGGCCACCGGCCACGGAGGTCTGCATGGGCCAAGTGTGGGAGGGGACCAGCCCCAGGTGGGCTGGTGCGCCCCCCCCCCCCCACCAGGGCCCAAGGCACCTAGGGTTTGGGGAGGGGGCACCTCCACCTTACTTGGGGGGCATGTTTCCCCCTCTCCCCCCTTGGCCGCACCCTAGATGGGATCTAGGGGCTGCCGCACCCCTTGGGATGGGAACCCTAGAGGGGGCGCAGCCCCCTCCCTCTCCCCCTATATATACTTGAGGTTTTGGGGCTGTCATACACAAGAGTTTCCACCTCTCCCTGGCGCAACCCTACCTCTCTTTCTCCTCATATCTCGCGGTGCTTGGCGAAGCCCTGCTGGAATACCACGCTCCTCCATCACCACCATGCCGTTGTGCTGCTGCTGGACGGAGTCTTCCCCAACCTCTCCCTCTCTCCTTGCTGGATCAAGGCATGGGAGACGTCACCGGGTTGTACGTGTGTTGAACGCGAAGGTGCCGTCCGTTTGGCACTAGGATCTCCGATGATTTGGATAACGACGAGTACGACTCCTTCAACCCCGTTCTCTTGAACGCTTCCGCTTAGCGATCTACAAGGGTATGTAGATGTACTCTCCTCTCTCTCGTTGCTAGTCTCTCCATAGATAGATCTTGTTGACTCGTAGGAAAATTTTGAATTTCCGCTACGTTCCCCAACAAAAACTGCAAGACCTATCATTGCCGGGAGGATGGTGTAATTGAAATTTTGGATTACAGCCATGAAGACATTCTTGACATTAGGAAGACTTTGTTGTATACCTGCGCAACTAGCGATGTGTTTGATGCTGACTTCCGGGGTTTGTTTGGCATCGAACCATGTATGTGTGCATGGCCTTTTGTAATTTTTTGCAGCTTGTACTTCTCTATTAGTACTATCATGAATTATGTATTTGAACTTACCCTTGTGTGGTCTTCTTATTTTTTTTGTTTTTGTTTTTGCAGGTGAGTGGCTGGATCTTGGTGAGCATGACTACCGGTTCTTTGGCAGCCAGTTCTTGGAGCTTGAGCATGTAGCTATTGATCTTAGCCAGGGGCGTTCTCTCGAAAAGACAAGATCTGGTGTTATGAAGGGGCGGTTGGGAGCTCTGAAAGGTTCTACGGCTGCTTGTGCAGAGAGGCCCACTACACCCAAGAATCCCATTGTGGAATTGATAGACAGCGATGATTATGTGTTTGACAAGATTGCTAACATGGGAAGAGTCACGAGGAGCACTGCTGCTAAAGGTTTATCTCCCCTTGCTGGAATAGTGGCTCGTAGAGCTGGTGGTGCTAGGAAGGATCCTGCTTTGGATTCTGGCAATGTTGTAAGCACGAAGCGTGCGCCCAGAGCTCCTATAAAGTTTTTCTCCCCTGTGCAGCAGCTTCACCCTCATAAATTCCCTCACCTGGACAAGGCTCGCAATTTGTATAATCTGTTGCATAGTGATGAATGGCGTGAGAAGTATGCCGAGTGAGTATCTCTCATTATTTTTCCTCTCCTTTTTCTTCTGTTGTTTGTAACTGCTAGATAAATATGACCTGAATTGTTCCTTTTTATACAACTTGAACTGCTATGAACGCCTTATCTTTCTTCCCCTTCTTTTTGTTCTTGTGTGTGATGCGGGAATACATTCTCAATGATACCTCAGCCTGGTGATAACGTAACTAGCTTCACTAGGAAATGCATCTGGGAAGTTTTTGCACCTGGGCAAATAATGAAGGGTGATGTAATGGACTTCCTCATTGATGATTGGAAGCAAGATCCCGAGAGAAATGCTGATTTTGCATCTGGAAAAAGGGTATTGTTGAGTCCATATTTCATCATGGTAATGAATCAGATCGTTTGTTTCTGTTAAACAAGACTGTCTATTGTTTTACGAGTTTTAATAATACTTTGCTTGTTGATCCTTTTCTGCTGTCTATTTATTTTTTGGCTTTTTTGCAGGTTGTGCTTGACTGTATGTTTTACGGTGATGAAAATAAAGTGTTTAATGAGAGTATAGCGAGAGATTTCAAGAGCTATGTTAAAGATAAGGAAGACTTGCTCAGTGCCGACCTTGTGAGATCTACTAGCTGATTTTTGGTTTTATTTGTTTGTTGTGATGTTGGTTTTTATTTTTGAATATTTAACATCTCTTTTTTGGTCATTTGTTTTTAGATCATGATGCCTCTATTCAAGCCTATGATTTTAGCAAAGGATAAGAAAGTGAACCACTTTTCCTTATATGTCATGAATCGGTACCGAAGTAGCATTGACATCCTTGACTCTTTACCTTATCCGAAGAACCACCGACCTTCAAAGAACACCTACCATAAAGACTGCGAGAAGATTGTAAGTGACATTTATTATCTGTACTGGATTAATTTTTCTGCATCTTTGTTTCTGCTTTTCTGAGACCTAAAAATGTGTGGTTTCTTTTGTTCTTTTTACATATTTCTAAATTGGTCCAAGTAAAGAAAGATGTATATGGTGATGCTCAGTACAATGCGAGCAAGCATCCCAAATGGGAGGTTTTTGCAAAGAAACCAACGTTTGTCAAAGTTCCACTTCAAGGGCCGAATGAATGTGGCCATTATACTCTGAAGTATGCGGGATCCTATGATGGTGAAAAGATCATTGAGAACATTCGAGATAATGACGTGGGTTCTAGTTGAGCTTTTCACTTTCTGTGTTTGGCTTATTGTGTATCCTTTTTTTATGTGTCATGATTTTTGATAATTTGTTTTATTATTTTCTAGCCACGTATTGTTGATTGGAACGCTGAGGATCTGTATAGAGTTGTGTTCAGCCAAAATAGCCAGCTTGTGGTGACGGAGCTTCCCAAGGAGATTCAGGATTTGGCTCCTGACACATAGGAGAAATGGTCATCATTTCCGTAGTGAATGGGATAGTTGTGTGATATATCTCTTGAAAGCACTGTAGGATTTTGTTTGTGGTTTTTGGATGTCTTTTCAAGTACCATGTAATAACTGGTATATTTTGTGTTGTGTTTGAGTGTGGCAGAATGTTTAGCAAACTTTTTTTCCATGATGATATTGTGGTTGAATAGTTGTTTCACTTGTGTATGTTTCATCGGGAATTTGTTTTGGTTAAGTTTTATTTTTTTGTACTAAAGTCTTATACACTAGTTGAACTGAAAACACCTTTTTTCATCAGGAATTTTTTTCCAAGTGCATTGCGAGTTGTTGCTGGAAAAGTGAGATTTATTTTATTTTCATATGTCCCAACCTAAGTTGGACCTTTATAGTTTCTGTACACTCTTTTCTTGTACTTATGGTATAGATCTGTTAGTACTGAATTGTAATATAATTCAGCGTAAGGCATTTAAAATTGAGAGCCAAATTTTTTGTTTGAACTTCTTGGGTTTTAGTAGTTGAACTTCATAGTAAAAGTTAAAGAACTGGTTTAAATTTGCTACATTTAAAAAATAGCCCTATTAAGTTCATAACTACTTCACTAGTCAATATGGACTGATGCTTCTGTTGTTTGTTTTTGCTAGTGCTTTGATCATTTTATTTTTTTGTTTTGTTTGAAACTAGTACCTCACTGGTCAATGTTGGCTGATGCTTCTATTGTGTTTCTTGTGATTTTTCTCCTTGGTCGAATTGATATCTTTTTGATTTAGTTTTGGCCTTCTTTTTTCCAGGTTGTGGTTCTTCTCAAGGCAATGTTTGGTATGATCAGAGTACTTGCCGTATAGACTAAGTTGTACTAAGATTTCAGTTGTATTATTACTGTTATTCTTAGTGTGTCACTGTTTTAGGTAATGCGAACTAAAGCTTCCCGTTCCTTTTTATATTTTGTAGAATGAATGTACCGTGTGTTCAAGTGTACCAGAACTTTCAGTCCTGGCATGCTAGTCACTAGGAAATATGTATTAATGGTTCTTTGCTTTTCCTGTTGCATTACTTAGTAAATTTCTAACTACTATTAGCACGATGCTTTTAGTACTGAATGTTGTCCTCGGCTGAAACTTAGTCTTTTTAGTGTTCTTCTGAAACTAAAAACTGATTTTTAGTGTGATAGTACTACCGTACATGTCTAAGCTGTACTGAGCGTCCAAGGCTACTATTTGCTTTTGTCCTTAGCTAGTCTACCACTATTTTTTTGCGAAAATATTTATGTGTTATTTTTGTTTCTCCATGACTAGTGCTGCATGGCAGCCATCAAGTTTCAACTTCAACCTACTTCAACTTCAAATGGTGGATCAACAAAATAGGAAGCTAGCAAACTTGTTGGATGACATAAGCAAACAATGTACTTGATAGACATATGCAAACTTGTTCAAACCCTGACACACATAACATAGGTAGCTGGTTCAACATAACGAAAGCAAACTACAAATCTGAAACAACAAGATTAAGGACAGGCAGAAGTGCGAGCAAAACGAATGCAGACTTTCATGCATCTTCATCCCGCGAAGTTGCAGTGGTAGTAGGGGTCAGCCTCCTGCTCTTTTGAAATATCCCAACCTGTCACGATGTTGTCGATTGTCTTCCATGACTTGTACATTGCGTACGCATCTATTCCTGCGTACGTCATGATGTTGTCTGGCAGCGGACTGGTCCCCCACAGTTTGTGGTCTGCCATGTCCATCTTCTTCTTCATGCCATTGTAGAATGGGTGGATGACGCCGCCTGCAATATCGGCCAAGGAATCATAGTATTTGTTGGTCTTTGGATCTTTCCACTTGTGCTGCATCTTGATGAAGTTGTTGGGGTTGATCTCCAAACTAGAGTTGTCCAGTATCCGCTTGTCACCTCCAATGCTGAAACTGACAAATGTGTACAATTTCTCCTCCTGCAGGAAGTCTTTGAGGCGCTTGGGCCTGCAAGGGGGGAGACACACATTTAAAGATTAGTCTTCTTTTTTGAAGATTTAATTCTTCTACTTTTTTTGGTTTTACAAATGATAATCCATGAGGTAGAGGCTTATATATTATAAGTCATGGATGAATGTAGTTCAGAAACTAGTACACAAAGTCCTGAAATTAAATTCAACTACACCATGTTATTTTTTTCTTTTTTGCTATCTTCATTGCTTCACCAAATGCTTCACCAAATTCAAGAATCATTTTACCAGAGTCAATGATATATTTGCTACTTGATTCAAGTTTAGTTTTCTTTTTTGTTGAATAAAAGACCTATACCAGTGCTTGATACATCTTTGTGCATTAATTCTATATCAAGTTCAGAAATTAATTTGAGAAACATGGGCATCAAGATATGGACCTATACACTTCACCAAAGATCTATTAATACATCAATTCTATAAACTATACTAGTGCATCAAGATCAGAATCTATGCTAGTACATCAAGTTCAGAAATTAATTTGGTGCATCAAGTTCAGAATTCTATAAACATTTTTCCATCTGCTAATCTGGTGAAACAATCCACTTCACAGTTTCAGAAATGCATGTAACTTGAGAAACATGTACTCGTGCATCCACTTCACAAACTATAGTAGTTCATCTAGTTGGGAAACAAGTTTAATTAAGTTTTTAGTGAGTAGTACTAGTACAACAGATGAATGAACAGTAGTATGGGTTACCATTTTGTAGCTGTTGCGATGTGGTATACCAAGAAGAGTTCCTCGACGCACAACTACAGGATTGCCGCCATCTATGGAGGTTCTTTGTCGCTGGTGTACTCCACATCAACTCCGATGAAGATCAGATACAAGCCGCCACCCTTCATCCTGAGCCAGCTCATCACCTCGTCGGCCTTGTCTGATACGCTGGTGCAGACGATCTCCAGCGTCTCCTTGCCGTGGAGCTCAACCCCTTTAAGTGTTTTGGTGTACTCGTGCTTCTCACCGGGAACGTGAATGTCAACGAAGTTGCTGCTCTTGCCCGACGTCTCGCCATGATGACGCTTGGCGGACGGTTCCTCTGTCATCGCCTTCCTCCGACGAGTGTGGGCTTGGGAGAGAGAAGTTTGTGGTTTGTGTGCAGTGGAGATGGAAGCAGCAATGGTGGTTCTGTGAATGAGGCAGAGATGGAAGACAATGGGGTACTTTGCAGTGCATCGACGGGGGTGTGTGGGAGGTGGTTCGTCGGGGGCGTGGGTGTAGTGGTTGTGGGGGTCGCCATTTGCAACCCCTCATGGCAACCGCCTAGTGGGTGGCGCGGGTGGTGGCTTGGAAGAACTAACCGTCCAAGACAAAGAATTTTTACTGCTGCACTGATTAGTCTTGTCAAGCTGTACTTACGATCTACTAAATCCCACTTGCACGTCTCAGGGGTGGTGATGACGGCATTTTGCATTGTTTAGGTGACGTATGCTTTGTGATGTTTTTCCGTGTGGATGTTAAGTATTGTTTTTCCATTGAAGTCATATACACTAGTTTATCTCAAAACATTTTTTCAGTGCCCTGGGAGTTGTTGCTCAAAACTGGTACTTATTTTATTTTCATCTATACCAACCTAAGTTAGGCCTTTATAGTATTTGTATTCTCACTTTAGTGCACTTATGGTTTAGTACTATGTGAACTGAATTGTAATTTCATACAATGCATGGTTTTGAAATTTGGTGTCACAGTGGTGTGAGTGGCCTGACTGATCCTATTGTTTAAGTACTGATGTCATATGTATGTTTGAACTGATTTTTTGGTGGGGTGGGGGTTTGAGATTATTTTACGACCAGATCGTTCGTTGAGGTGTGGACGGATTTTATATAAATAAGAAATTTAGCAGAATTGACAAATAAATTCTATTTGAACTTCTTGCATTTTAGTAGTTGAAGTAGTCAGATTTTATATAAATAAAAAATTAGCATAATTGACAAACATTATATATTTGAACATTTTGCATTTTAGTAGTTGAACTTGTCATAATTGACAAACATTATATGTTTGAACTTTTTACATTTTAGTAGTTGAACTTGTGAGATTTTATATAAATAAGAAATCTAGCATAATTGACAAGCATTATATGTTTGAATTTTTTTCATTTTAGTAGTTGAACTTGAAAGTAATATTTAATTCGTTTTTTTTAATTATGTACATTTAACAGATAGGCTATTAAGTTCTCTTCTTTTTAGAGGTTCATTGTTTTTGTATCATATTTTCTCCTTTTTTCTTGTAGAGGTTAATTAACAAACATTTTTCTTGTAGTTTATATTTCTTTGTCCCGCCCTCTGCTTTGTTTAACTGGGCTTATTGGTGGGGTGTTTTGTTGACGATGCAGGCTATTGGGCCGTTTTCCAGCCCAGATAGCTCGTCCACGCGGATGTGCAATGCGTCGTGCGCGTGCGCTCTGGGTTTAGTCCCACCTTGATAGTCGAGGGGGCTCCGAACCTATTTATAAGCGCACCCGAGGCTCACCAGTCGAACTCCTCTGAGCACTTACCTGAGCGCTTATACACGGCACTCGCTCTCTCTCTTAACCTGTGGGCCCTAGTCGGCGGGTCCTGCGTTGTGCAGATTACTAGGGATTCACCCACGGGCTCGAGTTCAAGTATCTAGCATTGTCAGGGCCTGCGACTGACCTTGGGCGTTCAATTTTTTTTTTTTTTTTGAATCTAGTACTTGACTCCAGCAGTAACTTGGACTGATAATTTTTGTTCTAGTTCTTGTCAGTTTTGTGTGAGTGTAATCTTTTTCATTTGAGTTTTTTGCCTTCTTTTTTGTGTTTGTTTTTGTGATTATTCTCAAGGGTCTTCTGATGTCATTTTCAGAACTATGGTACTTGCGTGTAAACTGAATTGTACTGATAGTGCATTCATAGTAGCGCTTACGGACTGATGCTTCTTTGTACTTTTTATTGTAGTAAGTATGTACTGTCCGATTAAGTGTATATTACTGTCATTCTTAATCTGCAAGCGACCAACATAAGTGTGTGCTGATGCTTCTTAACTTTTTGTGTTTGTAGTACTTGTTAATTTTCTAGCAGCTACATATGAATGAGAACACTACATGAAGTACTAAGAATTTTCGCTTCAACTTTTGAAGCGTTGTTAAGCAACTCAAATTGTGTTGATTGTTCTCAATGTTATGTTTTCTATACAATACTGAACCGAAACTAGACATGGAACAATGTTGTGTGATTAGTTGCATCATAACTAGTACTTTAGAGCAGCCACAATGTTCCATTCAAAAGCTACTTTTGAATTTAAAATGATGGATTAACAACATACGAAGCTACCAAACTTATATAATGAGATAAGCAAAACATTGTACTTGATGACCTAATTAAACTTGTTCAAACATGACAAGCACGACATAATCATACTAGTTCAACCCAACAAGAGCAAACAACTAATTTGAAACAACAAGATAAAAGGCAAGCACAAGCGGAAGTAAAACGAAGGCAGGCTCTGATGTATCTTCATCCCGTATAGGGACAATAGAGGTGGTCGTAGAATTTCGCAGCCTCCCGCTCTCTCGCAATTCTGAACCATCTGTGATGTAGTCGATTATGAACCATGACTTGTACGTCGCGTACGCATCTACTCCTGCATACTCGATGAGGTTGTCTGGCAGTGGGCTAGTCCCCCACAGTTTGTAGTCTTCCAGCGTGTTGATGTTCTTCTTCATGCCTTTGTAGAATGGGTGGATGACGCTGGCTGCAACATCAGTCAAGGAGTCGTAATCTTTTCCGGTGTATGGAACTCTCCACTTGCGTTGAATGTCGATGAACTTGTTGGGGTTGATCTCCAAACTGGACAACTTCAGCTTCTCTTTGTCGCTTTCAATGCTGAAACCAGCAAATGTGAACAACTTCTCATGCTGCAGCATGTCGTTCAGGCGCTTGGGCCTCCAAGGGGAGAGACATTTTGAATATTAGCATTACTTTGATGTTTGAATTATTCATTTTTGTTTTTTTACAAACGATGAATCCATGACGTAGTTGTTTATGTAGGATAAATAATGGATGAATGTACTTCAGAAACTAGTAAACAAAGTTCTGAAATTAAATTAAGTACATCATGTTATTCTTCTTTTTGGATTATACATAGTTTCAGTCAATGTTGTATGTTCTGCATTGGTACTAGTTTAGTTTACTTTTGTTGAATAGGATAACACATAACCAGTGCTTCACCAAGTCCTTAGTTTATTTTCTTACGAAAATAACATTAGATCGAATTCAGAAAATACTTCACTACATCAAGTTCAGAAACATCTTTTTAATACATCGAGTACATAGACTACACTATTGGATCAACTTCAGAAACTACACTAGTCGATCAACTTCAGAATTTAATCTTCCGCAAGATTTTCCAAATAGTAATCCAGTGCATCAGGTTCAAAAATACATTTATAGTGTATCTACTTGAGAAAATGTAGTAGTGCATCCACTTTTCACAAACCACACTTGTTCATCTAGTTGGGAAACAAGTCTGATGAAATTTTTAGGATACAGTACTAATAAAACAGATAAACCATACAGGGCAAATGAGTAGGATGGCTCACCATTTTGTGGCTGTTGCGATGTGGTACACCAAGCAGAGCTAATCGACGCAGAACTGCATGACTGCTGCCATCTGGGGAGGTTCATCTTCATTTGTGTAGTGCACACCAACGTCGATGATCCTACGATTCGGACTCTTGCCGCCAAGCTTCCTCCTGAGCTTGGAGATCACCTCATCGGCCTTTTCTGGTATGCTGGTGCAGACGATCTCCAGCGTCTCGTTGTCGTGGAGCTCAACCCCTGTGAGGGTTGTTGTGTACTCGCGCTTCTCGCCGGGGACGTGAATGTCGACGAGGTTGCTGCTCTTGTCCGACGTCCCGGCATGATGACGCTTGGCGGACGGTTCCTCCACCATCGCCTTCCTCCGGCGTCTATGGGCTTGGGAGAGAGAAGTTTTTGGTTTGTGTGCAGTGGAGATGGAAGCGGCAATGGTGGTTTGTGGGAATGAGGGAGATATGGAAGAGAATGGGTTTTTTTTGCAGTGCTTGGACGGGGATTTGTGGGAGGCGGTTCATCGGGGGCGTGGGTATAGTGGGTGTAGTGGCATGGGGTCACCGTTTGCAGTCCCTTGTGGCAACCGCTCAGTGGGTGGCACGGGTGGAGGCATGGAAGAACTAACCGTCCAAGTTAAATGATTTTTACTGCTGCACTGACTAGTCTTGTCAAGTTGTACTTATGACCTGCTAAATCCCACTTGCACGTCTCTGGGATGGTGATGATGGCATTTTACTATCACACTGATTCGTATAGTCAAGCTGTACTTATCAGCTGCTTATCCCACTTGCACGTGTCAGGGTCGGTGATGATGGAGGTATGAACACCTCTACTATGGTACTTGGACTGGTGATTGAAGTGTAATTGAACTTACAAATACCAGTGAGACTATGTGGGATGCTAATGTTTTTTAAAACATTTTTTGTATTTTTTAAAGGATTGTTTATATCAAGATAATCTCTGAGTATTTTTTATAGATAAATTAGATTTTCATCAGTACATGATGTATTATATTTGCATTTTGCTTGAGGTAATTATTTTTATGTACTGATGGTCTTTCTGAATTGGGACTGGCAGAAGCAGACATATCTTTGTTTTTTTCAAAATGATGTTTTTTGAGGCGTTCACGGGTGTTTTTGTTTTACTATGCCTTTGTACTAACGACTAAGAATTATCTGTACTAATGTACTACAAGAGTTTAAATTTTCCTTGACATATTTTTGCTGAGTTACTGGTCGACAGTAGCGTTTGCGTCAGATATATCCAGATAAGTTTTTTAAAATGTATTTGTGACTGCATTCAAAAGGATTATCAAATGGTTTACATAATAATGTCACTGCTCCAGCGGACACAAATCAGAAATTATATCAGTCTTGATGTGTACTCTGCCTTGTATTGACGACTGAGAATTATCAGTACTGATGTACTACAAGAGTTTAATTTTTCCTTGACATATTTTTGCTGAGTTACTGGTTAATAGTAGCGTTTGCGTCAGATATATCCAGATAAGTTTTTTCAAATGTATTTGTGACTGCATTCTAAAGGATTATCAAATGGTTTACATAATAATGTCACTACTCCAGCGGGCACAAATCATAAATTATATCTTAACTATAGTACTGATCGAGAAATCGATGATAAAGCTAAATAAGTTTTGGTAACTATAGTGTTTCTGAAATGTTTCCTCATTGTGTGCCGATGCAACTGAGACTACAAGCTTATTTTTTAGTTGACGCAGCAGGATAACCACTATGTATTGTTCAGTCTTGAGCTTCTCCTAACTGGCCCCGAATGGTGTGCCTTGCCGGCGCCCTTTCCTGGTTGAGCCTTGGCAGCTTCATCGTCAGTTTCAGTTTCCTCGTCCCCGACACTGTCATCTTCATTGTCTTCGTCTGATTGGTTGTCATTCTCGTCAAACTCTTCTTCTTCGTCGTCTTCATTTGACTTTTTGGAACTCTGTACCTTGCCCTATTTCTGTTCAGCTCCACTGACCTCCTTGCCCATTTTGCACGTGCGGGCATTATGTCTGTCAGTTCCCCCACACTTGCGGCAAGTGTAGCTGTTACGTGTGTTGTCTCCATTGGTAGAAACCTGGGTGGCTCCAATCTGCTTGTTCTTGTTGACAGTGGCATCTATGCGAAGTGGGCATGTGCGGTAGTTATGGTTGCTCACGACATTGCAGAATCCGCATGCCCTTATCCCGAGAGGTTTGCCGTCCGGGCCAAATTCCAGGCGCTTGATGGGGCCTGGTGGCTTTTTGGATGCTGCTTGCGTCTTGCTCTTCCTCCCCTTTGTGTTTGAGAATATGGGTGGTTTAATCACCCTTTCCTGCTGCTGCTGGTAGGATGTGCTATTGTCATGTCGTTCGCCTACAGCACCATCAAGCTCATGATCTCGCATGTGAGCTTGTTGGTGATCTTGAGTGTGCACATGGGCAAGCTCCGGTTGCTGCTGATCCTCTTCCTCGTTGTCGAATGGGTCAATAGCTCCCAGATGGTTCATCTCGGATAACATTATAGCAATATCCTGCTCAATGGCTTCATTGTCCGCGACACCTCCATTTTTAGCAGAATGCATGGCGTCGAGTTCTTGTTCAAGTTTGTCCATGACGACCCGCGACCTCGCCATTTTCTCTTGGCTTCTCAAGCTTTTTCTGTGCACCCTCATGTTTAGCGCCAGCAGTGAGCTTTCAATGCAGTACTGGGATGCCTTGTGTGACACTAGTGTCCTCAAATCATTTCTGTTGAATGTTGGCTGGATGTTCGGGCGTTTAGTGTATCTCATGAGGATGTATTTCTCTGGAATGTCGGCAGCCTTAATTGTCTGCATCATGCACAGGACATGCACGCAGAAAACACCTGTATTGTTTTTGGAAGATGTGCATGTTTTTTGTCATTTCATTCAAACAAAAACTTTGCAAAAAAAAGTAGTACAGTATGTAACATCTTTTTTGTAGTTCTTGCCTGTGTGGTCCCATATCCTGCACTCGCACTCATATGTTTCTCCCACGGGGTCTGCAACCACCTGCAACGCGTGCTGAGCCCACACAGACAGTTTTTGCGGGTGGTTGTAGTGCACAAGGTACTTTGTGGGCTCTTCCGTCTCTATCACCGTGAAGAGTGTGCTCAGTTTTAGCCTTTTTCTGATCTCGCTGTACACAGCTCGTAAGTACAGCTTTGCCATCTGGGTGTCAAACCCATAAAAGGTCGGCGTGTTTTGTTCCTTCTGCACATGCAAGAATGATGACCAAATTGTTAGTTTTCTCGCAGCAAAAACTTCTAATAAATTTTTACTTTAGTAAGCATGTTATTTTTTGTCTTACAATAAGTGATAGAGCTATACCTAGTTAGCCATTGTCTCCTGGTTCTCTGTCTACCTCCTGGTTTTGATGCAGGAGTTTACCTGGCTGACAAACCGGTGTAGGTTTTGTCTCTCACTTACGAAGTTCTTCTTGAGCACATAGTTCATGCTCTCACTTCGCTGTGTGGATGTCATTTTGGCGCAGAAAATTTCTTTGAAGTAGGCTGATATCCATCTCTCACGCTCGTTCCACATGCCCACCATTGTGGCATCATCGTGGAGGTTGTACTTATCCATGAGTCTTTTCCAGGCAGCCTCAAACTCAGTTGGCATGAGGGGCCAGTTGAGCATTGATGTGAATTCATCCTTAAAGTCTTCGTGCAGGTAGTACAGGTACGTGAGGTGTTCCCTATACTTCTTCATAATGTGCCAGCGGCATAGCTTATGTATTGTGTTCTTGAAAACATCTAGGATCGCCAAAGCCATTGCCGGGCACTGGTCTGGTAATGAGAAAATAGACTCGGAGTGGTCAATAGATGGTTGTGCATATATACCAATAGAACTGACACAACATTTTTATTGTGTTATTTTCCTTTTTTGATGGGGGGTGGTGGTTGGGGGTGGTTTTGGCGGTTGTACCTGTGAGGATGCATGTAGGAGCCTTCCCTCATGCACCTTAAAAATGTCTTGAATAGCCACTTGAATGAATCTGCATCCTCATCCCTTATGAGGGCGAAACCAAAGAATGTAGTCTGTAAGTGGTTGTTAGTTCTGACAAACACCCCAAGTGGCATATGGTACTTGTTGGTCTTATATGTTGTGTCAAACGTTACGCAGTCCCCAAAGTCCTGATACGCCCCTCGGTAGCTTGCGTTCGCCCAGAATATGTTCTTGACTCTATCGGACTCATCGAGTTGCATGTCACAGAAGAATTCCCTGTTTATAGCTTTCATCTCCCTAACGAAGTTGACGGTCTTTAGGGCATCGTCCACATCATCCATCCTTGAATTCTTTGCTTTCCTGCATATTAAAAGTTCATTCAAAAATGCATGTTGAACTGGTGTCAGGTCATGTGTTGCGTAATATGTTTGTACTGACAGAGGAAAAAAGATGGAGGCGGTTTATGGGAGGAGAACAAGTTTGTACTTACAAGTTAATCAGGTCTTTGGCATTCATTTCGAGGAAGTAGCTACCAGGGTCATCACCGCCTAGTATGCTCATGATTTGCGCGTGTTCAATACCTTTGAACTGTAGGTACTTGACGTACTCCAAGATTGTTTTGTCAATGTTTTAGTGGGAGTGCAAGAAGACAAGCATTTTTGTGGTAAGTTGTAGCATGTGGTTGTGTTCCCAGACTATCTCTTTTGCGACAAATGTTCCATCCTTTTCCTTCTTCAGCCTCATTTTAGCCCCGCAGTTAGTTCTGGCTGTCGTCTTGTTACACTGTCTATTTTCTTCAAACACCTTGGATTAATAAACTCCATAGCACGTGCAATAAAGGTAGGCTCTGGTCTTAAACTTGGGGCCTTCCCTGACAGACAAACCCGCGTCCTTCGCATATATGTTGTAGAAGTTCTTTGTTTCTTCGAAAGTTTCAAAGTGCGTCTCTAGCCTTGGCAGAACATAAGCTTCAATGTTAGGTGGTTGCACACAACTGTGAGCAAACAAAAACGTAGTTATGAAAATTTTATATGGAGTGGTCACAGTACCATGGTATGGACTATGCTTGTATTTTTTTTCTATATGGATACTTACATGTGTATAGCTCTGCGCTGCCTCCGGTGTTTGCTGTTCATCCTGGTGTATGGGCGCGGGTGGTGTCACACTTGACACATGCAGCAATGCATCTCTTGGAGGGAGTAACGTTGACGAAGATCTTTGTCTCTCATTGTACAGCCGTCTCCCCTCAGATTCATTGTGAGGTTGCTTCTGTCTATATGGCTCATATCTTGTACTTTTGAACCTGCTAGAGTGGCCAAAATTTCTGTCTCTTTGGCCTGGTCTCCCCGTCGCAACTGCTTTTGCAGCATGGATGATTGATGTTGACGGAGCGACTGGTGGAAGCTTTGTTGCAACCCATCCACGGCTTCCTGTCCTTGGCTTTTTGCATGCGCTAGGGAAGGAAAACATTTGTTGTTGGTGATATTGTTGGCCTTGTTGCAACCCAGCAGCGGCAAAGCTTGTATTCCCAGATATTGGTGTTTGCTGAATAGAAGAACATGTCTGTGCTTCTGATGATTCCGGTGTATCTTGAAATCTGCTTGTATTGTTGAAGTATCCAGGTGGTATTTCTGGTGTTACCCAACCAGGTGGTGCCCCATATCTGCTTGGCTCATCAAACGCTCGCTGCGTGTGCCGCCTTGCATGCTTCTGCAATGACATTCAACAGTTTTGGGATTAATCTGGTTTCGTTTTCAGTCGAACTGATGAACGTACATGTTCAACACTGATGTACTGATGTACTGTTTTTTAGCACTGCTTGTAAACTGAACATTGAACTGATGCATGTCTTCTCTTTTGTTCATATATAACTTATGCAACTATACTAGAAGTACTCCTAGTTTATTTATCATTGAACTTACTGTGTAACAAGTGTATATTTTTTCAACAACATTCTTTCACTAGTTTGAACTGACGCAACTACACGGCATATACTATTAGAAATAACATCATACAACTTGCAGTGGTAGTTGAACCTTATATAAAGCCTAGTAGCTCCTTGGGCTGATGCATAACTTTATGTTTTTTGGCTTGAACTGAAGCTGGCATATTAGAGGTATTGACAGTAACCTCGACATCCAAATTGTGCATCAAGTGGGAGGGGTGTAATGAACTGATCAAGTACTGCATTACAATTTTCATCTAGAACTTATGCATCTACATTACAAGTACTGCTAGTTTATGTATCATTGAACTTACTGGGTAACAATTTTTTTTCAGTAATAGTTTTTTTACTCGTTCAAACTGACGCAGCTACATGACTTGTACTCTTAGAAATAACAACATACAACTTTTAGTGGTAGCTGAACCTTAGTACTATCTACTTGGACTGATGCATAAGTTTAAGTTTTTTTTAATTGAACTGAAGCTACCATATTAGAGGTACTGACATTAATCTCGACATCCTAATTGTGCATCAAGTGGCAGGGGTGTAAATGAACTGATGCAAGCATTTACAATGTACTGATGCAACACACAATTTTGTACTCATGAACCTAATAGTGTAACACGTAGGCAAAGCATAGCAGCACAGATGAACTGATGAACAAACCCAGATCTCAAAAACTTGGTGTTGCTAGTAATTTGTGTGGGAAGGAGACATCACCTGCATCTTGTTGCATCTGACTTCATCTTCGTCTTGTTGGCGGCGTATTGGCAAGAACTTGGAAGGCGGAGCCATTGTTGTTGGGGAGACGATCGTGATTGTCGTGGAGCTCTGTCGATGAGGTCCGTCGAGGGGTGGAGGCAGGAGGCGTGGATCACGGCCCAGGCGAATCTCCGGCGCCCGGCGGCGGGGAGGCGCACGGGAAAGCTCCTGCACCATGCGGCAGGGAGGCACGCGGGGAGGCTCATGCACCAGGCGGCGGAAAGGCACGTAGGGAGGCTCCTGCATCAGACAAAGGGAGGCGTGCAGGGATGCTCCAGCGCCCGGCGGCAGGGAGGCGCGCGGGGAGGCTCCGGCGCCCGGTGGCGGGGAGGCGCACAGGGAGGCTCCTGCAACAGGCGGCGGGAGGTGCGCGGGTAGGCTCCAGCACCGGACGAGGCGACCGATGGTGGCGGCGGTCGGGCCGGCGGCATAGCTAGATGGAGGCGCGTCGGGGGGAGTGGTGGCTGTGGATCGGGGGCCGGTGGTGCAAACTCGCCGTCGGCGGGTCACGGCGCCGCGGGCTCCCTCGCTCCGGCTGCCGTCGTTGCTCGCTCGCCCGAGACGGCTCCCTCCGGCGGTAGGAAGCGGGTCGGCTTGGGGTTGGGTCGGTCGTGTACGCGTCGCGCCTTATAGGGGGCGAGGGTAATAGAATATTATTCTGTTACTAGTAACAAAATAGTCCAGCCCCAGAAAAAATTGGATCAACTTGTGCACATTCATAATGGGGACATTCTTGATAAATCTATGTCAAAAGTCAAACTTTGACATATGACGATCAAATATCGTTGCATATGTCAAAATTCAAACTTTGACATATGATCAAACTTTGATATATGATCAAATGTTGCATATGTCAAAATTCAAACTTTGACATATGATCAAATGTTGCATATGTCAAAATTCAAACTTTGACATATGATCAAACTTTGACATAGGATATAATGTTGCATATGTCAAAATTCAAACTTTGACATATGATCAAACTTTGACATATATACATCTAATCATCTAGTGGGAAAAAATGTCAAAATTCATCTAATTAACATTTATATATCTAAAATTCATCTAACATTTCTATAACAAAAAGTACAAAAAACTAAAAAAAATGCATCTAACATTTATATATGTAATTCATCTAACATACACACACACACACACAACACCTAGGTGCCCAAGCTCCTAGCCTTTTCATCATTAGATTGCATTTAGATGCGTGTTGTCGTAATGGTCATGTTTGCTAACGGATTATTCCATTTGAAATCGTTGATCAAAATAATTATGATATAATCACGAATTGAATGCCATAAATAAGGCCCCACACATCATCAATGGCAATGTTTCATGTTGGTAGACAAAATAGGAGAGAGAAAGTAATAATAAATGTGTGGTGATTAATTGTCTTTTATTTCTTGACATGTTTGATAATTCATAGATAGAAGGTACATGATACTCATTAGGAAGAGAGAAATACTATTTATAATTAGCAGGGTATGCATGCGTATTTTAGTTGAATTAGTAGCACATACGCATGGGTATCTTGAGTATGCGCATATTTTTATTAGGTACAATACCCTGAGTATTTGTATTTTGATTAGGTATAACACCAACACATAAATATTATCATTAGGTATAATACCGAACAACCACATACCCAGAATATTTATGGATATGCGAGATGTAAAGTACTCAATATATTTTCAGGTATGTGCATACTCGACGTATTTCTCCACAACTACATACCCGACATGAAAATGTATGAGTACATACCCAGAAAATATGTATATATGCGATATTTATGGGTACGTACACATAAATTTCACATCTAGGTATGTATGTACGGCACATAGGAAGAAATATCTTGAGTATGAACTTATATATTGGATACTCTCAAGTTTCACATATTCGTATCTCAGGTAGACACATACCAAAAAATATGACGAGTATATTCATACAAAGGAATAAAAAGAAAACATACCAAATTAGAAAGTTTAAAATGATTGACGCTATCTCAAACATGGAGTATTTTACATGCAAGTAAATTAGGAAACAAATCAATTATAGTGCATGTCACTTAGAACAAAAAGGCTTAGCGAGTTGGACCCGAACAAGGTGCCCAGGCACCTAGGTGCCCCAAACAATTTTCTATATCTAAAATCCATCTAACATTTCTATAACTAAAACTATAAAAAAAACTAAAAAAACATTCATCTAACATTTATATATCTAATTCATCTAACATTTCTATAATTAAAAGTATAAAATCCTAAAAAACAGAAAATAAGAAAATAAGAAAATATGTGTGTGTGTGTGCGCGTGTGTTCGATCATATGGGAAGGCGGCCATGGCGGTAGGGGCTCACAGCGGGGCGTCGGGGCAGCGTCGGCAACGGCGTGCAAGCTCGAGGGAGGGCGGCGCGCGATGGGGGCAGCGGGTGGCGCGACGGGGGACAGCGTGGACGGCCCGTCGGGTGCGGCGCGTCGAGGGCAACGCGTCGGGGGCTGTGCATCCTCGACGGAGAGGAAGAAATAGAGGAAAACTGAATTTTTTTAAGTGTTGTATATATATGATGGACCTTTAGTACCGGTTGGATCCACCAACCGGTACTAAATGTCTGTTTTGGCCTGGCCAAGCAGTGGGAAGCGACCACCTTTAGTACCGGTTGGTGGCTCCAACCGGTACTAAAGACCCCCCCCCCTTAGTAATGGGTGGAGCCACCACCCGGTACTAAAGATGGTGCGCTGCCATCACGGTGCACAAAGTTTAGTCCGCACTGGTTTATAAACCCAACTGCGGCTGCTCTTTCAAGCTCCTCTCCAAAGCTGGCTTCTGGGCCTAAACTGATGCGCTGCCCTATGGGCCTACTAGGCCTTGCGGGCCTGCATCCTGGCCCAACTACAGTTTGGGTTTCTAGTCGTATCCAGGCTGTTGTGGCCCGGAAGGCGGGCTTTTTTATTATTATTTTTATTGTTTGCGTTATTTATTTGTTTTATTTCTAAGTTTTCTTTTGCTTTATTTAGAGTTCCTTTGTGAACATTTTTGTTTTAGGTAAAAAAATTTATAAACTCTCTGTTAATACCCGTAGTTTTCAAATTTGAATAGTTTAAATTTGAATTATATGAAATTTGTGTGAATCCCTAGTTTTTTAATAACTTTACTTTAAAAATATATTTTTTAGTGATTCTTTATTCTTATGTTTAATATTAGTGTGTTTTATCATTATATTTAATTTGGTAATAATTATGTCATTTAAAAAAATGAAATGCCTTTGTAACAGATGAGTTTTCGTCCGAAACACTAATACTTCGAAAGAGATTGTTCATCTTGTACACAAAGTGCATCCAATTTTTGCCGTAACACTCTCAACTTTTTTGCACATGTTATGTGGGTGAAATGATGATACCATGCCAACTTTCAACCTTTTCAGAGTTCATTTGTATTACTTTTCAATTTCAGGGTCATTTAGCTCAAAAAATTAGTAAATGCATGAAAAATAGCAAATGAAGTCAGAAAGGGTTGGAAATTGATGACGTGGCTTTCAATGTTGCATACTGAACACACAAAAAGTCTGGAGGTTAGATAAGTTTAAAAAAATGAAATGCCTTTGTAACAGATGTGTTTTCGTCCGAAGCCCAGATACTTCGAAAGAAATTGTCCATTTTGTCCACAAAGTGCATCCACTTTTTTCCGTAACGCCCTCAACTTTTTTGCACATGCTATGTGGGTGAAATGATGATACCATGCCAACTTTCAACCTTTTCAGGGTTCATTTGTAGTCAATTTCAGGGTCATTTAGCTCAAAAAAATCATTAAATGCATGAAGAATAGCAAATGAAGTTAGAAAGGGTTGGAAATTGATGACGTGGATATGAATGGTGCATACGTACAAAAAGTCAGGAGTTGAAATAAGTTTAAAAAATGAAATTCCTTTATAACAGATGAGTTTTCATCCGAAACCCTGATACTTCAAAAGAGATTGTCCATTTTGTACATGAAGTGCATCCAGTTTTTGCCGTAACCCTCTCAACTTTTTTGCACATGCTATGTGGGTGAAACGATGATACCATGCCAACTTTCAACCTGTTCGGAGTTCATTTGTAGTGCTTTTCAATTTCATGGTCATTTAGCTCAAAAAATCAGTAAATGCATGAAAAATAGCAAAAGAAGTCAGAAAGGGTTGAAAGTTGATGACGTGGCTTTGAATAGTGCATACTGAACGCACAAAAATTCTGGAGTTGTAATAAGTTTAAAAAAATGAAATGCCTTTGTAACAGATGAGTTTTTGTCCGAAACCCTAATACTTCGAACGAGATTGTCCATTTTGTACACGAAGTGCATCCAGTTTTTGCCGTAACCCTCTCAACATTTTTGCACATGCAATGTGGGTGAAATGATGATACCATGCCAACTTTCAATCTTTTCAGAGTTCATTTGTAGTGCTTTTCAATTTCAGGGTCATTTAGCTCAAAAAAATCACTAAATGCATGAAAATAGCAAATGAAGTCAGAAAGGGTTGAAAGTTGATGACGTGGCTTTGAATGGTGCATACTGAACGCACAAAAATCTAGAGTTTTAACAAGTTCAAAAAAATGAAATGCATTTGTAACATATGAGTTTTCGTGTGAAACCTTGATACTTCGAAAGAGATTGTCCATTTTGTACACAAAGTGCATCCAGTTTTTGCCGTAACCCTCTCAACTTTTTTGCACTTGCTGTGTGGGTGAAATGGTGATACCATGCCAACTTTCAACCTTTTCAGAGTTCATTTTGTAGTTCTTTTCAATTTCAGGGTCATTTAGCTAAAAAATCTGTAAATGCCCTAAAAAATAGGAAACAAAGTCACAAAGGTACATGTTTGTCCAAAGCACAAAAGTACACATTTCAAATGCCAAAACACATAAGCACCCTAACTATTACAAAGATTACCTGCGGTTTGTCCAAATTGGAACTTTCTAGATATATAAGTTCGGAAACTCGCTAGAGAAGAAAGTGATGACAGTGAAGCTGGTCACATACCAGAGTGGGATCTTTGCGTGTGAAACTTTTTCTTCATGTGTGTCCCTTTGCGTCATAACCATGGACAACCTTCATCATTTAACTAGATGCTCTGGTCAATATTCAGTGTGAAGAGAGCAGTTTCATGAAACTTTTCATAATCTTCTGACATGTTTGTCTTTTCATCCACTCCCACGATGTTTCTTTTTCCTGAAAGAACTATGTGGCGCTTTGGCTCATCATATGATATATTCGCTTCCTTATATTTTCTTTTTCTCCTTGGTAGACATGCCTTCACATAGAAAACCTGTGCCACATCATTGGCTAAGACGAATGGTTCGTCTGCGTATGCAAGATTGTTGAGATCCACTATTGTCATTCTATACTGCGGGTCTTCTGTTACCCCGCCTCGTGTCAGATTAACCCATTTGCAACGAAACAAAGGGACCTTCAAACCACATCCATGGTCAAGTTCCCATATCTCCTCCATAATATGTGTCCACTCCCCTCTTGGTTGATGCATCAAAGCGGACACCACTGTTTTGGTTGGTGCTCTTCTTATCTTGGGCGATCGTGTAAAATGTATTCTCATTTATCTCGTACCCTTTGAAAGTCATTATGTTTGAAGATGGTAACTGGGACACCAAGTACAGGTCATCTTCAACAGTGTCGTCATACATGGCACGTGTCTGCAACCAACCGGCGAAAGTCCCTGTTTGTTCACGTGTAATCCAGTGGTCAGACTGCTTTGGGTGTTTGGAGCATAGAATATTCTTGTGTTCCTCCATATACGGAGCCACCAAGGAGGAATTTTGTAGAACTGTGTAGTGTGCTTGAGTGAGAGAATGCCCGTCCATACATATTATTTGATCAAGTCCTAGCGTGCCATTTCCACCCATTCTTCCCTTATGCCACGATTCAGGAACACCAATCGGCTTAAGGTCAGGAATAAAGTCAATACAAAACTCAATGACCTCCTCATTTTCATGGCCCTTGGAGATGCTTCCTTTTGGCCTAGCACAGTTATGAACATATTTCTTTAAGACTCCCATGAACCTCTCAAAGGAGAACATATTGTATAGAAATACAGGACCCAGAACGTTAATCTCTTCGCAGAGGTGAACTAGGACGTGCATCATGATGTTGAAGAAGGATGGTGGGAACACCAACTCGAAACTGACAAGACATTGCACCAAATCGTTCTCTAACCTTGGTATGATTTCTGGATCAATTACCTTCTGAGAAATTGCATTGAGAAATGCACATAGCTTCACAATGGTTAATCGAACGTTTTCCCGTAGAAGCCCCCTCAATGCAACCGGAAGCAGTTGCATCATAATCAAGTGGCAGCCATGAGACTTTAGGTTCTGGAACTTTTTCTCTGTCATATTTGTTATTCCCTTTATATTCGACGATAAGCCAGACGGGAACTTCATACTGAGCAGGCATTCAAAGAAGATTTCCTTCTGGTAAGAGCATAGCTCGCATGACCCTGATGTATGCCATCTTTTCCATGCATACGTTGCTGGTCCTCCCGTGCGTCCGGTGTATCTTTTGTCTTCCCATACACGCCAAAGAATCCAAGAAGGGTCACGCAAAGATTCTTCGTCACGTGCATCACGTCGATTGTAGAGCGGACCTCTAGGTCTTTCCAATAGGGTAGGTCCCAAAATATAGATTTCTTCTTCCACATGGGTGTGCGTCCGTCAGTGTCATTCGGAACAGATTGTCCGCCAGGACCCTTTCTAAAGATTACTTTCAAATCCTTGACCATATCATGTACATCATCGCGAGATAGTGGCGAGGCTTCGTCCGGTGATCCGCCTCACCTTTGAAATGCTTGCCTTTCTTTCTTACGGGATTCCTACTCGGAAGAAATCGACGATGTCCCAGGTACACATTCTTCTTACAATTATCCAAATATATAATTTTGGTGTCATCCAAACAGTGCGTGCATGCACGGTATCCCTTGTTTTTCTGCCCTGAAAGGTTACTGAGAGCAGGCCAATCATTGATGGTCACAAACAGCAACGCATGTAGGTCAAATTCTTCCTGATCAAGCTCATCCCATGCACATACACCTTTTTCATTCCACAGTTGCACGAGTTCTTCAACTAATGGCCTTAGGTACACATCAATGTCGTTGCCGGGTTGCTTAGGGCCTTGGATGAGCACTGGCATCATAATGAACTACCGCTTCATCCACAACCAAGAAGGAAGGTTATACATACATAGAGTCACAGGCCAGGTGCTATGATTGCTGCTCTGCTCCCCAAAAGGATTAATGCCATCTGCGCTTACACCAAACCATACATTCCTTGCGTCACCTGCAAAGTCCCCCACTTCCTCTCGATTTTTCTCCCCTACGACCCGTCAGCGGGTACTCTCAACTTCCTGTCTTTCTTATGGTCTTATCTGTGCCATCGCATCAACTTGGCATGCTCTTTGTTTTGGAACAAATGTTTCAACCGTGGTATTATAGGAGCATACCACGTCACCTTGGCAGAAATCTTCTTCCTGTGGCGCTTGCCCTCGACATCACCAGGGTCATCACGGCTGATCTTATAGTGCAATGCACCGCATAACGGGCAGGCGTTCAAATCCTCGTACTCGCTGTGATAGAGGATGCAGTCATTAGGGCATGCATGTATCTTTTGCACCTCTAATCCTAGAGGGCAGGCATCCTTCTTTGCTTCGTATGTACTTTCGGGCAATTCGTTGTGCTTTGGAAGCATCTTCTTTACCATTATCAGCAACTTTCCAAATCCCTTATCAGATACACCATTCTCTGCCTTCCATTGCAGCAATTCCAGTGTGGTGCCCAGCTTTTTCTTGTCAGCTTTGCAATTCGGGTACAACAATTTCTTGTGATCCTCTTACATGCGCTGCAACTTCTTCTTCTACTTTTCACTTGCGATGTTTCTCTTTGCATCAGCAATGGCACGACCTAGATCATCAGCGGGCTCATCTGATGCCTCTTATTCAGCTTATTCCCGCATTGCCGGCTCAAATTCTTCCCCCATTGTTGTACCATCGTATTCAGGGAACCCATGGCCAGAATAGCTATCATCGTCCTCTTCTTCTTCATTGTCGTCCATATAACCCTTCTTTCTCCGTGCTTGGTCCAAACATTATAGTGGGGCATGAAACCAAACTCAAACAGGTGGACGTGAATGGTTCTTGACTTAGAGTAATTCTGATCATTCTTACAGCCAGCACATGGACAACGCATAAAACCATCTGCCCGCTTGTTTGCCTCAGCCGCAAGCAGAAAAGTATGCATGCCATTAACGAAGTGGGGAGAGCATCGGTCATCATACATCCATTGCCGACTCATCTTCATTACACAACACCAAAAAGACCAAATTAATACAAGTCCATACATAAAGTTCATACAACACTTATTCTCATAAAACAATATACAAATAACTCTCTAGCTAAAGCATTTAAATGCAACTACAAATGCGATCAAGATCACAACTAAGGTAACAATTGATCCAACAACATAATGATACGTCTCCAACGTATCTATAATTTTGATTGTTCCATGATGTTATATTATCATTCTTGGATGTTTTACAATCATTTTATAGTCATGTTATATCATTTTTTGGTACTAACCTACTGACATAGTGCCTAGTTCCAGTTGTTGTTTTCTGCATGTTTTTTACATCACAGGAAATCAATATCAAACGGAGTCCAAACGCAACGAAACTCCTGGTGGATTTTTTTTGGGGCCAGAAGAAAGCCAATGGGCCAAGGAAGCACCTGAGGGGCTGCTCGAGGGGAGCAGCACCCACCAGGGCACGCTAGGAGGCCCAAGCGTGCCCAAGTGGGTGCTGCCCACCTCAGGTGTCCCCGGAACCACCTCTTTGCTCTATAAATACCCAAATATTCCAAAAACCCTAGGGGAGTGATACGTATCCAATGTATCTATAATTTTTGATGTATTCATGCCATGTTTATAATATTTCTACATGATTTTGGTATGATTTGGTTAGAGCTAACCAGGGCTGACGCTGTTTTCAGCAGAACTACCGTCATGTTGTTTTTTGTGCAGAAATAGAAGTTCTCGGAATGCGCTAATAATCAACCAAGATATTTTTTGGAAAATATAAAAAATACTGGAACGAAAAGTTATCGGAGGGGAGTCCCATGGGCCCCACGAGAGTGGAGGGCGCCCTCACCACCCTAGGGCGCGCCCCTGTGCCTCGTGGACTCTCCATGGGGCCCCTTGACGTGAGACCGACGCCAAACCCTCCTATAAATCCCCAAACTTCAAAAAGAAACCTAGATCGGGAGTTCCGCCGCCGTAGGCCTCTGTAGCCATGAAAACCAATCAGGACCCTGTTTCGGCACCCTGCCGGAGGGGGGCTCCCTCACCGGTGGCCATCTTCATCATCCCGGCGCTCTCCATGACGAGGATGGAGTAGTTCACCCTCGGGGGTGAGGGTATGTACCAGTAGCTATGTGTTTGATCTCTCTCTCTCGTGTTCTTGATTTAGCATGATCTTGATGTACCGCGAGCTTTGCTATTATAGTTGGATCTTATGATGTTTCTCCCCCTCTACTCTCTTGTAATGGATTGAGTTTTCCCTTTGAAGTTATCTTATCGGATTGATACTTTAAGGATTTGAGAACACTTGATGTATGTCTTGCATGTGCTTATCTGTGGCGACAATGGGATATCACGTGATGTACTAGATGTATGTTTTGGTGATCAACTTGTGGGTTCAGTGACCTTGTGAACTTATGCATAGGGGTTGGCACATGTTTACGTCTCGACTCTCCAGTAGAAACTTTGGGGCACTCTTTGAAGTTCTTTGTGTGGTTGAATAGATGAATCTGAGATTGTGTGGTGCATATCGTATAATCATGCTCACGGATACTTGAGGTGACATTGGAGTATATAGGTGACATTAGGGTTTTGGTTGATGTGTGTATTAAGGTGTTATTTTACTACGAACTCTAGGGCTGTTTGTGACAATTATAGGAATAGCCCAATGGATTGATCGGAAAGAATAACTTTGAGGTGATTTCATACCCTACAATAATCTCTTCGTTTGTTCTCCGCTATTAGTGACTTTGGAGCGACTCTTTGTTGCATGTTGAGGGATAGTTATATGATCCAATTATGTTATTATTGTTAAGAGAACTTGCACTAGTGAAAGTATGAACCCTAGGCCTTGTTTCGAAGCATTGCTATACCGTTTGTGCTCACTTTTATCATTAGTGAATTTGCTGTTTTTATGTTTTCAGATTACAAAAACCTTTATCTACCATCCATATTGCGCTTGTATCACCATCTCTTCGCCGAACTAGTGGACCTATACAATTTACCATTGTATTGGGTGTGTTGGGGATACAAGAGACTCTTTGCTATTTGGTTACAGGGTTGTTTGAGAGAGACCATCTTCATCCTATGCCTCCCACGGATTGATAAACCTTAGGTCATCCACTTGAGGGAAATTTGCTACTGTCCTACAAACCTCTGCACTTAGAGGCCCAACAACGTCTACAAGAAGAAGATTGTGTCGTAGACATCAAGCTCTTTTCTGGCGCCGTTGCCGGGGAGGCTAGGTAAGCGACACTAACACCCCGTCGACTAAGCTCTTTTCTGGCGTCGTTGCCAGGGAGGTTAGTGCTTGAAGGTATATCTTTAGATCTTGCAATCGGATCTTTTTGTTTCTTGTTTTATCACTAGTTTAGTTTATAAAAGAAAACTACAAAAAAATGGTATTGAGGTTGCCACATATGCTTCATCTTTTTAATGTCTTTTGTGAAAATAAGGATTCCGATAATTGTGCTCAGGTGCTAGAAGAAGAATGCATTAAAATGTTTGGCACTAAATCTTTGAATGATGAGCATGATTGCAATGTTGTTAGTATGAATTCCTTGAAAATCCATGATGCTAATGATATGCAAATCCACAAGCTTGGGAATGCTATTTTTGATGAATATGATATTTTTAGTCCCCAAATTTTAATGAGAAAATATATTATGATGATAGCATGCCTCCTATCTATGATGATTATTGTGATGACATTTATGCTATAAAGAGTAATGATATCCATGAAACTTTGCGCTCACAAGATTAGCTATCAATTTTTATCATATAAAATTCCATATGTCGATGCTATAAAGAAAAGAAATGTGATGAACATGTTAGGCAACATTCCACATCAAAAATTCTGTTTTTATCATTTACCTACTCGAGGACGAGCAGGAATTAAGCTTGGGGATGCTGATACGTCTCCAAGATATCTATAATTTTTTATTGTTCCATGCTGTTATATTATCATTCTTGGATGTTTTACAATCATTTTATAGTCATTTTATATCATTTTTTGGTACTAACCTATTGACATAGTGCCCAGTGCCGGTTGCTGTTTTCTACATGTTTTTTACATCATAGGAAATCAATATCAAATGAAGTCCAAACACAACCAAACTCCTAGAGGATTTTTTGGGCAGAAGAAAGCCAGTGGGCCAAGGAAGCACTTGAGGGGCTGCTCGAGGGAAGCAGCACACACGAGAGCGCGCCAGGTGGCCCAGGCGTGCCCAGGTGGGTGCTGCCCACCTCGGGTGCCCTCTGAACCGCCTCTTTGCTCTATAAATACCCAAATATTCCAGAAACCCTAGGGGAGTCGACGAAATTTTGATCCAGCCACCGCAGAATCTAGAACCATCAGATCCAATCTAGACACAGTCATGAAGGGGTTCACCACTTCCATTGGTGCCTCTCCTATGATGCGTGAGTAGTTCTTTGTAGACCTATGGGTCCGTAGTTAGTAGCTAGATGGCTTCGTCTCTCTCTCTCTTGATTATCAATACAATGGTCTCTTGGAGATCCATATGACGTAAGTCTTTTGGCGGTGTGTTTGTTGGGATTCGATGAACTTTGAGTTTATGATCAGATCTATGTTTTTATCCATGAAAGTTATTTGAGTCTTCTTTGATCTCTTATATGCATGATTGCTTATAGCCTCGTATTTCTTCTTCGATATTTGGGTTTTGTTTGGCCAACTTGATCTATTTATCTTGCAATAGGAAGAGGTGCTTTGTAGTGGGTTCGATCTAACGGTGCTTGATCCCAGTGACAGAAGGGGAACCGACACGTATGTATCGTTGCTACTAAGATAACAAGATGAGATCTATATCTGCCGCAATAGATAAACGGATCTCATCTACATCATGTCATCGTTCTTATTGCATTACTCCGTTTTCTCATGAACTTACTACACTAGATGCATGCTGGATAGCGGTCGATGTGTGGAGTAATAGTAGTAGATGCAGGCAGGAGTCGGTCTACTAATCTTGGACGTGATGCCTATATAATTATCATTGCCTGGATATCGTCATGATTATTTGAAGTTCTATCAATTTCCCAATAGTAATTGTTTTCCCACCGTTTGCTATTTTTCTCGAGAGAAGCCACTAGCGAAACCTACGGCCCTCGGGTCTCTTTTCCTCATATTTGCCTTTGCGGTCTATTTTCCCTTGCATTTATTTTCAGATCTATCAAACCAAAAATACAAAAATACCTTGCTGCAATTTATTTGTTCTGTGATCTATTTATCCTATCTACCACTTTTTACCTCACGTTATTTGCCTATCTTGAGGCGCCGTACCCGAAAGGGATTGACAATCCCTTTAACACGTCGGGTTGCGAGTATTTGTTATATGTGTGCAGGTGTTGTTTACGTGGTGTGAGGAGGTTCTCCTACTGGTTCGATAACCTTGGTCTCATTACTGAGGGAAATACCTACCGTCGCTATACTGCATCATCCCTTCCTCTTTGGGGAAATACCGACGTAGTCCTAGTAGACATCACATAATGATACCAAGCTTCACTATCGATGGCATATTTTCTAATCTTTCTAATCTTCAAGCGCATTTTCTCCATCTTGATCTTGTGATCATCGACGACATCGGCAACATGCGACTCCAATTCCATCTTCTTCCCCTTAATTCTTTACGATTTTTCTTTCAAATACTCGTTTTGTTTTTCAACTAAATTTAACCTCTCGACAATAGTGTCGGTTGGAATTTCCGGTTCACATACCTCCTAGATAAAAATATATATGTCAATTTGATGGGCATAATTTGTCATAAACACGAAATGCAACAAATACTTTTAAAAGAGAATATACCACATCTGAATCATAACCTGGACGAGGGCCGACGGGGGCGGATATCCAAACCATGGCACTATGTATAACAAACAACGTACGGGTAAGATAATTATACAAGTAACTATATATATATATATATATATATAAATCAAACAAACATGATTTTTTATATAAAAAAGATAAGAACAAGAGGCTCACCACAAGGTGATGACGGCGACGGGACGGTGCGGACGATCGACGGTGGTTACAGGATGGAGACGGGAAGGCACTAAGTAAACCACACCTACATATGCAAACTAAGAGTTATTTTGACCTCAAATTGCATATAAATCAAATACTATCACATATAATTCCTCCCAAAATAAAACTCACAAATCACTCCACTTATAGAGCATTACAAGATCTAATTTAGCAATGAGAGATGAAAGGACAAAGTTGCTAACCTTTGTGATCACTTGGATGGATGGGGTGCCTTCAAATCTTCATAAATTTTGGCAAAAATGGAGTGTGAGCTTCAGAGGAACAGGAAGAAAACAGAGGAGAGGATTGGGGAAAAACATAGCGCTCGGGCTCGACGAAGGTGTTTATACAGGAGGACCTTTAGTACAAGTTGGTTATTTGAACCGGGACTAAAGGTGCATCTCTAGTCCTGGTTCGTGGCATGAACCGGCACTAAAGGTGCTGGTGGGGCTCCGGCCTGATAACAGCCTGCCACCACCTCTTTAGTACCGGTTCGTGGCACGAACCGGTACTAAAGTTTCACCACAAACCAGTACTAATGAGCGCCGCCTGCCTAGCCGTTGTAATTGGCACTAATGGTCACATTAGTGCCGGTTCAATTACAAAACGAGACTAATCAGCTTCACATTAGGTCTTTTTTCTACTAGTGCATGGACAAGAAGCACAGGAACTCACTGGCCGCATACCAGACGAGGTCCTTCGGCTCTATCTCATCTGCAGCGGCGGCGAGCACCCTGAGGTATTTGCCCCGAAGGCGCAACATGGAGAGTACGATCTCCAGGGCGTCGGCCTGCCGCTCGTCCTCCTACGCCGCCAGGCCGAGCAGCGCTGCCACGATCGTGCGCGCCTCCTCGTCGGGCCTGCTGGCGAAGGCCGTGGCGCAGGCCCTGTAGTCCTCCACGCCCTCTGCCATGTCCTGGGCGACGCGCGTGGCACTCCGCTCGGTGTCGTCCGCCCACTCGAGCTGCTTCAGCGTGGGGAGCCCCTTGGCCCGTAGCGCATCCGACCCCGCAGACTGGAGCTTCCTCATGGTCTCCTCCAGGGGGTCGATGCACACCCTGCTCCACGATCAACCGGATCTCATCGTCCCTCAAGGGCGCGGCCATTGTTACCTCGATCGATTGGCCTCCCAGCCCGGTTAAACCTCCTCCTTTCTTTTCTCTTATTCTGTCGCTGCTATGTATTGTTACGTGGTTGGATCCGTATATATAGACCAACGGTACTGCGCGCGGATTCCTTTCCCGATGCGACTTGGAACCATGCGTCCCAATTGTAACCGTCTCCGTCGTGTGCTTCTTTTCCACGCTATATACGCACAGGAAAAAAACGACTTCTTTAATTGAAAAAAATACACTACTTATACAATATTACTATTCATTTATCCAAGAAAGTAAACATTTATTAAAATTTTATAAGAGACATACTCATGGTCATCGTGGCCCTGTAGGCTTCTGGATTTCCTACTACAATAACAACATCTCTAGAAGACCCCTTATATCACGGACCTTTATAGTGTGTTTACAGTTCGCGAATATTCTGTTTTATAGTTCCACTTTGCGGGGTCTGTTCGGCCACAGCCCGCGCCAGCCTGCAAACCGTAAAAAAATCAAATTAGGTAATTTGACCGCAATTCTGATGTTTGGCTTCAAATTCAAACAATCAAACATAGTTTATGCGGAAATTAAGCATAGTTTTCAATCATATTATCAAATTATCAAATTAACGAGCGTGTGTCAACTAAAGATGATGAACATGACTAGATGAGAATTCTCATATGTCCTTGAGAACACTTTGCTTATTATAAGAGAACTTGCTGACTTGTCATTTGCTATAAAAAGGATTGGATCACCTTGCTGCACCATTGTTACTATTGCTACTTGTTACTTGCTACGAATTACCATGCTACAAAACTATCTGTTACCATTACTTTTAGTACTTGCAGAGAATACCTTACTGAAACTACTTGTCATTTCCTTCTGCTCCTCGTTGAGTTCGGCACTCTTACTTATCCAAAGGACTACAATAGATCCTCTATACTTGCGGGTCATTAATGTCTGAATTTCCTAACCTGATTCTGTTAGAAACACTGAATTTTATGATAATTTCATTTCAACTGTTCCAGAGAAGCCTAGGCAAGAGGAAACTCGGCCCGTGCTTGAAGAGCATCTCAGGGACGTCCTCCCACGGCCAGACAGTGACGTTGCTAGATTTAGTGCAGCTGCCCAAATGAGCAGGGAGAGGCTGCCTGGGCAGCAAGACCTCCAGCTTGCCGTGCCAAGCCATGAACTATGAAGTAATGCCGGCCACTACTAAATTCCTGAAGGAGCACTCAGGCTCCTTGAATGTAACTACGCAGGAGTTTAGCTGACTCTGTTTCTGAAACTTGGTGTTGTCTTGTAACTTTGTTTATGAAACTTGGCTGATTCTGAACTTGGTGTTGTTCTGTAACTGAAAGTTGTTGTTTCTGAAGTTAGTATAATTTGTGTGTCTTTAGTGTCGAAGTTAACTTGGGCATTTCTGAAGTTAGTACTGTACAATTTGTGTTTCTTTAGTCTGGAAGTTAACTCCTTGTTTCAGTATAGTATCTAATTTCAATTTGCTCCCCTACGGCCTGCTTGGCAGATCGGGTGGGTTCAGCTTGGCGCCACCGCCGCCGTCTCTTCGCTGGAGCCGACCAGGGGTCAGGGGCGTGGGCGTCCATGCTGGATCTGGCGCACGGGCTGGTTACCGGTTTACGCGGATCTGGCAGTGCCACATCGTCCTCGCTTTGCTTGGGTGGTCCCCGACTCTTGCAGGTCCCGGTGGAGGTTGCTTCTTTGGACGCCGGAGCGGCGGCTCTCTCTGGGTGCTGCAAATGTGTAGTATTTCTCAGTACCTTCTTTCTTCATATCATGATTCAGTGTGGATTTGTGGCTAACTTGATCGATTTCCTTCTTGGCAATCTGTATGGGCTAACAACCCAGGGACTTATCATGAGCTACACGCTGCTCTACTCATATATAGTTACTGTCATACACTTGTGCATTCTCTCTTGTGATGTATTTTTTTTGCGGGTGATACGTCTCCAACGTATCTATAATTTTTTTATTGTTCCATGCTATTATATTATCTGTCTCGGATGCTTAATGGGCTTTAATAAGCTATTTTATATTATTTTTGGGACTAACCTATTAATCGAGGGCCTAGTGCCAATTTCTGTTATTTTTTATTTTAGAGTTTTGCAGAAAAGGAAAACCAAACGGAGTCCAAACGGAATGAAACCTTCACGATGATCTTTCTTGGACCGGAAGCAAACCAGAAGACTTGGAGGTGAAGTCGGAGAGGCAACGAGGCGTCCACGAGGCAGGAGGGCGCGCCCCCCACCCTCGTGGGCCCCTCATAGCTCCCCTGACCTAGTTCCTTCGCCTATATATACTCTTATACGCTAAAACATCAGGGGGAGCCACGAAACCACTTTTCCACCACTGCAACCTTTTGTGCCTGTGAGATCCCATCTTGGGGCCTTTTCCGGCGATCTGCCGAAGGGGGATTCGATCACGGAGAGCTTCTACATCAACACCATTACCTCTCCGACGAAGCATAGTTATTAGCTAGATGGATTCTTCCCTCTCTTTGATTCTCAATACCAAGTTCTCCTCGATGTTCTTAGAGATCTATTCGATGTAATAATCTTTTGCGGTGTGTTTGCCGAGATCCAATGAATTGTGGATTTATGATCAAGATTATCTATGAATATTATTTGGTTCTTCTCTGAATTCTTATATGCATGATTTGATATCTTTCCAAGTCTCTTGGAATTATCAGTTTAGTTTGTCCTACTAGATTGATCTTTCTTGCAATGGGAGAAGTGCTTAGCTTTGGGTTCAATCTTGCGGTGTCCTTTCCCAGTGACAGTAGGGGCAGCAAGGCACGTATTATATTGTTCACATCGAGGATAACAAGATGGGGTTTTTATCATATTGTTTAAGTTAATTCCGCTACATCATGTCATCTTTCTTAATGCATTACTCCGTTCTTTATGAACTTAATACTCTAGATGCATGCTGGACAGCGGTCGATGTGTGGAGTAATAGTAGTAGATGCAGGCAAGAGTCGGTCTACTTGACACGGATGTGATGCCTATGTTCATGATCATTGCCTTAGATGTCATCATAATTATGCGCTTTTTATATCAATTGCTCGGCAGTAATTCGTTCAAACACGGTAATATATGTAATCTTGAGAGAAGCCACTACTGAAACCTATGGCTCCCGGGTCTCTTTTTCATTATATTGAATCTCGTTTACATCTTGCTAGTTTCCGATTTACTATTTTGCAATCTTTACTTTCCAATCTATAAACCAAAAATACCAAAAATATTACTTTATCTCTTCCAGATCTCACTTTTGCGAGTGACCGTGACGGGATTGACAACCCCTTTATCATGTTGGTTGCAAGTTCTTGATTGTTTGTGCAGGTATTCGGTGACTTGTGCGTCGTCTCCTACTGGATTGATACCTTGGTTCTCAAAACTGAGGGAAATACTTACGCAACTTTGATGAATCACCCTTTCCTCTTCAAGGGAAAACCAACGCAAGCTTAAGAGGTAACAAGAAGGATTTATGGCACTGTTACCGGGGAGATCTACGTCAAGTCAAGCCATACCAAGTACCCATCATAAATTCTTCTCCCTTGCATTACATTATTCGCCATTCGCCTCTCGTTTTCCTCTCCCCCACTTCTAAAACAATTTTTGAAAACCTTTGCCTTTTTCTTCGCCCCTCTTCCGTTCGTCTCCTTTCACTTGCTTCTTGTGTGCTTGTGTGTTGGATTGATTGGTTGTCACAATGGCTCAAGATAATACTAAATTGTGTGACTTTTCCAACACCAACAACAATGATTTTATTAGTACTCCGATTGCTCCTACTACTAATACTGAATCTTGTGAAACTAATGCTGCTTTGTTGAATCTAGTTATGAAAGATCAATTTTCTAGCCTTCCTAGTGAAGATGTCGCATCCCATCTAAACAATTTCGTTGATTTGTGCGATATGCAAAAGAAGAAAGATGTGGATAACGATATTGTTAAATTGAAGCTATTCCTTTTTCACTTAGAGATCGTGCTAAAACTTGGTTCTCATCTTTGCCTAAAAATAGTATTGATTCATGGAATAAGTGTAAAGATGCTTTTATCTCTGAGTATTTTCCTCCCGCTAAGATCATCTCTCTTAGGAATGATATTATGAATTTTAAGAAACTGGATCATAAGCATGTTGCACAATCTTGGGAGAGGATGAAATTGATGATACGAAATTGCCCTACAGATGGTTTGAATTTGTGGATGATTATACAAAAAAAATTATGCCGGATTGAATTTTTCTTCTAGAAATCTTTTAGATTCGGCCGCGGGAGGCACTTTTAATTAAATCACTTTAGGAGAAGCTACTAAGCTCCTAGATAATATTATGGTTAATTATTCTCAATGGCACACCGAAAGATCCACCAGTAAAAAAGTTCATGTGATAGAAAAGATTAATGTTTTGAGTGGAAAGATGGATGAACTTATGAAATTGTTTGCTACTAAGAGTGCTCCTCTTGATCCCGATGATATGCCTTTGTCTACTTTGATTGAGAATAATAATGAATCTATGGATGTGAATTTTGTTGGTAGGAATAATTTTGGTAACAACGTCTATAGAGGAAACTTTAACCCTAGGCCGTTTCCTAGTAATTACTCTAATAATTATGGTAATTCCTACAACAACTCTTATGGAAATTTTAATAAGATGCCCTCTTATTTTGGGAATAGTGTTAAAGATGTTATGAGTTTGCAAAAGCATTTCAATGCTTTGCTTGAAGAAAAATTTCTTAAAATATATGAATTGGCTAGGAACGTTGATAGACTTTCTCTTGATGTTGATTCTTTGAAACTTATATCTATTCCACCTAAGCATGATATCAATGAGTCTCTCAAAGCCATGAGAATTTCCATTGATGAGTGCAAGGAAAGAACAGCTAGGATGCGTGCTAAGAAAGATTGCTTTGTAAAAGCATGTTCTTCTAGTTTCCACGAAAATAATGATGAAGATCTAAAAGTTATTGATGTGTCCCCTATTAAATATTTGTTTTTCAATATGAATATTGATAATGAAGGGACTGGAGATGAGTCAACTTTAGTTAAAAGACGTCCCAATGATTCGGAGTTTTTAGATCTTGATGCTAAATTTGGTAAAAGTGGGATTGGAGATGTCAAAACTTTACATAGCATTGAACCCACTATTATTGATTTCAAGGAATTTAATTATGATAACTGTTCTTTAGTAGATTGTATTTCCTTGTTGCAATCCGTGTTGAATTCTCCTCATGCTTATAGTCAAAATAAAGCTTTTACCAAACATATTGTTGATGCTTTGATGCAATCTTATGAAGAAAAACTTGAATTGGAAGTTTCTATACCTATAAAACTTTATGATGAGTGGGAACCTACTATTAAGAATAAAATTAAAGATCATGAATGCTACGCTTTGTGCGATTTAGGTGCTAGTGTTTCCATGATTCCGAAAACTTTATGTGATATGTTAGGTTTCCATGGTTTTGATGATTGCTCTTTAAACTTGCACCTTGCGGATTCCACCATTAATAAACCTATGGGAAGGATCAATGATGTTCTTGTTGTTGCAAATAGGAATTATGTGCCTGTAGATTTTATCATTCTTGATATAGATTGCAATCTTTCATGTCCTATTATTCCTGGTAGACCTTTCTTTACAACGACTGGTGCAATTATTAATATGAAGGAAGGGAATATTAGATTCCAATTTACATTAAGGAAAGGCATGGAACACTTCCCTAGAAAGAAAGTCAAATTACCTTATGAATCTATTATGCGTGCCACTTATGATTTGAATACCAAAGAAGGCAATACTTAGATCTATTCTCGCTTTTATGCCTAGATAGGGGCGTTAAACGATAGCGCTTGTTGGGAGGCAACCCAATTTTATTTTTGGTTACTTGCTTTTTTCTTATGTTTAGTAATAAATATTTCATCTAGCCTCTGTTTAGATGTGGTTTTATGTTTCAATTAGTGATTGTGCCAAGTAGAACCTATAGGATAACCTACGGTGATAGTTAATTTGATTCTGCTGAAAAACAACAACTTTTGCACGAACGAGAATAATTTTAGTAAATCACAGAAACTTGTTTTTGAGTTTATTATTTTTGAAGTAGATCAATAGACAAATTTCCTGGGACTTCCTATTATGGTAGGATGTTTAGAGTTCCAGAAGTATACGAAAGTTACAGATTGTTATAGACTGTTCTGATTTTGACAAATTCTGTTTTTCATGTGTTGTTTGCTTATTTTGATGCAACTATGGCTAGTATCGGGGGGTATGAACCATAGAGAAGTTGGAATACAGTATGTTTAACACCAATATAAATAAAGAATGAGTTCATTACAGTACCTTATGTGGTGGTTTTTATTTCTTGCACTAACGGAGCTTATGAGATTTCCTGTTGAGTTTTGTGTTGTGAAGTTTTCAAGTTTTGGGTAAAGATTTGATGGACTATGGAATAAGGAGTGGCAAGAGCCTAAGCTTGGGGATGCCCATGGCACCCCAAGATATTCAAGGACAACTAGAATCCTAATCTTGGGGATGCCCCGGAAGGCATCCCCTCTTTCGTCTTCGTCTATCGGTAACTTTACTTGGAGCTATATTTTTATTCGCCACATGATATGTGTTTTGCTTGGAGCGTCTTGTATGATATGAGTCTTTGATTTTAGTTTACCACAATCATCGTTGATGTACACACCTTTTGAGAGAGAGACACATGATTTGGAATTTATTAGAATACTCTATGTGCTTCACTTATATCTTTTGAGCTAGATAATTTTGCTCTAGTGCTTCACTTATATCTTTTTAGAGCACGGTGGTGGCTTAATTTTGTAGAAATTATTGATCTCTCATGCTTCACTTATATCATTTTGAGAGTCTTTTATAACAGCATGGTATTTGCTATGGTTATAAAATTGGTCCTAGAATGATGAGCATCCAAGTTGGGTATAATAAAAACTATCATAGAAAGTGCATTAAACACTATGATCAATTTGATGCTTGATAATTGTTTTGAGATATAAAGGTGGTAATGTTAGAGTCATGATAGTTGGGTAATTATAAAACTAAGAAATACTTGTGTTGAAGTTGGCAAGTCCCGTAGCATGCACGTATGGTAAAAGTTGTGTGACAAATTTGTTGCATGGGGTGCTCTTTTAATTGTCTTCCTTATGTGTGGAGGTCGGGATCGCGTGATGGTTAACTCCTACCAACCCTTCCCCTAGGAGCATGCGTAGTAGTACTTTGCTTCGAAGGCAAGTAGACTTTTGCAATAAGTATATGAGTTCTTTATGACTAATGTGAGTCCATGGATTATACGCACTCTCACCCTTCCACCATTGCTAGCCTCTATTATGACGCGCAACTTTCGTCGGTATCATGCACCCACCATTTACCTTCCTCAAAACAGCCACCATACCTACCTATTATGGCATTTCCATAGCCATTCCAAGATATATTGCCATGCAACTTTCCACCGTTCCGTTTATTATGACACGCCCCATCATTGTCATATTGCTCTTTGCATGATCATGTAGTTGACATCGTATTTGTGGCAAGGCCACCTCTATAATTTTTCATACATGTCACTCTTGGTTCATTGCATATCCCGGTACACTGCCGGAGGCATTCACATAGAGTCATATTTTGTTCTAAGTATTGAGTTGTAATTCTTGAGTTGTAAATCAATAAAAGTGTGATGATCTCCATTATTAGAGCATTGTCCCAAGTGAGGAAAGGATGATGAAGACTATGATTCCCCCACAAGTTGGGATGACACTTTGGACTTTATAAAAATAAAAGAGGCCAAAGAAGCCCATAAAAAAAGAGGCCAAATAAGCCAACCAAATAAAAAAAGAAAAAAAGGGAAAGAAAAAATGAGAGAAAAAGAGAGAAGAGGCAATGCTACTATCCTTCTTCCACACTTGTGCTTCAAAGTGGCACCATGATCTTCATGATAGAGAGTCTCCTATGTTGTCACTTTCATATACTAGTGGGAATTTTTCATTATAGAACTTGGCGTGTATATTCTAATGATGGGCTTCCTCAAAATGCCCTAGGTCTTCGTGAGCAAGCAAGTTGGATGCACACCCACTTAGTTTCTTTTTGAGCTTTCATACACTTATAGCTCTAGTGCATCCGTTGCATGGCAATCCCTACACACTCACATTGATATCTATTAATGGGCATATCCATAGCCCGTTGATACGCCTAGTTGATGTGAGACTATCTTCTGCATTTTTGTCTTCACAACCACCACCCTATTCCACATATAGTGATATGTCCATGGCTTGTGCTCATGTATTGCGTAAGAGTTGAAAAAGCTGAAGCGCGTTAAAAAGTATGAACCAATTGCTTGGCTGAAACCGGGGTTGTGCATGATGGGAGTATTTTGTCTAATGAAAATGAAGCATGGCCTAACAATATGATTTTGTAGGGATAATCTTTCTTTGGCTATGCTATTTTGATAAGACATGATTACTTGTTAGTATGCTTGAAATATTACTATTTTTATGTTTTATGAATTTTATCTTGAATCATTTGGATCTGAACATGCCACAATAAAGAAAATTACATTGAGAATTATGCTAGGTAGCATTCCACATCACAAATTCTGTTTTTATCATTTACCTACTCGAGGACGAGCAGGAATTAAGCTTGGGGATGCTTGATACGTCTCCAACGTATCTATAAATTTTGATTGTCCCATGCTATTATATTACCCGTTTTGGATGTTTATGAGCTTTACTCTACACTTTTATATCATTTTTGGGACTAAACTACTAACCGGAGGCCCATCCCGAATTGCTGTTTTTTTGCCTATTTCAGTGTTTCAAAGGAAAGGAATATCAAACGGAGTCCAAACGGAATGAAACCTTCGGGAACGATCTTTTTGGAACAAACACAATCCAGGAGACTTGGAGTGGACATCAAGAAGTAAACGAGGCATCCACGAGGGTGCCCGACGGGCTCTAGGGGGTGGGTGCACCCCCCACCTTCGTTGACCCCTCGTGGCTCCCCTGACCTACCTCCTTTGCCTATATATATACACGTACCCCGAAAACATCCAGGAGCACCACGAAAAACTATTTCCGCCGCCGCAACCTTCAGTATCCGCGAGATCCCATCCTGGAGCCTTTGCCAGTGCTCCGCCGCAGGGGGCATTGACCATGGAGGGCCTCTACATCATATCGAAGGCCTCTCCGATGAGTTGTGAGTAGTTTACCACAGACCTTCGGGTCCATAGTTATTAGCTAGATGGCTTCTTCTCTCTCTTTGAACCTCAATAGAAAGTTCTCCTCGATCTTCTTGGAGATCTATTCGATGTAACTCTTTTTGCGGTGTGTTTGTCGAGATCCAATGAATTGTGGGTTTATGATCATGTTTATCTATGAGAAATAATTGAATCTTCTCTGAATTCTTTTATGTGTGATTGGTTATCTTTCCAAGTCTCTTCGAATTATCAGTTTGGTTTGGCCTACTAGATTGATCTTTCTTGCAATGGGAGAAGTGCTTAGCTTTGGGTTCAATCTTGCGGTGTCCTTTCCCAGTGACAACAGGGGTAGCAAGGCACATATTGTATTGTTGCCATCGAGGATAAAAAGATGGGGTTTATATCATATTGCTTGAGTTTATCCCTCTACATCATGTCATCTTGCTTAATGCATTACTCTGTTCTTCATGAACTTAATACTCTAGATGCAGGCAGGAGTCGGTCGATGTGTGGAGTAATAGTAGTAGATGCAGAATCATTTCGATCTACTTGTTGTGGACATGATACCTATATACATGATCATGCCTAGGTAATCTCATAACTAGGCACTTTTCTATGAATTGCTCGACAGTAATTTGTTCACCCACAGTAATACTTATGCTATCTTGAGAGAAGCCACTAGTGAAACTTATGGCCCCCAGCTCTATCTTTTATCATATGAGTTTTCCATCTACTTTTATTTGCATCTTTACTTTCCAATCTATATCATAAAAATACCAAAAAAATATCTTATCTTATTATCTCTATCAGATCTCACTTTTGCAAGTTACCGTGAAGGGATTGACAACCCCTTTATCGCGTTGGTTGCGAGGTTCTTGTTTGTTTGTGTAGGTACGAGGGACTTTTGAGGAGCCTCCTACTGGATTGATTCCTTGGTTCTCAAAAACTGAGGGAAATACTTACGCTATTTTGTTGCATCACCCTTTCCTCTTCAAGCGAAAACCAACGCAGTGCTCAAGAGGTAGCAATGCCCAAGGCAACCCAAGGTAAAAATCAAGGACAACCAAAAGCCTAAGCTTGGGGATGCCCCGGAAAGCATCCCCTCTTTCGTCTTCATCTATCTGTAACTTTACTTGAGGCTATATTTGTATTCACCACATGATATGTGTTTTGCTTGGAGCGTCTTGTCTGATTTGAGTCTTTGATTTTTAGTTTACCACAATCATCCTTGTTGTACACACCTTTTGGGAGAGACACGCATGAATCGGGATTTATTAGAATACTCTATGTGCTTTACTTATATCTTTTGAGCTAGACAATATTGCTCTAGTGCTTCACTTATATCTTTTTAGAGCACGGCGGTGGTTTTATTTTATAGAAAATATTGAACTCTCATGCTTCACTTATATTATTTTGAGAGTCTTTTAGAACAGCATGATAATTTGCTTTGGTTATAAAATTAGTCCTAATATGATGGGCATCCAAGATGGGTATAATAAAAACTTTCATATGTAGTGCATTGAATACTATGAGAAGTTTGATTCTTTATGATTGTTTTGAGATATGAAGATGGTGATATTAGAGTCATGCTAGTAGAGTACTTATGAATTTAAGAGATACTTGTGTTAAAGTTTGTGATTCCCATAGCATGCACGTATGGTGAACCGTTATGTGATGAAGTTGGAGCATGATTTATTTATTGATTGTCTTCCTTATGAGTGGCGGTCGGGGACGAGCGATGGTCTTTTCCTACCAATCTATTCCCCTAGGAGCATGCGTGTAGTACTTCGTTTCAATAACTAATAGATTTTTGCAATAAGTATGTGAGTTCTTTATGACTAATGTTGAGTCCATGGATTATACGCGCTCTCGCCCTTCCACCATTGCTAGCCTCTCTTGTGTCGCGCAACATTCGCCAGTACCATACACCCACCATATACCTTCCTCAAAACAGCCACCATACCTACCTACTATGGCATTTCCATAGCCATTCCGAGATATATTTCCATGCAACCTTCCACCGTTCCGTTTACTATGACACACTCCATCATTGTCGTATTGCTTTGCATGATCATGTAGTTGACATCGTATTTGTGGCAAAGCCACCGTTCATAATTCTTTCATACATGTCACTCTTGAATCATTGCACATCCCGGTACACCGCCGGAGGCATTCACACAGAGTCATATTTTGTTCTAAGTATTGAGCTCTAATTCTTGAGTTGTAAATAAAAATGTGATGGTCTTCATTATTAGAGCATTGTCCCATGTGAGGAAAGGATGATGGAGACTATGATTCCCCCACAAGTCGGGATGAGACTCCGGACGGAAAAAAAGAGGCCATAAAAAAAGAGAGAAGGCCATAATAAAAAAAATAAAAAAATGAGAGAAAAAGAGAGAAGGGGCAATGCTACTATCCTTTTTCCACACTTGTGCTTCAAAGTGGAACCATGATCTTCATGATAGAGAGTCTCCTACGTTGTCACTTTCATATACTAGTGGGAATTTTTCATTATAGAACTTGGCTTGTATATTCCAATGATGGGCTTCCTCAAAATGCCCTAGGTCTTCGTGAGCAAGCAAGTTGGATGCACACCGACTTAGTTTCTTTTTAAGCTTTCATACACTTATAGCTCTAGTGCATCCGTTGCATGGCAATCCCTACTCACTCACATTCATATCTATTGATGGGCATCTCCATAGCCCGTTGATACGCCTAGTTGATGTGAGACTATCTTCTCCTTTTTGTCTTCTCCACAACCACCATTCTGTTCCGCCTATAGTGCTATGTCCATGGCTCACGCTCATGTATTGTGTGAAGATTGAAAAAGTTTGAGAACATCAAAAGTATGAAACAATTGCTTGGCTTGACATCGGGGTTGTGCATGATTAAATATTTTGTGTGATGAAGATAGAGCATAGCCAGACTATATGATTTTTTAGGGATAGCTTTCTTTGGCCATGTTATTTTGATAAGACATGATTGCTTTGTTCGTATGCTTGAAGTATTATTGTTTTAATGTCAGTATTAAACTTTTGTCTTGAATCTTTCGGGTCTAAACATTCATGCCACAATAAAGAAAATTACATTGATAAATATGTTAGGTAGCATTTCACATCAAAAATTCTGTTTTTATCATTTACCTACCTGAGGACGAGCAGGAATTAAGCTTGGGAATGCTTGATACATCTCCAACGTATCTGTAATTTTTTATTGTTCCATGCTATTATATTATATGTTTTGGATGTTAATGGGCCTTAATAAGCTATTTTATATTATTTTTGGGACTAACCTATTAACCGAGGGGCCAGTACCAGTCTCTGTTTTTTTTGCCTATTTTAGTGTTTTGCAGAAAAGGAATACCAAACGGAGCCCAAACGGAATGAAACCTTCGCGATGATCTTTCTTGGACCGAAAGCAAACCAGAAGACTTGGTGATGAAGTCGGAGAGGCAACGAGGTGGCCACGAGGCAGGACGGCGCGCACGGAGGGGTAGGCGCGCCCCCACCATCATGGGCCCCTCGTAGCTCCCGTGACCTAGTTCCTTCACCTATATATACTCTTATACCCAAAAAACATTAGGGGAGCCACGAAACCACTTTTCCACTGCCGCAACCTTCTGTACCCGTGAGATCCCATCTTGGGGCCTTTTCCGGCAATCTGCCGGAGGGGGATTCGATTAATGAGGGCTTCTACATCAACACCATTACCTCTCCAATGAAGCGTGAGAAGTTTACCGCAGACTTTCGGGTCCATAGTTATTAGCTAGATGGATTCTTCTCTCTCTTTGATTCTCAATACCAAGTTCTCTTCGATGTTCTTGGAGATTTATTCAATGTAATACTCTTTTGTGATGTGTTTGCTGAGATCCGGTGAATTGTGGATGTATGATCAAGATTATCTATGAATATTATTTGGTTCTTCTCTGAATTCTTATATGCATGATTTGATATCTTTGCAAGTCTCTTCGAATTATCGGTTTAGTTTGGCCTACTAGATTGATCTTTCTTGCAATGGGAGAAGTGCTTAGCTTAGTTCAATCTTGCGATGTCCTTTCCCTATGACAATAGAGGCAGCAAGGCACGTATTGTATTGTTGCCATTGAGGATAACAAGATGGGGTTTTTATCATATTGCTTGAGTTAATTCCTCTACATCATGTCATCTTTCTTAATGCGTTACTCCGTTCTTTATGACCTTAATACTCTAGATGCATGCTGGATAGCGGCCGATTTATGGAGTAATAGTAGTAGATGCAGGCAGGAATCGGTCTACTTCACACGGACGTGATGCCTATGTTCATGATCATTGCCTTAGATGTCATCATAATCATGCGCTTTTCTATCAATTGCTCAGCACTAATTCGTTCACCCACCATAATATATGCTATCTCGAGAGAAGCCACTAGTGAAACCTATGGCCCCCGGGTCTCTTTTCCATTATATTGAATCTCATTTACATCTTGCGAGTTTCCGATTTACTATTTTGCAATCTTTACTTTCCAATCTATAACCAAAAATACCAAAAAAAATTTACTTTATTATCGATCGTGAAGGGATTGACAACTCCTTTATCGCGTTGGTTGCAAGTTCTTGATTGTTTTTGCAGGTATTCGGTGACTTGTGCGTCGTCTCCTACTGGATTGATACCTTGGTTCTCAAAACTGAGGGAAATACTTATGCTACTTTGCTGCATCACCCTTTCCTCTTCAAGGGAAAACCAACGCAAGCTCAAGAGGTAGCAGCGGGGTTCTCTCTTGTGATGTTATAGTTTGACGTGTGCTGCAACTACTTTGGTCTTCCTCTTCGATTGGTAAAAAAATTCTCTAGAATATCTTCTATTTGAGCTAAGCAGAGTCATTTCCTATACAACATCTTTAGTTAAAATGATAATTGGCCAAAAAATAAGAATGTTTGTTTTGCTTCTTTTAATTTTAGTTCTCGTTATCAGATTTTTCTTTTTCCCATAGAAGCACCTTGATTCCTTGCTCCTTGTGTTAAAAAATTGTGGTCATGCAACCTATAGCATTATTATATCCTATGTTCACAATTTATTTAATGGGGTAATCCAAACTATCACTAGCATGCACTGATTTATTTTCGTGTACCATGGGGGCGAAGTTTGTTCTTGAACACCCACTTGCCGGAGATGATGTTGGTGTTGCGCAAACAGGGAACAAACTGCCATGTATGATTGCGCTGCAAGGCATGAAACTCCTTCTGCGTGGCCACTCGAGCGGAGGTGGGAAACGACGAGGGTGCAGAGGTGGAGTTCGCACACAAATACTCGTCAGTGGGATAGCGGGAGTTCATCGGTGGGCGATGGATTGGAGGCGACCCGCCGGCGGCGGGCCCGGCCCGGCAGGAGCGGGTGATGGCATATCCATCAAGGAAGAGCCCCACGCGTGAGCCAGAATCATCGGGCGACGTGGCAGGCAGTGCAGAGGCCGGGCTGGACATGGAGGCCGGCGTTACCGCAGCCGAACCATCCGACGCTGGCGGATGTAGAGGTCGGGCCAAACGAAGAGTTAGGTCCGGACGAGGAGGCCGACGTCACCGTAGCTGAACCAGTCGGTGCTAGTGGTGTAGAGGTCAGGCCGAACGAGGAGTCCAGGACGGATGGGGAGGCTGGGGCCACATCTGGCGCCAAAGGCACCGCCCCACGAGGCAACCGAGGCGGGCACCAATAGCCCGGCGCGAGGATGGCCGACCACGACTTATTTAATTGAAAAAATACACTACGAATACATTATTACTATTCATTTATCCAAGAAAGTAAACATTTAGGACGCTGATAACGCCCACACGTGTGGCATACTAGACATCCACCCAGACGTCGTGTGTGGCGTAAGCAGGAGGCAGTGCACCCGGGCTATGTGTGGGAGAAACTAGAACTGCCCACACGTGTGGTTGCATCTACTTCATGCCACACGCCCAACAAACTACTACTCATCGTCATCCCGCGCGTGTGGCACAAAGCAAATCTGCCCACACGTCCTGGCGCACCCGTGGGATGACACTTTAGTTACCCTGGGGGATGGCAACTTTAGTCACCCAGGATGGCGAATGTAGTTGCCATGTCTAAGTAACAAAAAAATAAATCATAAAAAAAACTTAACCTTTTAGTCCCGGTTGGTATTACCAACCGGGACTAAAGGTATCCCAACCCCCGGCCGCGCACTCGTGCCATGTGATGGGTCATTAGTGCCGGTTCGTGCTGAACTGGTACTAAAGGGGGGGGGGCTTTACTCCCCACCCTTTTGTGTCGGTTCCAGAACCGGCACTAAAGGGGCCTCACGAACTGGGACTATATCCCTTTTCTGCACTAGTGGTAGTTGTCGCGTGTATTCGAACCATAGTTGCCATGTGTGATAAACTACTTGCCCTGCGTGGTCAAACAATAATTGCCATGTATGATTAACTAGTTGCCACATGTGGTCCAACCATAGTTGCCATGTATGGTAATCACAGTTGTCATGTGTGTTTCGTTGCCAGTTACGCACAACTGCACTTGCCATCTAGCAACGAATCATAGTTGCCATGTGTATTTACCTAGTTGCAATGTACGCGGAACTGCAGTTTCCATCTAACAACATACGAGCGTCGTGTGGGTGAAGAGCAGTTCGCCCACACACGGGTGGACTAGATGGTGACTCTGTGGGCAGAAACTGGTTCGCCCACACTGCGCAGCCGGCAAGCGCGTGTTTCCGGTCGTGTGGACGAACTCTCCAGTGCCCGCACACACGATGATGCCCATGTGACACTGAAAATCTAACAGATTCCTTTAGGATTCGTGCAAAAAAGAATCAACGTGTATCAACGCGTGTGGGCAAAGTACAAACATGCCACACATGTGGGCGTTATCATTTGGCAACATTTATTAATATTTTATAAGAGACATATATACTCATGGTCGCCATGACTCTCAAGGCTTCTTGATTTTCTACTACAACAAGGTTTGCCTGGTGAAGGAGGGGTGATTATGGCAGGGTACCTTCAGCTCGCTCCAGTGCTTGTAATCATCCTATATAGTCTACAGACATTGATGCACTATACATTTAACTGCTTCTTGTGTTCTTTGTACTATGATTATGTTTGATGAATAGTTCGAAACTTTTTCCCGCAAAATAAAAATTAAAATATTTGGAGACCATATGTGCAATGTGATATATATGAGATTATCAATCCCAACGCGACTCTCCTTTTTCCGTAATAATAAATCTAGGATGTTAGGCCATTTCTTGCAAAACTCCCCAAAATTTTAAACTCTTCGGGGAAAACAGCCTCTAATTCATTTTTAGGAGTTAAGCCGAAAATCTTCTATACCTACCCACTTCAATATCCATGGGCAAAAATTGACACACATGCTCACACCCATCGGGTATCCTATACTCAATGGGTACAGTATTTATCATTTACATTTTGAATATTTCTGTAGCCCCAGTTTTTTGTTTTCTACTGTATTTCCTAACAGAGATGCAGTGAGGCTTGGGCGGGGGGAGATCTAGACAGAGTGTGAGCTTGGGCGGGGGAAAAGAAAGGATGCAATAGAGGGAGTGGAGATCAGAAACCATGGAATGAGGACGTTGAGCCGATGCTCGAGGAGAATCATATAAGAAATAATCAGGAGTGGGACCTGGCTAGGGTCTAAAGTTGGTTAGGAGCGGAACTATTATCTACTCTAGTGTTGTAGGATGGACTTGTGGGCGACAGGCTCATAAATTGGACCTTAATTTTGTGTGGCATTAGAGTGCACAACACCAGTTGCAAGACTAACCTTTTAGAACACCATTAGTATTTTAGTACTATAATATCAAAGTAACAAACACAAACTACATGACCATCACTAGAGGTTTCTTTTTTGCGGAAAAGCTTTCAATCTATTCATCTTCAATCATGATAGTACAACGAACACCAGAAATGAAAATTACATCCAGATCCGTAGACCACCTAGCGACAACTACAAGCACTGAAGTGAGCCGAAGGCGCGCCGCCATCATCGCCCCTCTATCGCCGGAGTCGGGCACCATCACTGGAGGTTTATTCTCGTGCCGGCACAAATACAAGCATGTCACTAGTGATTTTTACATAATTTTGGCCATCAGTTGCGCCCTCCACCAACAGGTTATCGACTGCCCATCGATGGTGTGATGCACTAGTGGCATGCATGCCTAAATGGGCTCGACACTAGTGATCGATCAAGGGTATTTCTAGTGTCCCCTTATCTTTCAAACCTAATCAAGGTAAGATGTCTTGGATATGTTTCATTTGTTGCAATTCAATACTTATCACTCAGCAACTCTAATATGACATTGGTTAATCATGGCAAGTAGCTAGATACGATTACGGATTTTATAGGAGATACGCTCGGCCCACAACTCTCTCCATATAAGTAGTATCAAAATACAAGATGTTAATGACTAAAAGAACATATGTACGCATATTACAAAAATAACCTCCACGCATATGAAAACCGATGTTCATGTTTCTCAGGAAAATAATTAAACCAAAAAATCAGACATTAAAAGAGTCGAGCCCAAGAAAATGAAGCCGCTCAAAACTAAGTTGTGCCTAGGCCAGTTGGCCACTCTCCCGTGCTTTCAAGTGGAAAACCCTATATGATGCTCGTCGCGCCAAATTGTTGTTGGAACATACAGAGTGATCCAGGTAGGACGACCTATTTTGATATTTCTAAGATGTGTGCATTGGTTCTGGTTTTGGGAACCTACTTTTAGAAGGTATCAGCAGGTTTTTACCGGTTTTGGTAACTATTTGAGAAGGTTCCCATATCGGTTTTTCTTCTTCTCTAATTTTTTTCTTTCTATTTTTAATTTTCTTCTTTTTGAGTGATTTTAATAAATTCAAAATTTTCAGAAAAAATCAGTCAATTTTTAAAAAATAAAAAAATTGTTCACTTTTGCCAAAAAATCATCATTCCAAAAATGCGATCAAGTTTTTCAGAAATTATTCACATTTAAAAAATGTTCATAAATTTTAAATAATGTCTTCTTTTAAAAAATAATTGCTCCAAAAACATCACAATTTAAAATTTGTTTGTGGTTTCCGAAAAATGTTTGTGAAATTCAAAAAAGTTTGCAATTTGAAATTTTGTTTGTGTTTTCAAAGAATATTTTTTTGTATTTCTAATATTTTTGTCATTTTAAAGTTTGCTCAAGTTTTTTGAATAATAATCTCATTTCTACAAAAGATTTAGAATTTCAAAAAATGTTTTTTGGTTTTCCAAAAAATCTCAGTTTTTCTCTAAAGATGACCACTGTAGTAAACGAGATCGAGTAATTATGTGTTGCGGTAATCAAGATACAATGTCACACTATAGTAGAACCTCGCTCCAATGGGCCAGGGGCCCAGTGGGATGCCTTGTGGGACTCGTTGTTGTTGGACGCAGTGAGCGTCCCATCTATTTGGATCATCTGCTTCTCAAAGAAAACATAATTAGTTCATCTTTCTCCAGAGTACATCATCTCTCCCCAACAACTCTTCTCTCTCTCCCATAGACATAATCTCCTTTAGTTCTTCCCCGCAAACCATATACCTATGTAAAAAGACCTCTTCTCAGTCACAAGCATACCCATGTTCCATTGATAGGTTTGTGTTACTCTGAGGATGAAGTATGAAAAACGAGGTTGCCGCTCCTCGCGATTCTAAATTATCGATAATAACGAGAATTCTTGCTTCCATTGATACTCAGTTCTTGCACATGCTAGTGCAAGAAAGGAACAACAATGACCTCCTCCTCCTCCTCCTCCTCCTCCTCCTCCTCCTATTGTTGTTTTTATTTATGCTGGAAATGCAAAAGACTCTACCATCCAAATTATTAATTTACTCTACGAACTACTTGTATTAGGTGTGTTGGGGACACATCAAACTACTTGTATTTTGATTGTAGGGTTGCTTGAGAGTGGAATACTTTCAACCTATGCCTCTGTTGGATTGATAAATCTTAGATAATCCACTTGAGAGTCAATGTTGTCCTATAATCCGCTGAGCTTGGAAGACCAACAAAGTCTACAATAATAGAAGTGCATAGTAGACACCAGTAGGCAAGCTACCAAAGCGACTAGCTTCTAACAGAAGCATAGCTTTGTGAAAAGCTTCTGAGGCATGGCTCTGCTTTCGAGAAAGATGTAGATCTTATTATTTGACAATATGAAAGTCTTTGTCATAAAGGTACATAAAAAATAAAACAATAACAAATCTTGGAAATTAATACTTCAGTATTGTTCTACAGCAAGAAGAGGCAATACATAAGTATTATTCATAAAGGCAATGCATGAGATATATCTACACACCACATTGAACTTCATACATGACATGTCTCTACTCACCACACCTAGAAACTAAATACTAAATAGTTCAATACTTCACTACACTCTTGACCAGGAAGTTCTAGCTCTACATAAGTGAGACAACATAACAAAGGTAGAAGCTACCAGATTCATGCCCACTAAGAAAACCTCTTCTTATTTAGATCCCCAAGTCCGCCACTTGTGGGATCCTTTTGTAGTATTTTTAACCTTGTTCATTCAATTTTGTTTTCCTTATTTGTTTTTACATAATTATTTAGAACTTGCTTGAAAGGATGGGCTTATCTCTGGAGCAAGGTTATCAGAATCGCGATTCTGCTGTACAACGACTTTGATCCAAACTAATCCCTCTGATTCTATGATTCTTGTTCATAGAATCTACATTTCTATGATCCTGGTAGTTAAAATTTTATGATTTGCGACCCTACCACCAAAGCTCTGATCTGATTCAAAATTGTGATTCTAATAATCTTGCTCTGGAGGGTGTGCACCCTCTCTTCTTTTTTTCGGGAAAGATGAGCTTGTTATTTTCGGTATGTATTATGGCATTGACACATTTAGTACATAACATGGTATAGTTGAATTTGTTTTTTTAGTATCACCCTCATTCACACATTTGTCGATCGCTTGCAACTAGAGAGAGGGCACAATAATTGCACTTTGTTTTAACCCTAACATCATTAACACCAAAATCCTTATTAGGGGCAAGGTGTACTTTCAATAAGAGGTAGAGAATATCTCATGTGCACGCACTCCCGAAGGCGAGAGGCTGTGAGGCTCCAGCGGGGACATATAGAGAGAGTGCGGGCATGGGCGTGGGAAAGAGAGGATACAGTAGAGGGAGCGGGGAGAAGAAACCAAGGGTGGAATGAGGCGATTGAGCCGGGAATGTAGGAGAAGGATAGAATAACTTTGAAATGCATGTGAAGACATAAAGTATTTGTTTGGATAATGCTCAATGACCATCTCAACACTCGTGACATGCTTCGACGAAGGAACTTCCACATTAGTGATGATTTCACATGTTTATTTTGTTCTTCTCGCATGGATGAGACCAGAACACGCTTATTTTTTGAATGCACTTTTAGTATTGAGTATTGGTCTATCCTTAATATATCATGGAATTCAGAGTTGGATCTCCAATGTTTGATTGATCATGTGGCTCGACATTGGCACCAACATCTCTTCAAAGAGATCTTGGAGAATATTTGGAAACAAAGGAATCATTGTTATTTTGAGAGTATTCCTCTTTGCAAGGACAATTTGTTGATTCTCTTTAGGCAGGACCTCACTATTCTTGTTGATGGTTAATCCCTCCCTTCAAGATTTTTTGGTCACATTTTCTAGGTCCTTGCGTAGCTATTACTATGATCCTTAGGACCCTTTCTCTTGGGACAAAAGGCCCCTTGTGATGTGAACATTGTAACTGGTAGGATCAAGTACTCTACCAGGTCTAGGGCGTAGGTGGTAAGGGAAGGATGGAGGGAGACGTGGCGAGGATCGGGCGCGCCGGCGGCAGGGCACCGTCGCGGCTAAGAGAGGGGCGGTGGCTAGGGCTGTTGGCGGCTAGGGTTCCGGCTCCTCAGGGAGCCGGGTAATAGGAGATAATATTCTTCTTATTGCTTGCCTTCAAAAAGAGTCTTACAACCTATATTTATATCCTAGATAACTTGTAGAAGAATCAACCTAAGATAACTTGCCTAATCTGAAAATAAAAACTAAGATAACTTGCGGGCCTAAGCCGGCCGGCCATAACACTTCTCCCCGCCTGCACAAACAGCTCGTCCTCGAGCTGCAAGGTGGGGAAGCGCTTGCTTGAACTCTTCGAGGTAATCAACCAGCGTCAAACACCTTCTTGACATCTGGGGCGGCCAGGTCAGCGGCGACGACGTCCTCCGGAATGTAGTCTGCCACCTCCAGGTAGAAGAGTCGCGGGCAGGCGTGGCCGGGCTTGTAGGGTTCGTCGCAGTTGAAGCACAACCCTTGGCGGCGACGCTCGAGTATCTCAGCTGGGGTGAGCCGGCGGAACGGGCGCCCCGCGGTCGCGGCAAGGGGTGCCACAGAAGCCTGCACAGGCCGACCCTGCGCGGAATCCGGTCCGGGTAGCGACCCAGTAGTCTGGTACGGTGATTCCTGCTGGATGGCCACCGCGCGGCACTCGAACGCGCGGGTGTAATACATGGCCGACTGGAGATCCTGGGGTCCCCGAAGCTCCACGTCCATGCGGATATGGTCCAGTAGACCGCCCACAAATAACTCGGTGCGCTGAGTGGCGGAGACGCCCGGCGCGTGGCACACCAGGGCCTGGAAGCGGTCGGCGTAATCCTGCACCGTGGATTTGAAAGGTAAGCGGCCGAGGGCCGCCAGTCGGCTCCCGCGGATAGGAGGCCCGAACCGGAGGAGACAGAGCTCCCGGAAGCGCTCCCATGGTGGCATGCCGCCCTCGTCCTGCTCGAGGGCGTAGTACCAGGTCTGCGCTGCGCCTCGAAGATGATAGGACGCGAGCCAGGTGCGATCCGAAGCGAGCGTCCGCTGCCCTCGAAAGAACTGCTCGCACTGGTTGAGCCAGTTGAGGGGGTCCTTCGTGCCCTCGTAGGTGGCGAAGTCCAGTTTGGCGAAGCGAGGGGGTGTCGGCCCGCCGTGCCCGGGGGCGGCCGTAGTTGCCGCCGGCGCGTATGCTGGGTCGGGAAGCGTCGGGGCATAGTTCGCCGAGCTGGAGGGGTGATCAAACCGCAGGGAGGGCGTCGGGTGTTCCGGCGCCGTGGAGTAGACCGGCCCCGAAGACGCCGGTCGCCCAAGCGGGGATCGGCGATGGTGACGGTGGAAACTGCACCTGGTGCAGGGGCCGGCCCGTAGCCCTAGGCGCGGGTGGTGGTACTATCGATGGCGGCGGCGCCTGGTGGAGCTGCACCGGCGCCTGCGGCGTGGGGGCCGGCGGTGACGCCGGAAGAAGCTGTTGGGTCTGGCCCTGCTTCGAGGCGCCGGTGCCCAGGTTAGGGCTGGGCGGGGCCGGTGGAGGACCCTGCTCCAAGGCCGCTGGAAGGTAGGGCGCGACGGAGGACGGCGCGGCCGGCGCGGTCCAGGTGGGCCACTGCGGCCCCGTGGTGGCGAGAAGTGGCGGGGCTGCCGGCGCGATCTGCGGCGGCCACTGCGCCTAAGGCGGCGATGCGGCCGCTGGGGCGGGAGCGCCGGGTAGCCTCCGGTGACGGCCCCCGGTGCCGAGTACCACGGAAGCGCCTGCTGACCCGCGGCCATGGCTGGATGGAGTCCGGTGATGGCCCCCGGTGCCGAGTACCACGGAAGCGCCTGCTGACCCGCGGCCATGGCTGGATGGAGTGGTAGGGGCGGCCCGTACGGACCTGCCAGGTAGAGGCGGATCCCTTGAACCGTGGTGACGAGGTCGTTGAGGACGCCCGTCATGGCCTCCGGCGTGAACTGTTGCGGCTGCGGGGGAGGTGATGGCGGCGGCGAGTGTTGGACGGGGGCCTATGGCTGCCCTTGGCCCAGCGTGGTGCCGGGTGCCGTTAGGACCGGCGCTGAGAGCGACGCAGTGGTGCCCGCCGAGAGCGAGGCCGTGACGCCCGGCGCAGAGGCGGCGGTGGTGGAGGAGTTGGCGGGCAGCGGTGGTGGTGGCGGTGGAATTGGCGGAGACATGGTCGAAACCCGGTTACCTGATACCAAATTGGTAGGATCAAGTACTCTACCAGGTCTAGGGCGTAGGTGGTAAGGGAAGGATGGAGGGAGACGTGGCGAGGATCGGGCGCGCCGGCGGCAGGGCGCCGTCGCGGCTAAGAGAGGGGCGGCGGCTAGGGCTGTTGGCGGCTAGGGTTCCGGCTCCTCAGGGAGCCGGGCAATAGGAGATAATATTCTTCTTATTGGTTGCCTTCAAAAAGAGTCTTACAACCTATATTTATATCCTAGATAACTTGTAGAAGAATCAACCTAAGATAACTTGCCTAAGATAACTTGCCTAATCTGAAAATAAAAACTAAGATAACTTGCGGGCCTAAGCCGACCGGCCATAACAATAACTAATGTTTTTCTGTATTTTTACAAGAGGAGACTCTCTTGCTGTCATCAATAATAAAAAGAAGGACATAAGAAATCAGGAGTGGCAGTTGGCTATGGTTTAGAGGGGGTTAGGATTAGGGGAAAACAATTATTTACTTAGGTGTTGTAGGATGGGATTTCGGGCCTTGGACGGGCTCAAAAATCGGACCATAATCCGTGTGTGTCAGGACCCCGACTCAATGCCACATCGATCTAGCATGTAACACCTCATATCACTTTGCGGCCTCACGCACAGTATTCCCACGGGTGTCACCTTACCTTTGCCCGGGACCGTTTGCGCCTTTTGGCACACGTATATGACAGTGTCGCTAGCATCCATATGATAAGGAGCCCGGGCTGACATGGCTAGTCGTAAACCCAAAGTGACACAGACTTACAGGGACAGGCATCCATGACCCAGCATCGAACGTGTCGGTCATCAGCGAGTGAATCCAGGCTGTAGCACTGGGCTAGCAGGACTCCGGTGAAGCGGGCTGTAGCGGGCTAACAGGACTCCGGTATTCATCGCGTGACATTTCCCCGAAGGGACAGACACAGGAACGAAGAAGGACACATGCCGGCCAGCCTAAGTGTTCCGGAGCAGTAGCAAGCTACCATGGCTCGGTGGAAACACTAGGAGACATTTCCCGGTAAGAGAGGCGACTAAGGATAAACAACTAGATAGTCAGATCCCACACATACCAAGCATTTCAATCATACACACAATATGCTCGATATGTGCAAATACAACAAGGCATCACAACATGACTCTACGACACAAGTAAGTATTCATTAGGCTCCGAGGAGCGTAATATTACAAACATGGGTCTCATGACCCAACAATCAGAGCATACAAGTCAAAGCACATGCGGAAGCTTAACATGTCTGAGTACAGACAACTATAAATGAAAAAGGCTGAGAAGCCTGACTATCTACCAGATCCTGCCGAGGGCACAAGATCGTAGCTGAGGTAACAAGCTAAACGTCGAAGTCCACGCGGAACTACTAGCGAGACCGAAGTCTCTCTGCAAAACATAAAATAGGCAAACGTGAGTACAAATGTACCCAGCAAGACTTACATCAGAACTAACTACATATGCATCATTATCAACAAGGGGATGGTGGGGTTTAACTGTAGCAAGCCAGCTTTGACTCGGTGGCTATCCTGAACTACGACTGCAAGTAACTCTTTGAGGTGGCGCACACGAGTCCACATATTCACCATATCAATACACCACTATGGATCCGCTCCCGTATCCCTACGAGAACGCCATCCATAGCACTCACGCTTATCTTGCGTATTTTAGAGCATCCACTTTCACTTGTCTATGAACTGATATAAGCAACCCAGAAGTCCTTTTCCGCGGACACGGCTATTCGAATAGATAATGTTAACCCCGCAGGGGTGTACTTCTTCACACACGCTCTCACCACTTACCGTCGTTTACACGACATGTACTCGGCAACCTTCAAGCGGAAGCCCAACGTGGGTGTTTGCCATGGCCTACCTAAACACTCGAGTCTCTAGTCCAGGTTTATCGCCTATTCGGGTTCCATCCATGAGGAGATCCGGCCGGAGTTTCGCTCACAGCCCCAAACGATGTGAACAGGGTTCCCGAGACACCAAATGGGCGCCCGGTACACCGTGCCACGTGCCTACCGCATCACAGCCCACCCCTACGGTCAGCGCTGTGCACGGCCTCCAGCATACTACAAACACCAGAAACTACTTGCAACTCCTGGACAGAGGACAAGGGTGATTAAGAAGCCGAGAGGGTCCATTTGGTTTCGGGCCCAATGCGTGGTAGTAGCTGAATCATGGATCACAAACACAGAACTCCGTTCCTGAGGACGGCTTCAATGAGACAACCCACCATGTACTCCTACATGGCCTCTCACCGCTACCTTTACCAAATCGTGTTCACACACTTAGCACACACACAGTAGGACATGTTCACACGCCTCTGATTCATCCCCGATGAATCAGACCTGACACAACTCTAAGCAATAGCAGGCATGACAAACAAACATGAATGAGTAGGCACAATAGGGCTCAAACAACTCCTACTCATGCTAGTGGGTTTCATCTATTTACTGTGGAATGACAGGTCATGCAAAGGATAAAGGGGTTCAGCTACCGCAGCAAGTAACAGTTGAATCGTTGTTGTCCTAATGCAGTAAAAGAGAGCAGGAGCGAGAGAGTAGGATTGTATCGGAATGAACAAGGGGGTTTTGCTTGCCTGGCACTTCTGAAGATAGCATTGAGTCTTCATCAGTGTCAACGATCACATCATCGGTACCACGTCTATCGAGAGGGGACAAATACCGACAAACAAGAAAGAACACAATCAATGCAATGCATAATATGATGCATGCTATGACATGGCAATATGAATGTGTTTGGAGCTAATGCAAGTAGCAACAGATTAAATGAAGTTGGTTTGAATACATGTTCAAATTCAAACTCCATATGTGATTATTCGAATGCCATTTAATTGATTTGTGCTAAACAACAGCTATAAGTTGTTCTAACATGCATGAAAATGGTACAGATGGATTCCTTGAATTTTTCTGATAATTTTTTCATATATAAATTATTTAATTTGGAGTTACGGTTGAATTTCTATGATTTTTAGAAGTTTATACAATTTTCTGGAATTTTCTGAATAAAAATAGATCCAGAAAACATTACTGCGTCATCCTGACGTCATGATGACGTCAGCAGGTCAACATGGCACAGTCCGGTCAAACCCTGACCTGTGGGTCCCGAGTGTCAGTGTCTAACTAACCTAACCTAGCTTAGTTAATACTAACCTAACTTAATTAGCCGGGCGGGGCCCGCATGTCAGTGAGAGAGAGGGGGGTCAAACCGGCCAGTGGGGTCAAACCCGGGTCAAACTCGCCGGAGTTGACCCGAGGCTCGTCGCCGGCGAGGCCAGGGACGGCGGAGAGCGTCGGGATTCGCCCTCCGATGACCAAAAGAGCGGCGGAGGGGCTCTACGGGATGCCCAGGCTCGCGCGCATCTAACAGGGCAAACGGGAGAAGCTAGGGTGGCCAGAGGCGACGGCAATCATGACGACGGCGGTGGGCGGAGTTCGGGTGAGGCGCGAGCGGTGGCTACGGTACACAACAGGAGCAATAGACTAGGGTTTTGGGATCCTGGCGTGGTGCTGAGCACGGTGGTGTGCTTGGACGTGACGCGCGTGAGCTCTAGCCACGGCGACCTCGTGGCCGGCGGCAATGGGCTCTCGGGCTCGGCGGAGACGATGGATACGGCACGAAATCGAGCGAAAAGACGGAGGGGAAACGAAGAGGAGCTCACGTCGAGTCTGCAGGGGTGGTCAGTGGGCTCGGGGAGGCTGCGACGCGAGCGCGGGGTCGCCGGCGATCTCGGGGGCCGGAGCTTGAAGGCGATGAAGAAGGCGATGATGCAGTGCGTCCGGCGTAGCTTGGCTCTGCGTAGGTGATGAGGACGACGCTGCGATCCTTCTGGATTGGTCGGCGAGGCGAGTGGTGGTCGGTGGCCGTGGCTATGGCGAGCGGCGGCGACGGCGACTCTCGGTCATGGGGGGGGAAGCAGAGGAGCGAGGGGGAGGGAGGTCCAGAGAGCGAGGGAGAAGTGAGAGGGGGTCGGGGAGGCGCGTGGCGTCACCGGGGCGTCGAGGAGGAGCCAGGCAGGCTGGGAGGGAGGAGGTGGCCGGGGCGCGTGGCCGCACGCGCCACCGAGCAGCTTTGGGGCGAGGGGGAGGAAGACGACAGGGGGAGAAGCGGCGGTGGGCTGGGCCGCTGGAGGAGCTGGGCCAGGTGGGCTGAGAGGTGAGCGCCAGGTAAGTTTTCTCTCTCCCTCTTTTATTTCTATTTAATTTTGTTTTCTATTTTCTGTAGTTTGTTTTGATTTAGTTTTAGACACTAAATCATTTTTATTGCTTCTGATAATTATGGTAGGGACTAGTAGGATTATTCCAAAGCCCTTCATCAAAGATCAGAATTATTGGACATATATTAATTAATTAAGAAATATATATCCAATGCAAATAGTTATTTATTTAATTCAAAGGCCCAAAATAATTAACGCTGAGATACCAAAAATATTGTTTTGAGTTTTACCTCTTTGCAATATTTTCAGAGACTAAGAGGAACATTTTCTTGGACTTCTTTGAGAAGATTTTAATGTTGATCATTTTTAGAAGGTTTCTGAGGCTTTGAAAATCCCTCAATTCAAATTTCATTTGAATTAAACATGATGCTCACATGAGGCCTGGCCTAGTGCATAACAGGACCAGGGATGTGACAACTCACCCCCACTAAACAAAAATCTCGTCCTGAGATTCAAGCGTAGGGTAAGGTGAAGGGGGAACGCAAACTAGTACAATCTTCACGATCCAGGTTGCACTTCATAGGAACGTTGTTTTGATCACCATCTTTGTTTCGACGTCTTGTTCTGAGAACTCCAGTTATTATGACAATGAGAGGAGAAGGAGACTCTAGAAGGATCGGTCTTCTTGAAGGTCGAATAACTCAGGATTAACTCACAGAATGAGACATAGCAACATCCCCCGAGTTGAGACACGAGATACACATCAAGAAGGGTGGAAAGAAACGGATGACGAAGGTTCACTAGGTGGACAACAATTCCACACTTAAAAAGGTGGTAAACGATTGTCAACGTAGCGAGGAGTTGAGTTTCCATGATGCCACAGCGGGACATCCTGGAGGAGGGTGATTCGTAGATTATTACCTTAAGTGGCAAAAAGAATTACCTTTGATTCAAAAATCATTGAAACTCTTTATACCAGCCTAAGGCAATTCTCGAGCGGTCGTTTGGAGGGGGTCGGTAGAATGGCATACTCGGACTTGGATGATGTGGATTACCTTGTTGAAGACAACGTAATGGATGAATTTGCTTACCACCGGGAATGGAAGAGACCCATGGTAGAATGGCACATTGGCGGTGCAAGCTGGGAACAAAATGCAAATGCTGGGAATGATTCTGATAACTGGGGAAGAACCCAACAATAGAGAGTGAATTCACTGTTTGAAAAGTCATAGCATTGCCGAGGAAACTGAGAGCACTATACAGTTAATGCCGACGATCAAACCTAGCACTTGCGCGTGCTCTCAAGAACTTGAGCATTTCCATAATCATCAAGATTTTACCAATATCCGTGTCAAGGATCCTGGCAACACATCATACTACCATGATGAATACTAGTGGGAGATGTAGATGCAAAGGAAGATAACACTTTCTCAGATTTCACCTTAACGAGGCCAAGGGGACGAAATCTGGATGATCGACCGAGAGACATTTAGCACTCCGCTTCTAATGTTCTCCTTGATGTGCTAGCGTAATCCACCCATAGATATGGTTTGATATCTAGAACATCAAGTAAAAGGTCGGACTTCGGGATCTCAAAAATCCATAGGGCAACTAGGGAGTAAATCCTACGAAATCCCTATGGGGAGGTGGCCAACTTCCTCAATCAAGATATTATAATAACAGGTCTTCCGGCTGGATGTGTTGGCCACGACATCCACTTTACCGGTTATCGCGAGACCAATATTATAGTTCTTGGGAAATGTTCCAACCATCACATCTGCCTGAGATTCAGATCTGGTTGGTGTCAGAATATCCCAGACTCATCAAGTCTAGAAAGAAAAATGAAAGTTTTACAACACAAATCAACGAGATGATGTTGTGAGATTCTCGGGAAATGAACTACGATAGTAAGCTCCAAAACATGAGCTGATTCTGCTACAAACATGTGAACACGTTGTCCCAGACAAGCATGGCCACGTAGTAGTCTTATAATTAAACACTACCGAGTTCAGGTAGGGAACCATCATCGAGGGTATCGAAGTCCTTACATAAGTTCGGATTAGCTCTTATGAAGGAACTTCTTCTCCTTGAACAAATCAATCAGTGGCTTGGTGTGCTCGGGACACATATGGAATGAAGGTTGCAAGTCTCCAGACCACAGAATACTTCGCACGTATGCATGACTGATTTGGGATGATTCCAAAGGAAACAACATTGACTTTCTCGAATCCACGGCGGCAACTTGCATCAAATGCACATGAACTGGAGGAAGTCACTTCTTACATCCGAACATATGCTTCATGAACTAGCATGAAGAAATGCTTTCAAAAGTTTCCAACACTAGCTTAATGTTCAACAAAATCATGGAGGAGATAAGGATGTTGTCAATGGGCTCAACAACAATTCATCCGGGTTTCCTTTTAAAAGGAATTCCATAGTTAAGTGAACAAGTGATAGCATTGGTCAGACCAAAGGTGTAATGGTGTATGCTCGAGGGATCAACCACGAGTAAGACAACATTACGAGCATCGTTGGTACTGATTTGACTTGACGATAGCCCACACTCAAATCAAAGGATTGATAAGACAATAGGTTCAGCAACTGATCACAGGGACCAATCGATGAAGATATCATCTTTCTTCAACACACACTACACCAGAATATCCCTTTGGAACGAACTAAGTCAGGCAAGTTTTTATCTTCCAACTCTCCAAGTTGTTGTATAGCTTAACCAACTAGCTCTGGGATATCTAACACCGATTCTTGGAGAGAAAGTGGTTCACAAGAAACCAACTTGACCACGAGCTCAACATAACAGTCAGGTGACAACCTGGTGATACTTTCGAGAAGATATTCGGAAAATCACGAACCACCGAGATGTTACTAAGATCGAGGACAATCCTGCTTTTCAGGGCAAGACGATATGATCAATAGAGCAAGGATTTGAAATAATCCTAACTCATCGATCGAGGAGTGAACCAGGAGAATGGGCTAGGTAGCACGATCAATCTTAGAATGATGATTCAATAACCAACATGCTAAGAATGAAATTGTTGCCCTATAACTACCAAGCAATGGGGTTGCTAGCAGTATTGATTTCACACATCACGATTCACTTGTCGGCATTCCGGTTACAATAACACAGGAACCGAGGAATGAACAATGATGGCAAGAAGTATCACTGTACCAAGAGTTCATAGGATGGTGTGCGATTCCTATAACAATCCCGATATAAAGATGGTAATACTCCAAGGTAGAACAGAGCAAAAGCTGGATTAGCAATTTGATCTGCGGAGCACAACTTCTTTGACCCAATCCTGGATGTGGAAGAGGTACTGGAGTTTGTTTCTCCTAGTCATTCCGGAATAGAATGGCTTGACGGACCACAAGAGTAATAGGCATCGATGAATGAACGCACGCATACTCTTGACTATCAACTGATAGACGAGGGTCAGAAGACAACTAAAGAGGGACAACTCAAAGGAACATATAACTTTCCGAGTTGTGGATGCATAGATTAGTATGTCGAACCAAGTTCAACATAATTCTTCCGGATAACCCATGCAGAAAGGTTGAGCTGGCAGAGTCACAATATAGCATGGAGAACTCATCGAGAGCACTCTTGTTGTCATCTTTTGGTTCAGAAGAACTCCTGCCTAGAATGGTTCATGGTATTTGGAAGAAGGAAATACCACGGACCTGGAGGACTATCGCAAGGTTACTATTAACCTAAAGGAACTAGCAAACACTATCAACATGAAGTAAGTAGAGTGAATCTCGGGTTCAAAACCCAGGAATAGAATACCTACTACTAAGTGGCATCACGGGATGCTTTTGGGAATGATGGCCAGAATCATCACACTGGGAACAAATCATGGCTAGACCACTAGATGATCCCCTAAGCACTTAGGGTCATAATTATTAACTCCAACATATATGTCGAGGCAATAAAGTACCTCAACTCACCGATTAGTGTGGTTAATCTGGCCCAAAGGAACATCGAAACGGGAGGAAGGAATTTGCAAATGCATCAGACTGTTTAGAAACCTGGGATGACTCGGACAGCATAACGGCTGTAAATGCTCAGAAAAGATTTGAGACATTCACAAAAATGGTGGCATAGCCACTCAGAAGCACAATATCAAGGTTTTGAGATCAACAATTAAAATACGGAAGCAGTAGAAACTGAACAGAGGCTTAAGTCCAACAATTCTATAAGTCTACGGATTAGTAACGCGTGATCCTGATAGAAAGAGGAGATAGCCTAGTTCCTTAACCCCGTAGGAAAGATAAGATGACTCAGATCAGAAGGGCATAAGGTATAAGGAGTAAAAAGAGCCTTACGTTCCATCCCACAATCAATTCCCTTACATAACTAAAGAATTTCTAGACTCAACTTCAACCAGTTTGGCTTGGTAATCCTACAGGCAGTCAGGCTCTGATACCAACACTGTCAGGACCCCGACTCAATGCCACATCGATCTAGCATGTAACACCTCATATCACTTTGCGGCCTCACGCACGGTATTCCCACGGGTGTCGCCTTACCTTTGCCCGGGACCGTTTGCGCCTTTTGGCACACGTATATGACAGTGTCGCTAGCATCCATATGATAAGGAGCCCGGGCTGACATGGCTAGTCGTAAACCCAAAGTGGCACAGACTTACAGGGACAGGCATCCATGACCCAGCATCGAACGTGTCGATCATCAGCGAGTGAATCCAGGCTGTAGCACTGGGCTAGCAGGACTCCGGTGAACCGGGCTGTAGCGGGCTAACAGGACTCCGGTATTCATCGCGTGACATTTCCCCGAAGGGACAGACACAGGAACGAAGAAGGACACATGCCGGCCAGCCTAAGTGTTCCGGAGCAGTAGCAAGCTACCATGGCTCGGTGGAAACACTAGGAGACATTTCCCGGTAAGAGAGGCTACTAAGGATAAACAACTAGATAGTCAGATCCCACACATACCAAGCATTTCAATCATACACACAATATGCTCGATATGTGCAAATACAACAAGGCATCACAACATGACTCTACGACACAAGTAAGTATTCATTAGGCTCCGAGGAGAGGAATATTACAAACATGGGTCTCATGACCCAACAATCAGAGCATACAAGTCAAAGCACATGCGGAAGCTTAACATGTCTGAGTACAGACAACTATAAATGAAAAAGGCTGAGAAGACTGACTATCTACCAGATCCTGCCGAGGGCACAAGATCGTAGCTGAGGTAACAAGCTAAACGTCGAAGTCCACGCGGAACTACTAGCGAGACCGAAGTCTCTCTGCAAAACATAAAATAGGCAAACGTGAGTACAAATGTACCCAGCAAGACTTACATCAGAACTAACTACATATGCATCATTATCAACAAGGGGATGGTGGGGTTTAACTGCAGAAAGCCAGCTTTGACTCGGTGGCTATCCTGAACTACGACTGCAAGTAACTCTTTGAGGTGGCGCACACGAGTCCACATATTCACCATATCAATACACCACTATGGATCCGCTCCCGTCTCCCTACGAGAACGCCATCCATAGCACTCACGCTTATCTTGCGTATTTTAGAGTATCCACTTCCACTTGTCTATGAACTGATATAAGCAACCCAGAAGTCCTTTTTCGCGGACACGGCTATTCGAATAGATAATGTTAACCCTGCAGGGGTGTACTTCTTCACACACGCTCTCACCACTTACCGCCGTTTACACGACATGTACTCGGCAACCTTCAAGCGGAAGCCCAACGTGGGTGTCGGCCACGGCCTACCTAAACACTCGAGTCTCTAGTCCAGGTTTATCGCCTATTCGGGTTCCATCCATGAGGAGATCCGGCCGGAGTTTCGCTCACAGCCCCGAACGATATGAACAGGGTTCCCGAGACACCAAACGGGCGCCCGGTACACCGTGCCACGTGCCTACCGCATCACAGCCCACCCCTACGGTCAGCGCTGCGCACGGCCTCCAGCATACTACAAACACCAGAAACTACTTGCAACTCCTGGACAGAGGACAAGGGTGATTAAGAAGCCGAGAGGGTCCATTGGTTTCGGGCCCAATGCGTGGTAGTAGCTGAATCATGGATCACAAATACAGAACTCAGTTCCTGAGGACGGCTTCAATGAGACAACCCACCATGTACTCCTACATGGCCTCTCACCGCTACCTTTACCAAATCGTGTTCACACACTTAGCACACACACAGTAGGACATGTTCACACGCCTCTGATTCATCCCCGATGAATCAGACCTGACACAACTCTAAGCAATAGCAGGCATGACAAACAAACATGAATGAGTAGGCACAACAGGGCTCAAACAACTCCTACTCATGCTAGTGGGTTTCATCTATTTACTGTGGAATGACAGGTCATGCAAAGGATAAAGGGGTTCAGCTACCGCAGCAAGTAACAGTTGAATCGTTGTTGTCCTAATGCAGTAAAAGAGAGCAGGAGCGAGAGAGTAGGATTGTATCGGAATGAACAAGGGGGTTTTGCTTGCCTGGCACTTCTGAAGATAGCATTGAGTCTTCATCAGTGTCAACGATCACATCATCGGTACCACGTCTATCGAGAGGGGACAAATACCGACAAACAAGAAAGAACACAATCAATGCAATGCACAATATGATGCATGCTATGACATGGCAATATGAATGTGTTTGGAGCTAATGCAAGTAGCAACAGATTAAATGAAGTTGGTTTGAATACAAGATTCAAATTCAAACTCCATATGTGATTATTCGAATGCCATTTAATTGATTTGTGCTAAACAGCAGCTATAAGTTGTTCTAACATGCATGAAAATGGTACAGATGGATTCCTTGAATTTTTCTGATAATTTTTTCATATATAAATTATTTAATTTGGAGTTACGGTTGAATTTCTATGATTTTTAGAAGTTTATACAATTTTCTGGAATTTTCTGAATAAAAATAGATCCAGAAAACATTACTGCGTCATGATGACGTCAGCAGGTCAACGTGGCACAGTCCGGTCAAACCCTGACCTGTGGGTCCCGAGTGTCAGTGTCTAACTAAACTAACCTAGCTTAGTTAATACTAACCTAACTTAATTAGCCGGGCGGGGCCCGCATGTCAGTGAGAGAGAGGGGGGTCAAACCGGCCAGTGGGGTCAAACCCGGGTCAAACTCGCCGGAGTTGACCCGAGGCTCGTCGCCGGCGAGGCCAGGAACGGCGGAGAGCGTCGGGATTCGCCCTCCGATGACCAAAAGAGCGGCAGAGGGGCTCTACGGGATACCCAGGCTCGCGCGCATCTAACAGGGCAAACGGGAGAAGCTAGGGTGGCCGGAGGCGACGGCAATCATGACGACGGCTGCGGCCGGAGTTCGGGTGAGGCGCGAGCGGTGGCTACGGTACACAACAGGAGCAATAGACTAGGGTTTTGGGATCCTGGCGTGGTGCTGAGCACGGTGGTGTGCTTGGACGTGACGCGCGTGAGCTCTAGCCACGGCGACCTCGTGGCCGGCGGCAATGGGCTCTCGGGCTCGACGGAGACGATGGATACGGCACGAAATCGAGCGAAAAGACGGAGGGGAAATGAAGAGGAGCTCACGTCGAGTCTGCAGGGGTGGTCAGTGGGCTCGGGGAGGCTGCGAGGCGAGCGCGGGGTCGCCGGCGATCTCGGGGGCCGGAGCTTGAAGGCGATGAAGAAGGCGATGATGCAGTGCGTCCGGCGTAGCTTGGCTCTGCGTAGGTGATGAGGACGACGCTGCGGTCCTTCTGGATTGGTCGGCGAGGCGAGTGGTGGTCGGTGGCCGTGGCTATGGCGAGCGGCGGCGACGGCGACTCTCGGTCATGGGGGGGAAGCAGAGGAGCGAGGGGGAGGGAGGTCCAGAGAGCGAGGGAGAAGTGAGAGGGGGTCGGGGAGGCGCGTGGCGTCACCGGGGCGTCGAGGAGGAGCCAAGCAGGCTGGGAGGGAGGAGGTGGCCGGGGCGCGTGGCCGCGCGCGCCACCGAGCAGCTTCGGGGCGAGGGGGAGGAAGACGACAGGGGGAGAAGCGGCGGTGGGCTGGGCCGCTGGAGGAGCTGGGCCAGGTGGGCTGAGAGGTGAGCGCCAGGTAAGTTTTCTCTCTCCCTCTTTTATTTCTATTTAATTATGTTTTCTATTTTCTGTAGTTTGTTTTGATTTAGTTTTAGACACTAAATCATTTTTATTGCTTCTGATAATTATGGTAGGGACTAGTAGGATTATTCCAAAGCCCTTCATCAAAGATCAGAATTATTGGACATATATTAATTAATTAAGAAATATATATCCAATGCAAATAGTTATTTATTTAATTCAAAGGCCCAAAATAATTAACTCTGAGATACCAAAAATATTGTTTTGAGTTTTACCTCTTTGCAATATTTTCAGAGACTAAGAGGAACATTTTCTTGGACTTCTTTGAGAAGATTTTAATGTTGATCATTTTTAGAAGGTTTCTGAGGCTTTGAAAATCCCTCAATTCAGATTTCATTTGAATTAAACATGATGCTCACATGAGGCCTAGCCTAGTGCATAACAGGACCAGGGATGTGACAGTGTGCCACTAGAGTAACAACACCAGTGACGAGAGTAACCTTTTAAACAATCACTAGCACTATAATATCACTAGTGACGAACACAAACTACATGTCCCTTACTAGAAGGTATATCTCCTATGATGGGCACAAATAACTGATGAGTTTTCTGTAATTTTGGCCATCAGCTGGGGCCTTCGCCGACAAGTTATCCGCTTCCCACGGGTGGTGTGATGCACCAATGACATGCCTAAATGGGCCCTACAATACCCCTTATCTTTCAAATCTAATTATTGTAAAATGTCTTTATATGCTTCCTTTGTTGCAATTCAATACTTACCACTCAACCTACTTCAACAAGACACTGATTCATCAAAGGTAGGTGTATGATACAATTGCGGATTTCTTTGGAGGTACGCTCGGCCATCCACTCTCCATTAAGTATAAATGATAAGATTCTTGTGACTAAAAGAATAAATGTTTCCTTATTACAAAAATAACATCCTTGTATATGAAAATGAATCTTCATGTTTCTTGGGAAAAATGAAGAAAACAAAAAATAGACGAAAAAAGGAGTGAAAATCAAAATGCATAGAAAAGAAACGAAAACAAAAGGGATTTTTTTGGCTGAAACACAAAATGAAAAAAGAAACGGCAAAAGAAAATAAACTTGACCGCAACGGGCCAAGCCCAACAAAGCGAACCACTGGGCTGCATCGGCTGGCCGCTCTCTCCCCTGTTAGAGCTCCTATTTAGGGATGTAAACAGATATAATCAGATAATATTTTTGTCGGATTTAGAGCGGAGCAGGTAATGACGAATGTTGATCCTAATGGTGATCTTATTGAATTATAGATTAGGAGTGGAAACGGAAAACCAATATAAGCGGATAATGACGAATGTTGATCCTAATGGGAAAATATAGCTTTCCATCGCACAATGAGTGCATAAAACTAAAAACCAAATAACCCAACAGGGCACTGTTCGGGAACGTAATAATTTCAAAAAAAATCCTACGCACACGCAAGATCATGGTGATGCATAGCAACGAGAGGGGAGAGTGTGTCCACGTACCCTCGTAGACCAAAAGCGAAAGCATTAGCACAACGCGGTTGATGTAGTCGTATGTCTTCACGATCCGACCGATCAAGTACCGAACGCAAGGCACCTCCGAGTTCAGCACACGTTCAGCTTGATGACGTCCCTCGAACTCAGATCCAGCGGAGCTTCGAGGGAGAGTGTCGTCAGCACGACGGCGTGGTGACGATGATAATGTTCTACTGATGCAGGGCTTCACCTAAGCACCGCTACGATATTATCGAGGTGGATTATGGTGGAGGGGGGCACCACACACGGCTAAGAGATCCAAGGGATCAATTGTTGTGTCTAGAGGTGCCCCCTGCCCCCGTATATAAAGGAGCAAGGAGAGAGGCGGCCGGCCTAGGAGGAGGGCGCGCCAAGGGTGGGGAGTCCTACTAGGACTCCCAAGTCCTAGTGGGATTCCCCTTTCCTTTCCGGAGTAGGAGAGAAGGAAAGAGGGGGAGAGGGAGAAGGAAAAGGGGGCTGCACCCTTTGTCCAATTCGGACCAGAGGGGGGGCGCACGCCTCCTTACTTTTGGCGTCTCTCCTCTATTCCTGTATGGCCCAGTAAGGCCCATATACTCCCCAGCGTATTCCCGTAACTCTCTGGTACTCCAAAAAATACCCGAATCACTCGGAACCTTTCCGAAGTCCGAATATAGTCGTCCAATATATCGATCTTTACGTATCGACCATTTCGAGACTCCTCGTCATGTCCCCGATCTCATCCGAGACTCTGAACTACCTTCTGTACATCAAAACACATAATTCATAATATAACTATCATCGAACTTTAAGCGTGCGGACCCTACAGGTTCGAGAACTATGTAGACATGACCAAGACACATCTCCGGTCAATAACCAATAGCGGAACCCGGATGCTCATATTGGCTCCCACATATTCTACGAAGATCTTTATCGGTCAAACCGCATAACAACATACATTGCTCTCTTTGTCATCGGTATGTTACTTGCCCGAGATTCGATCGTCCGTATCTCAATACCTAGTTCAATCTCGTTACCGGCAAGTCTCTTTACTCGTTATGTAATGCATCATCCCACAACTAACTCATGAGTCACATTGCTTGCAAGGCTTATAGTGATGTGCATTACCAAGAGGGCCCAGAGATACCTCTCCGACAATCGGAGTGACAAATCCTAATCTCGAAATACGCCAACCCAACAAGTACCTTCGGAGACACCTGTAGAGCACCTTTGTAATCACCCAGTTACGTTGTGATGTTTGGTAGCACACAAAGTGTTCCTCCGGTAAACGGGAGTTGCATAATCTCATAGTTATACGAACATGTATAAGTCATGAAGAAAGCAATAGCAACATACTAAACGATCAAGTGCTAAGCTAACGGAATGGGTCAAGTCAATCACATCATTCTCCTAATGATATGATCTCGTTAATCAAATGACAACTCATGTCTATGGTTAGGAAACTTAACCATCTTTGATTAACGAGCTAGTCAAGTAGAGGCATACTAGTGACACTATGTTTGTCTATGTATTCACACATGTATTATGTTTCCGGTTAATACAATTCTAGCATGAATAATAAACATTTATCATGAATTAAGGAAATAAATATTAACTTTATTATTGCCTCTAGTGCATATTTCCTTCAGGCACTACATGTATGAAATTAACACATAATGTGCATTGAATGAATAAATTATAATATTATAATGCATTGAAAAGATTCATACAAGTGTGAGTTTGTTGGAACAGCGGGAACTATGCATTCCCATTTGGAGATATCGTCCTTGAATGTAGGGTTTGCAACTTGGAGCGCAAGGTTTAGGTTGTTTACCACAGTTTAAAGTACATTCTTCCCTAAAGTAGGTATTGGTATCGAATCAAAAATTGAGAAAACTTGTTTATCTTGATCCAAGACAAACAATAGAAATAGCCCAAACATATCCCAAGGCAATAAAATCTGCAATGATGCATACGTTTAGAAATATACATGAAATATTAATTAAGATCAAATAAACCAATATTATAAATGAAAAATTAAACTTACCATATCACACTGTGAGATATGATAGTCATTGTTGTCAAGCCAGCTATGAAACAACCGTTTCAACATAGCAGTGTCCATATCATCATGATGACTTGAGTCTCGAGCATAGTGGAACATCGACTAAAAAAGGAATAAAATTTATTAGCGCTATGAGAAAGAAAAATGTAATACGTTATTATAGTAACTTACACAAAAGTTTAAATCCATGTAGTGTGATGGAATGTCTCTGAGAAGCTGGACTTCGTGGCGCGCTAGTATCCGCATAGCCTTATTTAGACAATCAATATCCATGTATTCTTCATTGTTTAATATGTATTTAATTTGTCTCAAATTTAAGCTAATAGGGTAAGGATCAGAGCTTTTCACTCATTCACTCCTGTAAAATCGGAATTCTTTCAATTATAATGATATTAAAGTAATTTATTATAATACAAAATGAACTAAAAAATATGGCTTACTCTAGTAGAGCGTCTTCATTAACCATACTGATGAACAAGCAAAGTTCATCTATTAAGTCATCATTTGTTGGATTAATAGACGGTGAAAGGATAAATGACTGCGAGAGGAGCTCAACTTCTGATGATGTATGTGATGTTTTGAGATTCTCAGGAGGTCTATCCATAATCATACATTTCTTCAACCCATATTGCTGCTACTTGCCAAGTAGTTGGCGCATTGTACCTTCATTGATCAAGGTTGACATCTGTGTTCAGTAATTCATCCAGATTTGGAACAACACCAATGCTTCTAAAAACTTGAGCATAAGGGTTATGTTGTAGTATTGTCAGAATCTTCTGTATGAGATCTAGCCTAAGATTTGGAGACCTCTTAACCCTGTGAAACAAGTTTTCATCTGTATCATAAATATATAGCTGCAGATGCCGAGGGCCATATATACCAGACATCAGATCATCAAGAGCGTGGTACAATTGGCCACACGCACGACATGTATAGACGCCGGTTCCTGCCGCAGCGCTGACTTGACGATCAAGAGTGACTCCAAAAGTTGTGAATGAGAAGTGAGAGTTGAAATAACATATATTCTCTCTGAAATATTTAGCATCGTCATCCAAATGACTTGTAAACAACCGTTTCAACTCTTCAAAAATTTCTGGAGTAAACACACCCACTTTGCCCTTTCTGCAACAAAATGCAGATCCCTCGTGTTGAAACCGCAATGCTCCACAGTGGCAGAAGTCACTAACTTTTCTAAGGACATGGTGCATTTTGGGCAGGTTCATGTATACTCTGTCATGAGTGTCATTACTGCGAGTTCCATCACCATGATTCAGGTACACTTGGTAGGATTCAAAATCAACATCTGGAAAAGTGTAGACATTTGCATTAACTAAACTTCTTGCACAAACTATTTTGTTGTATTATATATTGTATTTGTACATCATGATAGCAACAATAGACCTGGTTGGGTGAACATCCTAGCTTCTTCATCAGGGTCATCATCTCTAAGGTTGTCGCCTGCCAAGCAGTCTAGCCGCCAACACATTCGATAATGCAAAAGGTGTTTCAAATCACGCTCAGGACATGAAACAAAGGTAACCGGGGGAGAGGGGACTTAAAATGATATTATGTGTACCATCAATATTAATCGTGTGGGCAACAGGCTCCAGTATTCCATATGGATCTTCAACGTGGTCATTTCTTGATAACATTTTATGGGGTAAATGAGTAAGAGTCGGAGATGAATTGAAGTTATGAACCAGGTGCTAGTAAAAAAATTCCAATTAGATTCTGAGTTGCATGACCCGCATCAGGGAACGTTTCCATTCCTGGACTATTGTAAGTTGGCTGGATCGGTACATGTTGTTTGCTGCCATAAATAGACTTTGTACCTGAATGAACAAAAGAGGGCCCAAATACAGAAGAAATAAACACTCTTGACATTATTGTACCATAAATATTTCAATGAACTAACCTTGTAAAGACTCCTCTGGGTTACGTAGGATCACGATTGTACTGAGTTGGGGGTTCTCCTCCCCTGACATTTGGGTGAATGGCAATCGTCTTGAATGTCGCTGCATCTGGTACGCATCATTTATGTGCAACCAATCAGTCTCACTGTCGTCATAATAGTATCGTTGAGCTGCATTGAATTTGGTATTGCGCCACCTGCACATGTTATGATCTGCAGTTGTGTGACTGTCGTTTGTCCGGTAGCTGGCACCTGTGAGACAATGTTACTACCATCGACGACGACAGCAATATGCTTATTTTGCTCGCCGGGTTTGCGTTGTCGCTTAAATAGTTCCTCTGTATTGTGTGCATACTGCTCCGCTTCCCATCTATCTCCAGCCCATTATGGTCTGAATAGACAAAGAGTATATCACTAAATGGCAATACCATTGGGCTATGCATCACCAAGTCGACAATCATTACCTTGTGATACAACCGACTGTGTGTATCGTTTTTCAGGCCATTGATGTCGGCTGCGCCATTGTTTTTTTGTAGGCTTCACGCCTTCTCTTGTTTATCTCATCCCTATTTTGTGCATAACACTCTCTTTCCCTCTGCTTTTTTATCTCTTTACGGTCTGCAAGTCATGACACAATTCAGCAGCTGAGCAAAATAAATACGAAATCAAGTGATTGGGTTAAGTACCCAAGGAGTGGGTGTTGTTTATATCCTGGAACGGTGTGCACGCCCCGTTGGGAGTTGTAGGGGCCATATGAAGTCCTTCAACCATGTGGATGGCAAATTGTTATAATACAATTATATTTGAAGTGGCATCTGACCGAGGACTTTCAAATCTAGAAGTTCTCACTAATTTTCTTATGATAGTTCAGACATGTTCCCAATGAAATTCATCTTCAGCAGTTACAGGGATGAGTTACTTTTCATAGGTGCACCCTTATTCGTATGCAATTTACAGAGAGTCTAAAAAATCTGGGATGTAACAATGGTTCTTCACTGCTTCCATATGTTGGTTAAGTTACAGACTGGCAGCCGCTGATGTGTTTTAGTATATCTCGCAGGATGGAAACAAGAGGAAATAAGGGCGCACCTGTGTTGCAGAGGAGTGTGTGGACGGTGACACCATTGTATGAGCTCAACGGCGATAAGGTAGGACAGCCTGGGTGGCGGCGTCTTAAAGCATCACCAAGCCTGGACCGAGGTGGCATATAAAAGCCTCACGAAGTCCAGAAGAGCCTAGACCTGTGATGGCGAAGTACTCATCATCGCGGGTGCCTTGCCGGCTGCATAGGGCGTAGGTCAATCTGGATGCCTGGAGGGCCGACACACATTTTTTTTCTGTGCAGTTGAACAACTCATCCGGAGATTACGTGATGTTTCCCTTGCACGCCTTAACGTTTCCTACGTGGAGTACCTTTTTTTGTTTTTCCTAATCGAACTACTTTCACCCAACGTGGGAGGGCAGTTTTCGCCTGCCATTGTTGGCTCTTTTAATAATAGTATTTGTTTAGGATCTTTTCATAATAGTAGAGATAACGCACACCAATACAACAACAATTTATATGCGGCAATTCTAATTTGTGGGCTAATTTGGTATTGGGCTTGTCAAGGGCTAAATATATTGGATATTTCTATTTGATAACCTTGAATACCGAATAATCCACATCCTTCGGATATTAACGATACCATATCAGCCCAATATTTTGTTGACCACGATCCGTATCAGCATCCATATCGGACAGATTCATTCAACTACATACCATATCCTTCAACATGGATGCAGATTTAGAACAGAAACTATCTGTACCATTTACATCGGTACTCCTATTGGACACAAACGTGCGTCCAATAGATGAGGTTTGAGAAAAATTCACTACATGTCCATTTACTTGCGCTGGCGTTAGCTTTAGTCCCTGTGGTTACAAATACCCATAATACAGTCACCAAACTTGCACTACGGGGTCATCTATGGTCCATTATACGGTTTGGTCTACGTACATGCTGATCTGGCCCGAGTCAACCGCTGCCAAGTGTGCTTTGACTGCCACATCGTCTCAGCCGCTCGAATATGCAGGGAACCAGGGGGTCTTTTGCAAAAACGACACAATTCCCTCGCTCTCTCCTCCCCTCGTTCACTCCGCTTGGTCAACAAACCAGCTCTTCCTCTGCTCTACCTCCCGTCCAAACATGAGCCTGCTTCGTCGAACCAGTGGCCGTGCCGTCGCAGTTGGGGGTCTTTTGCAAAGAACGGGAACGGCAGCGACGACGCGCCATGCGCCTTGTGCCAGAGCTGCAGGTCGAGGCCGACGGAGTGGGGCTGCGCTGGCTCCTGGAGGTCGACGTACCTCGGGCTGCTGCTGGTTGCCCTGCTACATCACCGACACGATGAATCTGGTCGTGGAAGTCGCGGATGCGGCGGAGCTATCCGCCAAGGATGGCGCGGCGTCCTACAACGCGTTTGTGGAGGTGGAGTTCGACGGGAAGCGCGAGCGCACCGCCACCCTCCCCCAACCCAGAGAGCAACAGGTTCGCGTCTTCGGCGACTCCGTCGCACGCTCCCCCGATGAAGCCGTTCGGGGACATCGAGTTGGGACTGTACCTCGTCACCGAGGAGCGGGACGGTGATCGCGTCGCGCAGGACCATGCTGCTGTTGACGGCGGTGAATGCCATGGTGGCCAAGGCTAGCATCGATTCCGCACTCGCCCACACCATAGACACCGAGATCAGGAATGCCATGCGGTGCCAGTCCTTGTCAACCAAGGGGAACTTGGACAGGAAGGTGACGTAGGTCTCATAGGTGGCCGACCACCCCATCAACCTGACACGCCCCTCTCTGTGTGTCTCCAGCACCCGCGTCACCTCCGCCACCACTTGTCGCCCCCTCTCCTGGAGCTCGCCGTCATCGGGGACCTCTTCTCTGAGGTCATCAACGCTTATGATGAGACCGGAGGTGGTGCTAGCCATCGCCGTCTCCACACCGAGTTATGTTTGGTCGACGGAGTTTGGACAGAAGGGGAGGACGCGGTATGGCGAGGCCTTGGCGAAGTCTGCAGCGGCGGACACGGCCCCGACACCGACGAGCACGGGGTTGCGGCCCTGGGCGAGGATCTCGGTGATGCAACGGCCATTCTCCTTGCCGGCGCCTCCAGCGATGCTCCCGGCGGGCGAGGGCACATCAGCGTCGGCGGCGGCGGCGAAGCTGCCGAGGAAGAGAGGCGGCGAGCAGGCCCGTGTAGGGAGGCGGCCGAGCAGCGGCATGGGCGGTGCGGGACGGAGGATGGCGAGCTTGATGTCGGTGCTGTGGAAGCCTGCATCGTTGAAGACGCGGCTGACGACGGGGTCGTTGAGGATGGTGAACAGGAGCTGCGAGAGCTTGACCCTGACCTGCGAGGCGGCGGTGGCGGCCTGGAAGGCGACCTGGTGGTAGAAGTGGTAGGTGTCCGGGTTGCGATGTTGGTTGGCCTGCGAGCGCTTGATGGCCGCCATGAGTGAGTTGGACACGGGCTCGTCGACGCCCGAGGCTGACGAGGAGGCGGAGGGGAGCCTATCGAGGGAGACGGCGAAGCAGAGCTCGAGCGCCTTGAGCTGCACGCACGGGGAGTAGGCGGTGCTGCGGGCCCGCACGAGCGCGTCGCGGAGGAGCGGCGGGGCCTGCTGCGCGAGCAGCACGGCGACGAGGTGGAGCGATGTGGTCTGCGCGTGCACCCTGCGGCGCGCGGAGATGACCGCGGCATCCAGGGCCGTGACGGCCGCCGACGACAGGCACTGCCTCGCCGTGGGCACCGGCGTGGGCATATCTCCGTGGACACCAACGCCTTCGACGGTCGGAATGGACGAAGTGGTTCCCGGCGGCAGCGGCGCCGATCGGTGCCACCATGACGGAGCGGCTCAATCCCTTCTTCATTGCACTCTTCCTCCCCGTGTATATGACGCTCTCCGGCTACCGCACAGACTTCTTGGAGCTGGGCATCCACGAGGAGAAATGGCGCGCGTTGGAGCTGTTCGCGGCCCGATGTGTCGCTGACAAGATGGTGGGCTGCAGCCCATAGTCCTGGGGGAAGGCCATCTCCGGGAGGAGATCACGGGCTAGGGTTTGGTTGTACGCGATGTAGCGTCCGGTGGGGCATGCCATGAAGGCGGTGAAGGAGGCGAGGATCTTGGCCGTGAATGCCGGCGACTTGGCCTCCGTGATGAGTAACACCGCGGCAAAGCAGGCTTGGAGGAACCAGGAGGTGAAAACGGTGATCAGGGACGTGGTGAGCGCGATGCGACCAAGCTCACAGTTGAGGAGGTCGAGCTCGGGGAGCGCGTCGGCAATGACGAGAAAGGAGGAGACCAAGGGGCGGAAGGTGAGCTCGGTGATGAGCGACGAGACGCGAAGGTTGACGGGAGGTGGAACACCACCAGCGTGATGGCGAGCGGGACGACGAAGCAAGCGAGGCCAACGGCGACAGCGCAGCCACTGGTTCGGTGGATCTTTTAATAGCTGGCAACTTTGCAAAAAAAACCTTGCGTGCATGTGTATTCAAGCGGCTGAGACGATGTCGCAGTCAAATCACACTTGGCAGCGGTTGACTCAGGGCCAGATCATCATATACGTAGACCAAACCGTATAATGGACCGTAGATGACCCCTAGTGCAAGTTTGGTGATTGTATTACGGGTATTTGTAACCACAAGAACTAAAGCTAACGTCAGCGCAAGTAAATGGACCTGTAGTGAATTTTTCTCATAAGGTTTCACTGAAGGGACGCTGTAGCATCCCGACCTCACACTAGAGAGCAACGTTTTTTAGAGTCAAAGCAAAACGCTTTATTACGCAACCAGGTTAGGCATATCGCCTAAAACAATTCCAGCCACAGACAGCGGAACATTGACATCCCATATGATGGGTTCATTCACATTACATGCATATCCTAGCTTAGCGAGCTCATGCGCACCACCGTTAGCCTCCCGTCTGCATGCAATTACATCACACTTGGAGAACCATAGCCTCATTTGGATCTTCAGGTCGTCTAGGGCCGAGGCATACGCTGAAAAGCTTGGCTCCTTCTGGGTAAGGGCCGCCTGGAGAAGCTGTGAATCAGTTTCGATGCTGATCCGGATCGCCCCAAGATGGGCAGCCAGTTCCACCGCGCCCTCGGCCGCTCGTATCTCAGCTACGAATGCATCATGGACATGCTCATTCCTCCCTGCCTTGCAAGCTACTACATCTCCAGTATGATCCTGGTCCACCACTCCCCACGCGGAGTGTGAGCTTCCTGGCACGAAGGCACCATCAATGTTAAACTTTAGTACGTCCGCTTCAGGTGCCTGCCATTTGGTCTTCTCCCTTGGCGAGTGCTTCTCCTTCTTCCCCAAAATCTCCCAGTACTCCATGGTGGCTATCTTTGTCCGGTGCACTATCTCCGCTGCCCGTGTTCTGCCTTCGTTCCTCCTGACACGGTTCCTCTCGTTCCACCACTCCCACCAGAAGTACAAAATCTGCACTCTATCCTCCATTTTCATAGACCACAAGTGATCCATTACATCCCCTATCGAGTTGTATCTCTCCAGTTCCATCCTGACAGCTTCCTTCCCCATCGCTCGCCACACCTCTTTAACTTCCTTTCACTGAATAAAAAGGTGGCCACTGATACGTCTCCAACGTATCTATAATTCTTGATTGTTCCATGCTATTATATTACCTGTTTTGGATACTTATGGGCTTTATTCTACATATTTATATCATTTTTGGGACTAACCTACTAACCGGAGGCCCAGCCCATGTTGCTATTTATTTGCCTATTTCAGTATTTCGAAGAAAAAGAATATCAAACGGAGTCCAAATGGAATGAAACCTTCGGGAGCATTATTTTTGGAACAAATTTGATCCGGAGAGCCTGGAGTGTAAGTCAAGAAAGCTCCGAGGGCCCCACGAGATTGGAGGGTCCCCCTGTAGGGCGCGCCCCCTATCTTGTGGGCCCCTCGGGCGTCCACCGACGTACTTCTTCCTCCTATATATACCTACGGACCCCGGAAACATCCAGGGGCACCACGAAACACAATTTCCACCACCGTGACCTTCTGTATCTGCGAGATCCCATCTTGGAGCCTTTGTTGGCACTCTACCGAAGGGGGAATCGACCACGGAGGGCCTCTACATATCCTTGCCCCTCCTATGAGTTGTGAGTAGTTTACAACAGACCTACGGGTCCATAGTTATTAGCTAGATGGCTTCTTCTCTCTTTTGGATCTCCCCCCTCTCTTGTGGAGATCTATTCAATGTAATCTCTTTTTGTGGTGTGTTTGTCAAGATCCGATGAATTGTGAGTTTATGATCAGATTTATCTATGGTTATTAATTGAATCTTCTCTGAATTCTTTTATGTATGATTGAGTTATCTTTGCAAGTCTCTTCGAATTATTGGTTTGGTTTGGCCTACTAGATTGATCTTTCTTGCCATGGGAGAAGTGCTTAGCTTTGGGTTCAATCTTGCGGTGTTCTTACCCAGTGACAGAAAGGGTTGCAAGACACGTATTGTATTGTTGCCATCGAGGATAACAAGATGGGGTTTATATCATATTGCATGAGTTTATCCCTCTACATCATATCATCTTGCTTAATGCGTTACTCCGTTCTTATGAACTTAATACTCTAGATGCATGCTGGATAGCGGTCGATGTGTGGAGTAATTATAGTAGATGCAGGCAGGAGTCGGTCTACTTGTTTTGGATGTGATGCCTATATACATGATCATGCCTAGATAACGTCATAATTATTCGCTTTTCTATCAATTGCTTGACAGTAATTTGTTCACCCACCGTAATATTTATGCTCTCGAGAGAAGCCTCTAGTGAAACCTATGGCCCCCGGGTCTATCTCTTATCATATTTGCTTTCAATTTACTTTTATTTGCATATTTACTTTCTTGCATCTATATTATAAAATACCAAAAATATATTTATCTTATCATACTGTCTCTATCAAATCTCACTTTCGCATCTGGCCATGAAGGGATTGACAACCCCTTTGTTGCGTTGGTTGCGAGTTCTCAGTTTGTTTGTGTAGGTGCGTGGGACTTTTGAGGAGCCTCCTACTGGATTGATACCTTGGTTCTCAAAAACTGAGGGAATTACTTACGCTACACTTGCTGCATCACCCTCTCCTCTTCGGGGAAAACCAACGCTAGCTCAAGACGTAGCAAGAAGGATTTCTGGCGCCGTTGCCGGGGAGGTCTTCGCTCAAGTCAAGACATACCAAGTACCCATCAGAAACTCATCTCCCTCGCATTTACATTATTTGCCATTTGCCTCTCATTTTCCTCTCCCCCACTTCACCCTTGCCGTTTTATTCGCCCTCTCTTTCCCAATCTCCTCCTCTCTTTTCGCTCGCCTTTTTCCGTTTGTCGTTTTATGTTTGCTTGTGTGTTGGATTACTTGTTGCCATGGCACAAGATAATACCAAGTTGTGTGATTTCTCGAATACCAATAATAATGATTTCCTTAGTACTCCGATTGCTCCTCTTAATGATGTTGAGTCTTGTGAAATCAATACTGCCTTGCTGAATCTTGTTATGAAAGATCAGTTCGTCGGCCTTCCTAGTGAAGATGCCGCTACTCATCTAAACAACTTTGTTGATTTGTGCGACATGCAAAAGAAGAAAGATACGGATAACAATATTGTCAAATTGAAGTTATTTCCGTTTTCACTTAGAGATCGTGCTAAAGTTTGGTTTTCGTCTTTGCCTAAAAATAGTATTGATTATTGGAACAAGTGCAAAGATGCTTTTATCTCTAATTATTTTCCTCCCGCTAAGATCATCACTCTTAGGAACGATATTATGAATTTTAAACAACTTGATCATGAGCATGTTGCCCAATCTTGGGAAGAATGAACTTGATGGTTCGCAAATGCCCTACTCATGGTTTGAATTTATGGATGATCATACAAAAAATTTATGCCGGTTTGAACTTTGCTTCTAGAAATCTCTTAGATTCGGCCGCGGGAGGCACGTTTATGGAAATTACATTAGGAGATGCTACAAAATTGCTTGATAATATTATGGCTAATTATTCTCAATGGCACACCGAAACATCTTCTAGTAAAAAAGTGCATGCTATAGAAGAAATCAATGTTTTGAGTGGAAAGATGGATGAACTTATGAAGATGTTTGCTACTAAAAATACTCCTCTTGATCCCAATGATATGCCTTTGTCTTCTTTGATTGAGAATAATAATGAATCTATGGATGTGAATTTTGTTGGTAGGAATAATTTTCGAAACAATGCTTATAGAGGAAATTTTAATGCTAGACCATTCCCTAGTAATCCCTCTAATAATTATGGAAATTCCTACAATAATTCATATGGTAATTTTAATAATATGCCCTCTGATTTTGAGAATAGTGTGAAAGAATTTATGATTTCTAAAAAGAATTTTAATGCTTTGCTTGAAGAAAAATTGCTCAAAGTTAACGATTTGGCTAGGAACGTTGATAGACTTTCGCTTGATGTTAATTATCTTAAACTTGGATCCTCTTCTCCTAAGCATGATATCAATGATTCTCTCAAAGTAATGAGAATCTCCATTGATGAGTGCAAATAAAGAACCGCTAGATTGCGTGATAAAAAAGAAAGCTTTATAAAAGCGTGTTCTTCTAATCTACATGAAAATAATGACGAAGATCTTAAAGTTATTGATGCGTCTCCTATTAGATCTATGTTTTTCAATATGAATTTTGATGATTATGGGACTGATGATGAATCAACTTTGCCTAGAAGGCGTCCCAAAAATTCGGAGTCTTTAGATCTTAATGCTAAATTTGGTAAAAGAGAGATTGGAGAATCCTCAACTTCTAGTAATGTTGAACCTACTATCCCGGATTTCAAGGAATTTGATTATGATAATTGCTCTTTAAAAGGTTGTATTTCCTTGTTGCAATCCGTTGTTAATTCTCCTCATGCTTATAGTCAAAACAAAGCTTTTACCAAACATATTGTTGACGCCTTGATGCAATCTTATGATGAAAAACTTAATTTGGAAGTTTCTATACCTAGAAAACTTAATGATGAGTGGGAACCTACTATAAAGATTAGAATTAAAGATTTTGAGTGTTTTGCTTTGTGTGATTTGGGTGCTAGTGTTTCCACAATTCCGAAAACTTTATGTGATATTCTAGATTTCCATGATCTTGATGATTGCTGTTTAAATTTGCACCTTGCGGATTCCACCATTAAAAATCCTATGGGAAGGATCAATGATGTTCTTATTGTTGCTAATAGAAATTTGGTGCCCGTAGATTTTATCGTTCTTGATATAGATTGCAATCTTTCTTGCGCTATTATTCTTGGTAGACCTTTCCTTAGAATGATTGGTGCGATTATTGATATGAAGGAAGGGAACATTAGATTCCAATTTCCTTTAAAGAAAGGCATGGAGCACTTTCCAAGAAAGAAAGTCAAATTACCTTATGAATCTATCATGCGTGCTACTTATGAATCAAGTGTCAAAGATGGCACTCGTTAGATCTATCCTTGCTTTTATGCCTAGCTAGGGGCGTTAAACGATAGCGCTAGTTGGGAGGCAACCCAATTTTTTTATGTTCTTTGTTTTTGTTCCTCCTTAGTGTTAAATTTTGTTTCTACTTTCTGTTTAGATGTGTTTTTATCTTTTGTTTAGTGTTTGTGCCAAGTAGAACCTATAGGATAAACTATGATGATGGTTGATTTGATTCTGCTGAAAAACAGAAACTTTGCGCTCACGAGAAAAAATTCAATAAATCACAGAAAAGAGCTTTTGCATTGATTCTTTTTGCTTCTGATCAATAAACAAATTTTCCAGTACGTCCTAGTTTGGTAGGATTTTTAGAGTTCCAGAAGTTTGCGTTAGTTACAGATTTCTACAGACTGTTCTGTTTTTGACAGATTCTGTTTTTTCGTGTGTTGTTTGCTTATTTCAATGCATCTATGGCTAATAAATTAGTTTATAAACCATAAGGAAGTTGGAATACAGTAGGTTTAACACTAAAATAAATAAATAATGAGTTCATTGCAGTACCTTATGTGGTGGTTTTGTTTTCTTTCACTAACGGAGCTTATAAGATTTCCTGTTGAGTTTTGTGTTGTGAAGTTTTCAAGTTTTGGGTAAAGCTTTTATGGACTATGGAATAAAGAGTGGCAAGATCCTAAGCTTGGGGATGCTTATGGAACCCCAAGATATTCAAGAATAGACAAAAGCCTAAGCTTGGTGATGCCCCGAGAAGGCATCGCCTCTTTCGTCTTCGTTCATTGGTAACTTTACTTGGAGCTATATTTTTATTCGCTACATGATATGTGTTTTGCTTGGAGCGTCGTGTATTATATTGGTCTTTGCTTGTTAGTTTACCACAATCATCCTTGATGTAACACACCTTATTGGAGAATCCTATTTGATTAGAATTTGCTAGAATACTCTATGTGCTTCACTTATATCTTTTGAGCTTGATAGTTTTTGCTCTAGTGCTTCACTTATACCTTTTAGAGCATGGTGGTGGATTAATTTTATAGAAATTGCTAATCTCTCATGCTTCACTTATATTATTTTGAGAGTCTCTTAGAACATCATGGTATTTTCTATGGTTTTAATTTGGTCCTAGAATGATGAGCATCCAAGTTGGGTATAATAAAAACTATCATAGAAAGTGAATTGGATGCTATGATCAATTTGATGATTGATAATTGTTTTGAGATATGGAGGTAGTAATATTAAAGTCATGCTAGTTGGGTGATTATGGATTTAAAGAATGCTTGTGTTGAAGTTTGTGATTCCCGTAGCATGCACGTATGGTGAACCGCTTTGTGATAAAGTTGGAGCATAATTTTACTTATTGATTGTCTTCCTTATGAGTGGCAGTCGGGGGCGAGCGATGGTCTTTTCCTACCAATCTATCCCCCTAGGAGCATGCGTGTAGTGCTTTTGTTTTTGATGACTTCTAAATTTTTACAACAGGTATATGAGTTCTTTTGATTAATGTTGAGTCCATGGATTATACGCACTCCTTTCACCCCTCCATTATTGCTAGCCTCTCTTGTATCGTGGAACTTTCGCCGGTACCATACACCCACCATACTCCTTCCTCAAAACAGCCACCATACCTACCTATTATGGCATTTCCATAGCCATTCCGAGATATATGGCCATGCAAGTTTCCACCGTTCCGTTCATATAACACACATTACTTTTGTCATATTGCTCTCTGCATGATCATGTAGTTGACATCGTATTTGTGGCAAAGCCACCATCATATTCTTCATACATGTCGCTCTTGATTCATTGCATATCCCGGTATACCGCCGGAGGCATTCACTTAGAGTCATATCTTGTTCTAGCTTTGAGTTGTAAATCCATAAAAGTGTGATGATCTTCATTATTAGAGCATTTTCCAAGTGAGGAAAGGATGATCAAGACTGTGATTCCCCTACAAGTCGGGATGAGACTTCGGACTTTGCAAAGAGAAAAAAAGAAAAAAAAGGCCAAAGAAAAAAAATAGAGAAGGCCAAAAAGAAAAAAAAGAAAGAAAAAAAAGAAAAAAAATAATGAGAGGAAAAGAGAGAAGGGACAATGCTACTATCTCTTTTTCCACACTTGTGCTTCAAAATAGCACCATGATCTTCATGATAGAGAGTCTCATATGTTGTCACTTTCATTTACTAGTGGGAATTTTTCGTTATAGAACTTGGCTTGTATATTCCAATGATGGGCTTCCTCAAAATGCCCTAGGTCTTCGTGAGCAAGCAAGTTGGATGCACACCCACTAGTTTTCTTTTGTTGAGCTTTCATATATTTATAGCTTTAGTGCATCCGTTGCATGGCAATCCCTACTCACTCACATTGATATCTATTAATGGGCATCTCCATAGCCCGTTGATACGCCTAGTTGATGTGAGACTATCTTCTCCTTTTTGTCTTCTCCACAACCACCGTTCTATTCCACATATAGTGCTATGTCCATGGCTCACGCTCATGCATTGCATGAAAGTTGAAAGAGTTTGAGATTATTAAAGTATGAAACAATTGCTTGGCTCGTCATCGGGGTTGTGCATGATTAAATACTTTGTGTGATGAAGATAGAGCATAGCCAGACTATATGATTTTGTAGGGATAACTTTCTTTTGGCCATGCTATTTTGAGAAGACATGATTACTTGCTTGGTATGCTTGAAGTATTACTATTTCTTATGTCAATATGAACTTTTATTTTGTATTATTTGGATCTGAACATTCATGCCACAATGAAAGAAAAGTACATTATGAATTATGCTAGGTAGCATTCCATATCAAAAATTCTCTTTTTATCATTTACTTACTCGAGGACGAGCAGGAATTAAGCTTGGGGATGTTTGATACGTCTCCAACGTATCTATAATTTTTGATTGTTCCATGCTATTATATTACCTGTTTTGGATGCTTATGGGCTTTATTCTACATATTTATATCATTTTTGGAACTAACCTACTAACCGGAGGCCCAGCCCATATTGTTGTTTTTTTCCTATTTCAGTATTTCGAAGAAAAGGAATATCAAACGGATTCCAAACGGAATGAAACCTTCGGGAGCATTATTTTTGGAACAAATATGATCCGGAGAGCCTGGAGTGCAAGTCAAGAAAGCTCTGAGGGCCCCACGAGATAGGAGGGCGCCCCCCCCCCCTATAGGGTGCGCCCCCCTGTCTCGTGGGCCCCTCGGGTGTCCACCGATGTACTTCTTCCTCCTATATATACCTACGGACCCCGAAAACATCCAGGGGCACCATGAAACACAATTTCCACCATCGTAACCTTCTGTATCCGCGAGATCCCATCTTGGAGCCTTCGCCGGCACTCTGCCGGAGGGGAATCGACCATGGAGAGCCTCTACATCAACATCCTTGCCCCTCATATGAGTTGTGAGTAGTTTACCACAGACCTACGGGTCCATAGTTATTAGCTAGATGGCTTCTTCTCTCTTTTTGGATCTCAATACAATGTTCTCCCCCTCTCTTGTGGAGATCTATTCGATGTAATCTCTTTTTGCGGTGTGTTTGTCAAGATCCGACGAATTGTGAGTTTATGATCAGATTTATCTATGGTTATTAATTGAATCTTCTCTGAATTCTTTATGTATGATTGAGTTATCTTTGCAAGTCTCTTCGAATTATCGGTTTGGTTTGGCCTACTAGATTGATCTTTCTTGCCATGGGAGAAAGTGCTTAGCTTTGGGTTCAATCTTGCGGTGTTCTTACCCAGTGACAAAAAGGGTTGCAAGACACGTATTGTATTGTTGCCATCGAGGATAACAAGATGGGGTTTATATCATATTGCATGATTTTATCCCTCTACATCATATCATCTTGCTTAATGCGTTACTTCGTTCTTATGAACTTAATACTCTAGATGCATGCTGGATAGCGGTTGATGTGTGGAGTAATAGTAGTAGATGCAGGCAGGAGTCGGTCTACTTGTTTTGGATGTGATGCCTATATACATGATCATGCCTAGATAATGTAATAATTATTCGCTTTTCTATCAATTGCTTGACAGTAATTTGTTCACCCACCGTAATACTTATGCTCTCGAGAGAAGCCTCTAGTGAAACTTATGCCCCCCGGGTCTATCTCTTATCATATTTGCTTTCAATTTACTTTTATTTGCATATTTACTTTCTTGCATCTATATTATAAAATACCAAATATATATTTATCTTATCATACTATCTCTATCAGATCTCACTTTCACAAGTGGCCATGAAGGGATTGACAACACCTTTATTGCGTTGGTTGCGAGTTCTCAGTTTGTTTGTGTAGGTGCGTGGGACTTTTGAGGAGCCTCCTACTGGATTGATACCTTGGTTCTCAAAAACTGAGGGAAATACTTACGCTACACTTGCTGCATCACCCTCTCCTCTTCGGGGAAAACCAACGCTAGCTCAAGACGTAGCAGCCACCATCCTCGATGTTGCGCGCACACAGAAGACAGCGAGTGTCTTCGATAACCATCCCTCTGGTCTCTAGATTTGTGTGGCTAGAGAGTTGTGGGCCAAGCGCCATGTGAACATTCTGATCTTGCTCTCGCACGGCATCTTCCATATCCGGCTCTAGTACGTATCTCACACGCATTGAGAGAGCCATGCAATTCTCTACTCTGGCCTGCCTCAACTCCACTTGCTATCTCCTGCATCTTCACCTGTAGTTTATACGCTTGCTTTACTGAATGCATGCCCTTCTCGTCATAGTGCCACGCGATAAAATCATGCATGCCTTCCCACAAAGGGATCGCAAGGATCAGATTGGCATCTTCTGGGACAAAGATATCCCGTACCAGCTGCTCATCCCATTTCCCATTGGTGGGGTTTATAAGTTCATGCACTTTGTTGAGCAGGACTCTGTTCCTTGGTGTTTGCACCTGCCGCGTCCAAGCTTTTGGAAGCCATGGGTCCTCCCAGATATCGACCTGCTGCCCATCGCCAATACGCCATATGTAGCCGTGTCTGACCAGCTCCAGTCCATGAAGGAGGCTCCTCCAGGTATAGGAAATGCCGTCCCTCGGTGCTGCACTCAGGATATTGTCGTTCGGATAATACTTGGCCCTCAGCACTTGGGCACACAGGCTCTCTGGTTTCTGGATCAGCCGCCATATCTGCCTGGATAGCATCGCTAAATTGAAGGAATGTATGTCTCTGAAGCCTAGGCCTCCATGCGCCTTGGCTTTCGTCAGTTTTCACCATCCAATCCAATGTATTTTGGACTCGTTATCTTGCTGACTCCACCAAAGTTTTGCAATGAGCGAGCTTATCTCATCACAAAGGGTTTTTGTCAGGTACAAGCAAGACATGGCATAAGTCGGGATGGCTTGGGCCACAGCCTTCACAAGCACTTCCTTTCCCACCTTGTCCAGGAGCCGTTCCTTCCATCCTTGCATTCGTCGCCAAACTGCATCCTTCAAGTATGTAAATACTTGCTTGTGAGATCGTCCCACATACACAGGTAATCCGAGGTAGCGTTCATTCGAGGTTTCACATGAAATACCAACGCCCCTCTTCACATCTTCCTTTTGTTCCACCCGTGTATTTGCACTGAACATGATGGCACTCTTCTCCTTGTTGATGCACTGTCCCGAGCATTCTTCATACAAGTCAAGTATTCGCTTCAGTTCGTTCGCCTCAGTACTGTTGGCCTTGATCATTAGGACCGATTCGTTTGTGAAAAATAGGTGGGAAATGGCAGGAGCCCCCTGACATACTCGAACACCCCCAGCCTCCCTTCTCTCTCAGCCGCTTGCAATAGCGCAGATAGACCCTCTGCACAAATGACGAACAGATACGGTTAGAGGGGGTCCCCTTGGCGCAGCCCCCGGGTAGGCACGAACTGCTCCGTGATGCTGCCATTAACCTTTATTTGGTACCAAACGGTGGTGACGCATTTCATTATCAGCCCAACCCATGCATTGCAGAAACCCAGCCTCTCCATCATCGGCTTGAGAAAGCTCCATTCAACCCGGTCGTACGCCTTGCTCATATCAGCGTTGATTGCTGCATAGCCCTCTTTTCCTTTTCTTTTGTTCAGCAGCATGTGGGTAAGCTCGTATGCAATGAGCACATTGTATGTTATCAAGCGCCCCGGCACGAACGCAGTTTGGTTGTCTGAGATCACCTCGGGCAAGATAATCTTTAGTCGGTTAGCCAGCACCTTTGAGACAATCTTGTACAGAACATTGCACAAACTTATAGGCCTCAAGTCCTTTATCCTGCTGGGGTTCTTCACCTTTGGTATCAACACCACATATGTATCGTTCCACCCTACCGGCATCTGTCAACCATTCAACACATGCAGCACCTCCTCCACAATCCTTCCTCCCATCATGCTCCAGCATTTTTTATACAACAACGATGGCATACCATCACGTCCAGGTGCCTTCAAATTGCCAATCTGATCGAGGGCTACTTTTATCTCCTCTTTTGTGAACTCTTTCATAAGGCACTCATTCATTTGCGGTGTAACCCGCGGCTGGACACTTTGCACCAACTCTGCCGATCTGGTGCTTCGTTTTGAGGTAAACAAATCTTGAAAAAAGAACGCACGTAGTTAGTCATCTTGGGTCCCTCCGCCACCACCGAGCCATCATCCCTCCTCAACTCCTTAATTTTGTTATTCTTCTTCCTCGTGGTAGCACACTTATGCAGAAACTTAGTGTTCCTCCCCCACTCCTTCAACCACCATACGTGCGCCCTCTGTCTCCACTTTATATGGATTATTTCCTCTAGGCGTGCTACCTCTCCTCTCCACCGCGCCTCCTCCTTCACTTTCTCTTTTGATATCCCACGCCGTCACCATTTCTCCAGCTCACAGTTTGCCTTCTTCAGCCTCGCTCCTAGCTCTCCCACAACTTCCTTGTTCCATTTTGTTAGTCTTCGTGCCACTCCCGCCAACGCCCTTGACACCTCTCCCGCCCCTTCCGCCCAGCTTTCCTCCCATGCAGTCTTAATAACTTCATCATATCCATCCTCCTGCAGCCACCGGGCCTCGAAACGGAAGGTAGTATCATGGGTCCCCGTCTCTGCATCTCCTTGTTTTGTTGCCACGACCACCGGCCTGTGATCAGAGTGCCTCGGGTCTCCATTAACTACCTGAAAATCAGGAAACTGAGTACACCATCCATCATTTGCCACTACCCGGTCCAGCCTCTCGCAAATGTAATTTGCACTGTCTTCACTATGGTTCCGCCAAGTAAACATGTCACCTTCAAAACCTAAATCTTGAAGTTCACAGAAAGATAGAGCCTCTCGGAAATGGTCCATGTAAGCTTGGCCTCTCGGTACTCCTCCCACCTTCTCATCGTTGCTCAAAATTTCATTGAAGTCTCCTAGACACAGCCATGCCCTCCCCTCTTGGTGTTGTTGCTTGAGTGTGCGTAGAACCCTCCAAGTCTCCACTTTCCTCTCCCATTGTGACTCCCCGTACACCCCGGTAAGCCTCCAGACCCCTTTCTCATCCATAACATCTGCATCTATATGCCTCGTCCCCATCGACCTCAAGGTAAGATCCACCCCTCTTCTACAGAACAACGCCACCCCCCTGCTCCTCCCCTCCGGATTCCAAGCCACCATGCTAGCGAGCCCTAGCTTCCACCTCAGCCATTCCATCTCCTCCTCCATCATTCTAGTCTCAGCCAAAAACAAAATATCAAGGTCCTCCTTCCTCCCAAGATCCAGGAGTGAACGAACTGTCGGGCCGTTCCCCAACCCCTGGCAATTCCAACTTATTAGTTCCATTGCTCCCGGTGGGGCTGCTCCTGTAGCCCGGCCGATGTGTTGTTGTTTTCGGACCCGACACGGTTCTCCTCAATCGTCAGCTCCATCTTACGTTCTCTTTTAGCTGACCTGCTCTCCTCAGTCTCCATCTCCTCCTCCGCACATGATCTCTTCCTTCTCCCTCCTCTATCCTCCTGAAACCCCCCCTCCTACATCCTCCCTCCGTGCTCGCTCCCTCCTCCTGAATTTGCCTAGCTCCCTATCTTTACCCTCCTTCTCGCCCTTATATTTCTGCGTCATGGTCAACTTCACACCCTTCCCCTTCTCTTCCTCATGCACTATACTTCCCAGCGCATCAACCTCCATATCCCCAGCCTCCTCCTTCATTGCACCCTTTTCCTGAAACTCCATGTCCTTTGGTGTGGCCTCCCCCTCCTGCACATCCGTAACTTTGTCGCTGAAAGTGATCTTCCTCACGGTACCCTCCTTACTCCCAGCCTTTTTTGCCTTAATCGGGCTAGTCACCTCCGTGTCCTTCTCCACTTCGCCCCCTCCACCAGACCTGCTCCCCTCCTTCCTCCAAGATAGACTGTCGCTACCCGACCGAGCACCAGGGCGCCCAAAGCCATATGAACGACTCCCACTGCTGCCCCACGAAGAGCTCCGCCATGTCCCATCTGGCACCCCTCCTCTCCTCACGCCCATGCCCGCCTTCATCCACCTACCAAACTGTGTCCTCTCTCCTTTCTTAAGCTTGATCGAACAGTCCCGGTCAAGGTGGCCCAGCATATCGTAGATGTAGCAAAGATCTGGTAGGTATTCATATTCAAAACGGCACCATGGGTCCTTCTCCTCCTCATCCTTACTCTTCTCTGGCCTCTTGTCCGCCTCTACCCGGTTATCTTCCTCCTCGCTTCCTTCATCTCCCTGGCTTGTGTCAAGCCTAAAACCCCTCATCAATGGCTTCCCAATTTGGAGGTGTACCTTCACTCTGAGATATTTGCCAATAGCCTTTCCATCCGCTCCAGTATCAGCTTCTACGAACTCTCCCACCATATTCCCGATCATCTCACTAGTGTCTTCATCCATATCACCCAGTGGCAACCCATAAACCCTAATTCAAATTGGTATTTCCTTGAAGTCATAATCTTTAATCCGCTTCCTCGATACAAACTCCTCCATCACCACCAAGTCGTTGTCAAACATCCACGGACCGTCATCCAGGGCCTTCCTCATCTCCCTCTCCTGGTTGAAGATGAACATGAATATGTTGTCGCCCAACTCCTTGCACTCCACTCCGCGGATGGGGCTCCAGACCTTCCCCAAAGAGTTACAGATCGCATCTGGGTGCGCCGGCATATCTGACATGACCTTCCCGATCGCCCGGATCTCCGTCTCCTTCCCTTTTCCTTGCGCATCTCTCCTGATCTTTACCCCCTTCCTCTCTTCCTCCGACAGCCGCAGGTTCTGCAGCAGCCCCACCATCTTCTCCATCTTCGTAGTTGTCTAGTCACGTCTAGGGTTTTGGTGGTTTATGATCGCACGCCCCAGATCGCGCGAAAGGCTGTTTCGTGGGTTGGGATGGGCTCACCCCCCGTCCAGGGGGACAAGGGACAGAGAACAGACGGGTTTGGATCTCAGTCGCCGGAGGAGATCTCGACGAGAACGACGGGCTAGCGCTAGACGAAGGATAGGGACGCCGAAGACCTAATCGCCTCCGAAATCGCCGCTTTCCAAACGCTAACCGTCACCCTACGGGACGGACCTCCACCCTACGGGATCCTTCCACCCTACGGGACCCTTTGCTTCATGGACCTGCCACCGAATGAAAAGTGTCACAAAATTATTAGCGCTGGTGTGCAGTCGAACTCCCGACCTCACACCTAGAGAGCAGCGTTGCTAGTCAAGTCAAGCTGGCTACTGAGAATCGATAAAATCAAACAGGTAAGCTGAACGGCAGGTCTGTTTTTGTTTTAAAAAAATTCAACTTTTCTTAAAAAAATGTTAACCAATTTTCTTAAACATTGTGAATAATGTTTGAAAAATCATGAGCAACTTTTGAAACTTGAAAAAACTTTTAAAACATGGTATTTTCTGATAAAATGAACAAACACTGAAATACACGAACACCATTTTAAAATTCTAAATAGTTATTGATTTTTTATATATTTTTTTGTGATATATGATGAATAATTTTTAAATATACATTGAACATGTTTTGTATACGCTGAACAATTATTACACAAACATTGACAATTATTTTGATATATGTTGAACAATTTTCAAATACACATTGAACATTTTTGTGATATACGCTGAAGATTAGTTAAATACACAATGAGTTTTTTTTAGAAAATATATACGTTGAACATTTTCTTAAATATATGATTTCGTAATACACGGAGAACTCTTTGTGTAACACACAAAAAAGAGAAGAAAAACGAATATAAAAAACCGGAAGAAAAAACCGTAAGGAAAACCTAATCTGAAAAAGAGAAAGAAAAAACACGCAACAGAAAACGGGAAAAATGGAAGAAAAAAAACAACTGAGCAGCAGCCAGCGCCTGAAAAAGAACAAGCAACGCATGCCCGTACATGGACCGGCCCACCTCACTCCGCCGGGGATGATGTTTCAGCCAACCCCGTCCAATAAGGCCTCCCCCTGTTTCGGTTTTCTTCTCTCTGGAAAACAGAGGATCGTCTTCCTCCACGACCCTCCTCTTCCTCTTGCTCCCGCAGCATGGTACGATTGCGGATTTCCAAGGAGGTATTCTCGCCCGCAAGTCTCTTCATGTAGTATAAAAACAAGATGCTTGTGACAAAAAGAACAAATGTTTGCTTGTTACAAAAATAACATCCATGCATATGAAAAGAAAATTTCATGTTTCTCGGGAAAAATAGAGAAAACAAAAAATTCAGATGTTAAAAATTAAAAAAAAGGAAAATCAAAATGCACAGAAAATAAAAAGGAATTATTTGGCTGAAACACAAAATGAAAAAAGAAATGGTAAAAGGAAATCAACCTGACCGCAACGGGCCAAGCCCAACAAAGCGAAGCACTGGGCTACGCCGGTTGGCCGCACTCTCCACTGCAAGGGGACTTCATGACCCGCACCTAGTCGAGACGATGAACAGCGTAAGAGAGCGTGATGCAAAAAGATGGATTTTTCTTAACAAGACATGTTGGAGCAGGACTTTGTGCTTGTGCTGGTAACTCTTTGGTTCATCTGCTACACGCGACGTAGATAATGAAGGATGCGGATTTTATCGAATTACTGATTCGGAGTGGAAACAAAGCGGACTCAGACTGGAAACAAACAAAACATATCGAGTCATACGTGCAATGAAACATGATTTTATTTCTGGTATGCAAATAATATGAACATTATATTTTATCCAACCACATAACATTAGAGAGTGATCAATCGCTTGAAGTCATAACATCAATACGGTAACAATTTATATCCGGCAATTCTAATTTGTGGGCTAATTTGGTATTGGGCTTGTGAAGGGTTAGATATGTCGGATAATTCTATTTCATCACCTGGAATAATCCACAAGAAAATACCAAAGAATCCACATCCACTAGATATATCCGCCCGATATCCGGTTGATGAAAATCCATATTTGCATCCATATCCAACGGATTCATGCAAGTAGATACCATATTATCCTTAAAAACGGATGTGGATTTAGCACAAACTTTTTACATCCCTACTCCTATTGGATGCACGTGAGCTTTCGGTAAAGGGGAGTGATAACATGGCCGGTCTATTCGCAGGCGTCGACCGAACGAGAAAATATCACAAAATTATTAGCATGGGTGTGGATTCAAACTCCTGACTTGACACTGGAGATCAGCGTTGCTAGCCAGTCATGCTGGCAACTGAGATTCGATAAAATGAAACACTAAGCTTAAAGTACTAGGTTGAGCGGCAAGTTCGTGTTTTTTCAAAAGTTTCAACTTTTCTTGAGATAAATGTGAACATGCGAATAATGTTTGAAAATCATGAAGAAATTTTGAAATTTGAACAAACTTTTCAAACCTGAATGTTTTTGTAAAAGTGAACAAAAATTGAAAACCGGAACAAAAAAAATTCAAATTCTGAACATTTATGAAAAACAATTATATATGTTGAGCCGTTATTAAATATACACTGAAAAATATTGTGATATGTTGATTTTTTTAAAATATACATTGAACATTTTTGTGATATACATTGAAGGATTTGTTTAAATACACAGTGAACATTTAAAAAAATGTGTTGAACATTTTCCTTAAATATAAGATGAACATTTTCGTGATACACGGAGAACTCTTTGTATAATACACACACAAAAATAAGAAGAAACATTAAAAAAAAGGGAAGAAAAAACCATAAGAAAAAAAGGAAATCTGAAAACAGAGAAAGAAAGAAAAACTGCAACAGAAAACGGGAAAAAGGGATGAAAAAAGACTGAGCTGCATGCAGCCAGCGACCGAAAAGGAACTTGGGCCGGCCCACCTCACACCGGCAACCATTAAGGATTTCGCCTCCCCTGCTTCTGTTTCTTCAAAACAGAGGATCGCCTTCCTCCGCACCTCGTCTCTCCCCACCCCCAGCCAGCAACCCTCCTCTTCCTCTTCCTCTTCCTCCCGCAGCCTCTTCTCGGTCCTTCCCCGAACCATAGCCTCTTCTCGGTCGCAAGCATACCAGAGGGAGGGAGGGACGCAAATCTTGGGCTAGGAGCAACTTGGAACGATGTAATTTTCTTGCTCGCCACTTCTTGGTTTCGATCCTTTCTTGATTTTGCTCACGGTTTCTTGATTTGCCTCGCAGTTTCTTGATTTTCTGCACCTCAAATATCCATTGATATCCTGTTTCTTGGTACGAAAGCGCCACCAATGGCGTCCTCTTCGTCCGCCCATCCGTCGGCGTCGGAGGCGGAAGAAGCGCAGTCACCGCAGCCACACGAACAAACCGGCTGGGGGCCTATTCCCACAAATGTACGTTATCCTATTCGATTCTCATTTCTCAGCCTTGATTGTTGGTTTCCACGCTTGGCTTGATCGTTGATTCCATCGGCGACCTGCAGCTGCAGTATTGGAACTTGCGCCTCGACGAGCCGGCCTGGATAAGGGAGGGCTCTGGCTCCGAAGCCGCCCTGGCAGATCGTAGCCGAGCCGAGGCGGCCGCGGTGGCGGTGCGGCTGATGATGGAGGTGGAGGAGGAGGACCGTCGCACTGTGCCTTCCCTGGGAGATCCAAGCAGAGCCGCTGTGGCCGCGGCGGCGGGGCCGCTGTCGCCTCGCCCGCTTCCTCCGACGGTATGAATTTGTTCATCCGCGCCTTTCTCTGTTCATGCGCAGTATATTATTGGTTGGTTTCAGAGTTACAACGACGTTGTGAATTTGTCGGTGTCAGGCGCGGATGCCTCCTGCTTCCACCCGAAGCAATCCCCCAGCAGCGGCGGCGCCTTCGACACCTTACCTTAAGCGGCGGGAACGAGCAGCTCGGGCTGAGCTGGACAAACGGTTGAGCGACGTTACCCCACCGCCAGAGGACGATGACGCGAGGTTCAGAGCTGCCGCGGAGAAGATCATGAAGCGCCGGCCAATTCTTGACTCTCGCCTGAAATGCTCGCGCTGTGGAGAAGATCTTGAAGGCCGAAAGATGCTTCTGAAGGTATTAGAGTTGCCCGCCGATCTGCGGACGGATCGACTGATGACAGCTGCCAGTAAGTTTCTGGACGAGCATCCGGCTCCTTTACCGTAGTTTCTTCACTCTGAAATTACTGTAAATCGGAGTTTACTTGATCCTAAGAATTTTCTGGACGAGGAATTTTGGTGTTCTTTTCCCCACGAATTTTGGAATTTTCTGGAGGAGGAATTTCCCACGTTATGAATCCTCTGTAGCCGTGTGTCTGAATTTCACTGATGTATTTTATTACTGCTTTTCTGGATGATTTGATCATTTGAAACTAAACTAGAAGTTGTGCTCTGTCAGTTATTGTAAGATGGTCACTGCGTTGTTGGATGCCGGAATAACAGGAAACTCTGCAGACCAATGTCTACTTTCTGAAAGTGGTGTATGTTTCCCATGGCGGATGGCACTAGCATTTTTATCTTTCTCATGGATCAATTAATCTAGCATTTTGAAAGCCGTGGATTTGTTTTGCTCGATTTTCCTACCCGGATCGATGCCTACTTCTGATAATTGTGAGACAGAGGTGATTCATTCTGCTTCAAACCAAGGTATGAGGCACAGAAATGCATATTCATGTGCACCTTTGTTTGCAGTTTGGTCAGCACTGATTTACATAATTAACTACTCTCTTTTGTGATGTTATACTTTGAGTTCTACTACCACTAGTTTTGTCTTCCTCTTCACTTGGTAAAACGTTGTTCTCGAGAATGTCTCCTATCTGAACTAACCAAGCAGAGCCGTTTCCTAAAATCCCTTCAGTTAAAATGATGATCGGTGAAGAAACTACAATTTTGTTTCGCTTCTTTTAATTCATTATCAGATTTTTTTAATGGAAGCACATTGGTTCCTTTCTCCCTGTGTTAGAAATATATGTTCATGCAACATAAGAATTATATCCTTACGTTCATAATTTAATTAAAGAGGTAATCATAACAGTCACTAGCATGCCCTAATTTATTTTTGGGGCTGATTCGATAATTTTCCAGCATCCGTCTAATTTGCATCCTACAACCAAGAAGAAAAAACCTTGCATACTCGATAAGGGGATGCTCCCAATTAGTCTGGGCTGATGCCAAGAGGCACATATGAGGAATGTGGTCCAATTGTACTTTCAACAAAAAATTGCAGTTACGTATGTTTCCCTCTGTTGGTTTTGACAAGATGATAACATCATCAAGTTAAGAAACTAAGAGCAGCGAATGGGGCAGAATGGTGTGTGTTTAATACAGTATATATTATCCCCTTTCGTGACAATTCTCTCCCCAACACTTTTGAAAGTTTGAATAGCTTAATAAAGGATATTTGCACTTGATCTGATCTACAAATGGTTTTTGTGACCTATACTAGGTTTCGGATGCAGATGGTATGATGGTACACAACCTGCTATTGGCAACACATGGAGGTGCAAGGTGCTATATTTTCCTTTTTAGTGACTGTCGTCTTGGAACTTGTGATGGCTAATTTGCAAAGTCTATTTTTTTTCCTTCATATTTTTTCAACGAGTAAAGTTGGATACATTATTCATGTGTTTCGATGGTGATCTTAGTTTCTTCTTCCTTTCAAGTATCCTCTGTTGGATGCATTGTTCATGCTTCTGGATGTGGATCTTAATTTCTTCTTCCTTTCAAAGGCGATCGTAATTTTTTTTTTCAGGTCGCCTCTATTTTTTTTTGAAAAGGAGGATATCCCCGGCCTTTGCATCAGAGTGATGCATACAGCCAATTTATTAAAACAAAGTACAGAAACAAGGTCTCAGGTCTCGTACCGGCTCAGAAATTGAGCCCAGAAATAACAAAAGGTAAAAAAGGATGCCACAACCGGCAAAAAATATAGGCTACGATGACTAACCATCTAGCCTATTATTAGCTCACCATCCAAATCGGTTGAAGATAACCCGTGCAATCGTTTCCCACCGATTACACCTAGTAACCAAAATCTTCCTGGAGTCCGCATGAGTGAGTAACGACCACGTACGGATCCAAGCAGTGGTTCTGTAGATAACCTGCAAAAAGTTGCTAAATTTTTTCCCGTTAAAGATTATATCATTTCTGCAGTTCCATATAGCCCAAAATAGTGCACATATCCCTATTTGAATATGTCCCGCAATATTTAGATCCACTCCATGTAGCCACATCCCAAATAACGCGTTGATGCTAATAGGAGGATTCACGTTGAAGACTATATAAAGAGTACACCAAAGAAGTTTGGCTAACGGACAATCTAGAAAGAGGTGTTGAATCGTTTCGTCATGGTAAAAAAAACATCGGTACCTACTGACCCATCTTCGCTTTACCAGGCTATCGCTTGTTAATATCACTCTTTTGTGCACAAACCACATGAAGATTTTAATTCTAAGCGGTACTTTAATCTTTCAGATGTGAAGAGACTGCAGAATCGGTCCATAATCAATCAGGTCCAAGTACATAGATTTCACCGTGAAACTACCTTTTCTAGAGAGTTTCCAATGAATGGTATCTAGTTTATCCGAAAGTTGAACATCCATCAACATGCGGACCAAATGTAACCTAGTGTTCCATCGTTCCCCCACCAAAGACCTCCCAAATTGGATATTAAAGGGGACCGATTGTAATATTGTAGCAACATAGGCTTCCTTGCGTTATATAATATTATACAAAGTCAGATATTGGATGGCTAAGGGCATATCCCCTAGCCAAGCATCTTCCTAGAATCTAGTCGTGTTACCATTGCCAATAATGAATTTCACCCAATGAAAAAAGATTTCTTTCATCCTCATTAACCCCTTCTAAAATGGCGAATCATTAAGTCTAGCGGTAACCTGGGCCAAAATCTTGGAATGTAGGTACTTATTACGCAGAATTTGTACCATGTTCCCTCAGTCCCAACAAATAATCTAAATAACCATTTGCTTAGGAGACACTTATTTTTAACTTCTAAATTCTCGATCCCTAGCCCACCTTGGTCTTTGGGCCTGCAAATGATATCCCATCTGGCCAATCTGTGTTTTTGTTTAACCTCATCAGATTGCCAAAAAAAGTGAGATCAATAAAAATCTAATATTTTTCGTACCCCTACCAATACTTCAAGAATGATAGAAGGAACAACGGCAAGCTAGTGAGAACCGAGTTAATCAACACAAGCCGACCTCTATAAGACATAAGTATTCCTTTCCAGCAACTTAGTCTTTTTTTCAAATCGATCTTTAATGCACTTCCACTCCATATTCGATAATTTACGGCGATGAATTGGAATCCCTAAGTAGCTAAACGGTAGGTGAAAGAACATGCGGTGCCCCGATGTTTGGTTTTGGTAATTGATGACGATCTCTATGGACTAATGGTTGTCTTGAGTTATATTTGAAGGATTTGTCCATAGGCTTTTCTAGAAGTCCATGTGTTGGTTTCAAGGAATTTATGAGTTGACCAAGGTGTTATTAAGGAATTATCCAAAGATTGGTCATGTGAGTGTTGAGCTTATTGCAAGCATGTCTTGAAGAAGAAGATTGTGTGATCATTCATGTTACCTTCAAGACATCATCCAAATGAAGAGAGTTGGAAAGATTCAAGGTTGATCAAGACTAAGTCAAGAGTGAATCAAGTTGATCAACTCACAAAGCGTAGAAGATGTACCGAGAGGGATCAAGTGATCCCATGGTATGGTAAGCATTGTCCATTGCACTTTGTGTACTAACCCATGGTCTATGTGAGAGTTCTATGTGGGGTTAGGTACGTGTCCATGGGCTTGCATCAAGAGGCAGATATCATACAACCCATGGAAAGGATGACATCAAGTGGTGATCGTCATCAAGATTGCCGTGTGCAAGTTCAAGTGGAGCATCACGAAGAGATCAAGTGCTTGAATCTTGCCATCCATTGTGGTGTCAATGGACTTGTGAAGATGTGCCTAAGAGTGGCTCACCCATAGTGGACTATGGGGGAGCAATCATCTAGTCTTCATCGAGCCAACGGAATCAAGAAAGGTGGTCCAACTTGAGGGAGAGTCAAGATCGTATTCATCTAGCTCAAGTGGACCATGTGCAAGGCAAAGGTTTTCCCTTTATAGGTTTTCTATTTTACCGGTCTCGTGGTGGTAGTTGGGAGACCGAGTTATAGGATCGTTTGCCATACTATCAAGGGGGGCTCTCAAGTTGGTAGCTTGATCGTATCATTAGTAGAGAGATAAAACCATTGCATCCTTGCATCATGTTTCTTGGTTCTTGTTGGGTTATCTTTGTGAGTCTTAGAGCTTATGGTCATCTTGATGACAAGCTTGAGTTCATCGAAAACGGAGTTCGCATGCGTCTTCTATGATGTTTTCGGTGTTGGAGGTTTTATCGGTCTTATCTGATGAAGGGTTTTCACCATTTTCTTTTGGGTATTTTCTCATTTGCTTATTCTTGACATTTCTATCAATATTGTGTTAGCCCATGTCGTTAGCTTTCCAACAAACTTGTTTTCGTTGAATTCGGAGTCCGTTTGCAAAAGTTGTGGCTGTTTTGGTAAAGGCTGCAGCGGTACTACCGCGACTAGAGCGGATGTAATTTTTTACTACCGCTCCAGACCGGTACTACCGTGGCTCCTGAGCAGTAGTACCGCTCCAGAGCAGTACTACCGCGGCTCCTAAGCGGTAGTACCGCTCCGGACCAAAATCTCGTGTTTTGCTCAGCGGAAGTAGGCACAGAAGTATTTTTTTTTAGTACCGCTCGCAAGCAGTAGTACCGCTACCATTTGCGGTAGTACCGTGAGGTCGAGCGGTAGTACCGTGAGGAAGAGCGGTACTACCGCTCCGACGGTTCTTCTGGACTTTTTGCCTCCTCGCTGTTGTGTTTTGAAGGGGTACTACCGCCCTAGCGGTAGTACCGCTCCTTGGAGCGGTAGTACCGCTCTGTGTGGGCTGTGAGCATAACGGTTGGATTCGGGAGCTCCTATAAAAGGGAGTCTTCTTCTCCATTCAACCTTATCCTTTGAGCTCGTGTTCTTCCCCCATTGTTGACCTTCTTCGAGCTTTCTAAATCTCAATCCCTCCAATGATTCTTGCTAGTTCTTGAGGGAAAAGAGAGAGGAGATCTAGATCCACGTTTCCACCAATCACTTTCTCCTCTAAGTGAGGGGAACCCCTTGGATCTAGATCTTGGAGTTCTTCGCGATCTTCTTTCGTTCTTCCTCTCATTTTCCTCCCTAGCATTAGTTGTTTGGTGGGATTTGGGAGAGAAGGACTTGGGCACTCCGTGTGCCCTTGCCATTGCATTTGGTGCATCGGTTTGAGTTCTCCACGTGATACGTGGAAGTTACAAGTTGAGAAGCTTATTACTCTTGGGTGCTTGGTGCCCTTGAGCTTGTTCCTCTTGGGTGATTGGGTGCCCTAGACGGTTGGTGGTGTTCGGAGCTCAATCATTGTGGTGTAAAGCTCCAGGCAAGCGTCGGGGTCTCCAATTAGGTTGTGGAGATCGCCCCGAGCAATTTGACGGGTTCTGGTGACCGCCCCCAAGGGTTGCCAAAGTGTACGGGTTCGGTGACCGCCCCCAAGGGTTGCCATTTGTACGGGTTCGGTGACCGCCCTCAAGGGTCCCTTAGTGGAATCACGGCATCTTGCATTGTGCGAGGGCGTGAGGAGATTACGGTGGCCCTAGTGGCTTCTTGGGGAGCATTGTGCCTCCACACCACTCCAAACAGAGATTAGCATCTGCAAGGGTGTGAACTTTGGGATACATCGTCATCTCCCCGTGCCTCGGTTATCTCTTACCCGGGCCTTTTACTTATGCACTTTACTTTGTGATAGCCATATTGTTCTTGTCATATATCTTGCTATCACATAGTTTCTTATCTTGCTTAGCATAAGTTGTTGGTGCACATAGGTGAGCCTAGTTGTTGTAGGTTTTGTGCTTGACAAATTAATCATTAGGTTTATTCCGCATTTGTTCAAGCCTAAACCGTAATTATTTTAAAACGCCTATTCACCTCCCCTCCCTCTAGGCGACATCCACGATCTTTCAATTGGTATCAGAGCCTCGTCTCTCTTTGTTAGGCTTAACCGCCTAGAGAGTAAAGATGTCGACTAGGGGATTAGGATTCTCTGACACTCTTAGTTTTGATGGCACAAATTTTGATGTTTGGGTAATTCGCATGCTTAATCTCTTTAGGGTCATGGACCCAAATTTAGAGCGAATTGTAGATATGGGTTTTTCTCCTTCAAAGGATCCCCAAAGATTATCTTTAGAGGATGAGAAAAACTCTTATCTCAATGCTCAAGCTTCTAATGTGCTTTTTGATGCTTTGAGCAATGTAGTTATATTTCAACTCATGTCGTTCCGAGATGCTCATGAGTTGTGGACGAAGCTTCAAGATAAATATGGTGTGTCCAAGATTTGTGGAGATGATTGTTCTCCCTCCACCTCCGGTCGTATAGTCTTCTCAACTTCTTCTACTTCACCTACATGTGGTTTGCCACAAGGTAATGATATGGTGAGTAGTGTTGGTCATTGCAATGATGATAGTATGCTTATTGTGGATGATCCTTCATCACTATATTATTGCAATGCTCCTTCTTTGGGATTTAACACTTCGAGCACTCCAAATGTTTCACATGCTTGTGTTGATAGTCCTTGCATATCATGTAGAAATTGCTTGACTAAATCTCATGATGATATGCTTGCTATGTCTTGTTGCCATGATAAAAATGCATCTATTTCTTGAATTGTTGTGCTAACAATGTAGAGGAAACCCAACACTCCATGGAACAAGATGTGGTGTTTAATGGTGCCTCAAGGGATCCTACACCATCATCTATTGCTTTTTGCCTTATGGCTAAGGCGTCAAAGGTATCTCCTACTTTGTACCCCAATATGTCTCTTGATGATGATGTTGATGCTAATGATGATGAGGATAATGATGAAGAGAATGATAATGTTGCCTCGTTAAAAACTAAGGGGGAAATGATTTTTAAAGCTCTTCATAAAAATAAAATTGCTCGTTCCAACTTCATGGAAATAATGTCCATTGGCATTGATGGCAAGAAATACATTGAGGAGTTGGAATCTCATCTAGAGGAGCATGAGGTCACCATTGAGAAAATGGAAGCTCATGGGCGTGATTACGCAAATGAGATCGCAGAGCTATCTCAAGCTCTTGAACATGAACAAACCACCTCCGAATCTCTTGAGGAGACTTTTTCTCTAGAGTGAGGGAATCTCATGATAGAACTCTTGAGGTGGCCAATGATTTCAAAACTAAAAATGCTAAGCTTGAAGTTGCTCATGCTAGACTCCTTGAGGACTTTGAGCACCTCGAAAATGGCTCAAGGGTCATCAAGGGTGAGCTCATCAAACTCACCAAGTCTCATGCTCAACTTGAAGCTTCTTATTTAAAAGAGCTTGCTGAGTTGCCCCCTCCTATTGTTGTTAATGATGATGCTTGTGCTACTAACTCTATTACTTGTGAAGCATCCATTTTGAAGGAGAATGTTGAGCTACGGGCTCAACTTGAGTTTCTATCAAGCAACTATGGGAAATTGGAAGAAAGCCATGAAAAGCTCTCAAGCTCTCATGAAGATCTTCTAGTATCCCATAATGTGCTAAAGATAGCTCATGAGGCCATGATTGCTAAGGTAACATCTAGTGAGCCTCATGTTGATACTAGCACCACTTCTAGTCAAAATACTATACTGCCATGTGCTAGTCATTGTAATTCATCTACTCACAATGTTGGTACATCTTGTGATGAATTTCTTTCCTTGCCTTGTTGCTCTAACTATGAAGCTTATACTTCCTCTAGTACTTGTGTTGAGACTAACCATGTAGAGGAAATCAAAGAGCTCAAGGCCCAAGTCACTTTGGAAAAGAGTCATGAAGGGAAATCCACACTCAACAATATCTTGAGTGTGCAAAAATCCCCCAATGACAAAGGTGGACTTGGATTCAACTCCAATAAGAAGAAGAAGAAGTCCAAGAGCAACAAGAAGAAGGGCCAAAAACAAGTCAAGAATTCGGCCAAGATTATTTGCTTCAAGTGCAAAATTGAAGGGCATCATGTTAGATATTTCCCATTGAAGAAGAATACCATTGGTAACAAGCAACAAGGGAAGAGGCCACAAGTTCAATCTCATGCTCAACCTCAAGTTGAAGAAAGGCCACTTCCCAAGAAGACTCAAGTTAATGCCTCTCTTGTTGAGAAATCAAGTGAGAAGAAATGAAGAGTAGACGTTGCTACTTATGTCGTGAGAAAGGTCACCTCGCTTCTTCATGCACTAGTGGTAACTTATCCAACCCAATTATTATTGATGATATCTATTCTCTTGGGAAGGATAAGGTTGGCAATGTGTTTGCCAAGTTTGTTGGTACTCAAAGTGGTGTCAACAAAAGAACCATTTGGGTTGCCAAGCCTATTGTGACTAACCTCTTAGGACCCAACTTGGTTGGGGACCAACAAGCTCAAACTTGATCAATAGGTGTTGTTGGAGGGCATTGGAGACTTGGCTACATTATGAAGAATTAAGGGGACTTCATCATTCTTATTGTCTTAAGCCAAGTCAATTGGATTATCAAGTTTCTATCTTATATCCAATGTGCCTCCTTGCGGTAACTTGTACTTAAATTGTTTACATTGGAAGTTACTTTCCCCCATGCATGTGTTGGTTTTGTTCCTTGCATGTGTTTGTATATGTTGTGCTTCCAACTTGCTTATCTTGAGCAATCAAGTATGTGTGTGTTGGTTTGCACATCATGTACGTGGGTGTCGTGCGTTGAGCCTTTTTGCTTCTTGTGTGTATCCTAGTTGGCTCGTGAGAGAGATTAATGGAACATCCCATTTTAGGGGAGTGATGTGCTTTGTGCACCTCACAATCCTATAAATGTGTGTACATGAGGAATACCATCTAGTATTGATATTACAAGATTAAATAGTCGCTAGGTGATATATCTCTCATGAGATATTCAAATTCTAAAAATTCCATTGATTATCTCGTGTTGGATCCTATTATTGCCTCTTGTTAGGTTCTTATTGGTATCACATTATGGGGGAGTAATATGCTATGTGCATATTACAAGCCTAGAAAATGTGTACATTTGAGATAGTGTCTCCTAGAATTGATATTGTAAATTATATTGTTCCTAGGTGACATGTTAGCTCTACAAGTGGCAATTTGCTTGTGTTTGTTGTGAAGATGATGTTGGATGTCCTTGTTATCTACAATCGGGATTTATTTTCAAATACTTCTTGTCTTTGACAATTGGTAGTCACTTATGTGTGGTAGAATTTGTTGATCATCTTTACTTTGGTTTGTCTTTATTTTCCTTTTCTCTTGCCAAGGTTTGTGTCAACTCCCGTTGTCTTCCCTACCACTTGAGGATCTTGTTTATTTCTTGTTCCTGTCTAGTGTTTTTTAGATATAGTGAAAGTGGTGATCCCACCTTGTGCATTTTGTATTCAAATGCAAATCCTATATAATGCACAACTCGTGGGGGAGCTATCCTATTTTCTTTAGAACACTCTTCTTCTGATCCTTATCAAGTGTGTTTTGGTGGAAGGCAAGCCATTTCTTTTTGGTACTTTGTGCCATCATGAAACTTTGTTGAGAGCTTGGTTTATTTGGAACCATCCTCTCTTTGGGAGTTTGACATCTTTAGTTTAGTGTGTATCAATGGATATCTCATTCCTTGATGTATCTTTAATGATATCTTCCAAGTGATGATTTCTCCATTTGGTATCCTTTTCACTTGGCATTTCTTTGTCTTTTGGTTTCGGTTTTTGAAAGTCTTGAGCATGCATGTTTACTTCATGTATTTTATTTGGCTTGCTTTCTTTCTTTAACTCAATATATAGGGGAAACTCCACCTAGTCTCAATTTGGATGAGATGTGCATGAAATTAATTTTCATATCTATATGCACATATTTATGTGGAGTTTGTCCTATGTATTGGTGTTTCTAACTATTTGGTCCCGATGAGTTTGGGTACCATTTAGTTTGTGTTGTTCTTCTAGGAACATTTGGAGATGCATTGGATGCTCGGCTCACTCACAAGTAAGGTGTCGTCACCATGTGCTCATTGGAGTCAAGCTAGGATGATCAATGAACTACTATCTACCTTCAATTAGTATCTACTACATCCTTCCAATGATGTCTCGGTAACAAGTATCTATTCATGCTTTCCTCTCTTGCATTCAACCTTGTGTAGGTTGCATCTTGGCATGATATTCATTTCATATCTTGTGATTCTTGCTTCCTTTCTCAAAGCATCTCAACGATGATCTCATGTTGCTAGTTGTGATGTCTTTGATAGTTGTGTTGTAGGAATTCATCTATATCCAATAAGACCATATCTAGCCATGTGCTATGCTTCCAAGTAAATATCTTATTGGTATATGTATGACTTCCTTTTGGATATCTTGTTCCTTCTTGTTGTAACTATTTCGGGTGTACATCCTTCTTTGTAGATATATATCGTCATGATTTCGTCTACCTAGACCCTTATACACTTGAGAGAAATTACATCTCTAGATGATATCCTTTATTTCACGTCCACCTTGTTTTTTTTGTTTTCTTTTTATTTGGTGGCTCCGTGAAAGCTTTTGCCTTGAGTGTGTGTCTTCTATCGTTGCATCTTGATGCACTCTTGTGTGGTGAAGATTATTTTCCTCATGCTTATCTTTACGAGGCTTTTGCCATCTTAATTGGTATCCCTCGTCTTGATGAGGCTTTCATCTTCTATCTTCACCACGGGTTGTCACAAGCATATGTTCTTTATATGCTTATTAGTAAGCTTGTGAACCCATTTGCTAGTTGTGCGTGGGAATGATAGGCCTTGCACCGTGTGCCTCTTTCTTTCAAGACTTTATTGATGCTTAATGCTCATCCGTACATTAGTCTTCTCAAGTGCATTGCCTTGACTCACTCACATCATTTTGGTTGAGCCCATTCTTAAGTTGCCTCTTTTACTTGTTGCTCAACCATGTGTTTGTTGCAAGTACTAGGCTTTGTTTCCTATATGCTCACTTGCACTTGTTGTAAGTTTATATTGATTTTGGGGGAGTTATGATCCTATTTTGTGCACTTTGTATCCAAATACAAATATTCTTATGTGTGCACAAATCACGGGGAGCTTCTCTAGTTTCTTTAGAACACTCCTTTGCCCATATCATAATATCCTTTATTCATGTGGCTCGTAGGATCTTTGGTCTAGTTGTTTCAATTGATATCCTTTGATTGCTTGCTTCAATTGGTATCTTTTGATTTCTTGATTGCTTGTGTCTCTCTTTGGTATGTCCTTGTGGCATATCATTCTTTAGCAATCTTTGTGCCTCAATATAGTTTGTGTTCCTCCAAGTATTTACCGTTGGATATGTGTATTGCATTCCACTTTCTTGTGAAGAAATACACAATTTATGGAGGACCACAATTTATAGCCTTTCACCCATTTTGGAAATCGATGCCAATGGGGGAGAAGTTTCAGAGAGTTTTGTGGAGAAGTTTAGAGAGTTATCTCTTCTTGCTTTGGTTTTGTTCCTTAGCATTTGCATCTCATATGCATGCACTATTGGTTGTTGCATTGCATAGTGAAGCATAATTCCTTATATAAACTCTCTTGAAAGTGATTGTCATCAATTACCAAAATGGGGGAGATTGAAAGAACATGCGGTGCCCCCATGTTTGGTTTTGGTAATTGATGACGATCTCTATGAACTAATGGTTGTCTTGAGTTATATTTGAAGGCTTTTCTTGAAGTCCATGTGTTGGTTTCAAGTAGTTTATGAGTTGACCAAGGTGCTATTAAGGAATTATCCAAAGATTGGTCATGTGAGTGTTGACCTTATTGCAAGCATGTCTTGAAGAAGAAGATTGTGTGATCATTCATGATTACCTTCAAGACATCATCCAAATGAAGAGACTTGGAAAGATTCAAGGTTGATCAAGACTAAGTCAAGAGTGAATCAAGTTGATCAACTCACAAAGCGTAGAAGATGTACCGAGAGGGATCAAGTGATCCCATGGTATGGTAAGCATTGTCCATTGCACTTTGTGTACTAACCCATGGTCTATGTGAGAGTTCTATGTGGGGTTAAGTACGTGTCCATGGGCTTGCATCAAGAGGCAGATATCATACAACCCATGGAAAGGATGACATCAAGTGTTGATCGTCATCAAGATTGCCGTGTGCAAGTTCAAGTGGAGCATCACAAAGAGATCAAGTGCTTGAATCTTGCCATCCATTGTGGTGTCAATGGACTTGTGAAGATGTGCCTAAGAGTGGCTCACCCATAGTGGACTATGGGTAAGCAATCATCTAGTCTTCATCGAGCCAACGGAATCAAGAAAGGTGGTCCAACTTGAGGGAGTCAAGATCGTCTTCATCTAGCTCAAGTGGACCATGTGCAAGGCAAAGGTTTTCCCTTGATAGGTTTTCTATTTTACCGGTCTCGTGGTGGTAGTTGGGAGACCGAGTTATAGGATCGTTTGCCGTACTATCAAGGGAGGCTCTCAAGTTGGTAGCTTGATCGTATCGTTAGTAGAGAGATCAAACCATTGCATCCTTGCATCATGTTTCTTGGTTCTCGTTGGGTTATCTTTGTGAGTCTTAGAGCTTATGGTCATCTTGATGAAAAGCTTGAGTTCATCGAAAACAGAGTTCGCATGCGTCTTCTATGATGTTTTCGGTGTTGGAGGTTTTACCGGTCTTATCCGATGAAGGGTTCTCACCATTTTTTTGGGACTTTTCTCATTTGCTTGTTCTTGACATTTCTGTCAAGATTGTGTTAGCCCATGTCGTTAGCTTTCCAACAAACTTGGTTTCGTTGAATTCGGAGTCCGTTTGCAAAAGTTGTGGCTGTTTTGGTAAAGGCTGCAGCGGTACTACCGCGACTAGAGCGGATGTAATTTTTTACTACCGCTCCAGAGCGGTACTACCGCGGCTCATAAGCAGTAGTACCACTCCGGACCAAAATCTCGTGTTTTGCTCAGCGGAAGTAGACACAGAAGTATTTTTTTAGTACCGCTCACAAGCAGTAGTACCGCTACCATTTGCGGTAGTACCATGAGGTCGAGCGGTAGTACCGTGAGGACGAGCGGTACTACCGCTCCGACAGTTCTTCTGGCCTTTTTGCCTCCTCGCTGTTGTGTTTCGAAGGGGTACTACCACCCTAGCGGTAGTACCGCTCCTTGGAGCGGTAGTACCGCTCTGTGCGGGCTGTGAGCATAACGGTTGGATTCGGGAGCTCCTATAAAAGGGAGTCTTCTTCCCCATTCAACCTTATCCTTTTAGCTCGTGTTCTTCCCCCATTGTTGACCTTCTTCGAGCTTTCTAACTCTCAATCCCTCCAATGATTCTTGCTAGTTCTTGAGGGAAAAGAGAGAGGAGATCTAGATCCACGTTTCCACCAATCACTTTCTCCTCTAAGTGAGGGGAACCCCTTGGATCTAGATCTTGGAGTTCTTCGTGATCTTCTTTCGTTCTTCCTCTCATTTTCCTCCCTAGCTAGCATTAGTTGCTTTGGTGGGATTTGGGAGAGAAGGACTTGGGCACTCCGTGTGCCCTTGCCGTTGCATTTGGTGCATCGATTTGAGTTCTCCACGTGATACGTGGAAGTTACAAGTTGAGAAGCTTATTACTCTTGGGTGCTTGGTTCCCTTGAGCTTGTTCCTCTTGGGTGCTTGGGCGCCCTAGACGGTTGGTGGTGTTCGGAGCTCAATCATTGTGGTGTAAAGCTCCAGGCAAGCGTCGGGGTCTCCAATTAGGTTGTGGAGAGCATTGTGGTCTCCAATTAGATCGCCCCGAGCAATTTGACGGGTTCCGGTGACCGCCCCCAAGGGTTGCCGAAGTGTACGGGTTCGGTGACCGCCCCCAAGGGTTGCCATTTTTACGGGTTGTGACCGCCCTCAAGGGTCCCTTAGTGGAATCACGACATTTTGCATTGTGCGAGGGTGTGAGGAGATTACGGTGGCCCTAGTGGCTTCTTGGGGAGCATTGTGCCTCCACTCCAAACGGAGATTAGCATCCGCAAGGGTGTGAACTTCGGGATACATCGTCGTCTCCGCGTGCCTCGGTTATCTCTTACCCGAGCCCTTTACTTATGCACTTTACTTTGTGATAGCCATATTGTTCTTGTCATATATCTTGCTATCACATAGTTGCTTATCTTGCTTAGCATAAGTTGTTGGTGCACATAGGTGAGCCTAGTTGTAGGTTTTGTGCTTGACAAATTAACCATTAGGTTTATTCCGCATTTGTTCAAGCCTAAACCATAATTATTTTAAAACGCCTATTCACCCCCCCCCCCCTCTAGGCGACATCCACGATCTTTCAGTAGGGATCCCATTTCACAACCAAATAGTTGTCTGTAAGCATCCTATTCCTCTTTGGCTCTCCCAAAGGAGAATAACTCACTTTTGTTGAAATTGATGTTGACTCCTGAGAATTGTTCGAATAAGCAAAGTACTAGCTTCATATTTCTCACCTTTGCCAGATCATGTTCCATGATAGGAATTATGTCATCCGCGTATTGTAGTATAGCCCTTCTACTTGGTCATTTTCTTTAGCCCAACTAATAAGAACTAGTAGGGTGACCCGCGCATTTGCGCAGCTAGACTTTCTATATTTCTTTCATAATTTTGTATTTTCTCTCTACCTATAATCTTTAGTTTTACTTTCATTATATAAGTAACTATATAAATATGATAGTCAAAATGGGTATACTTAGGAAACATGATTTTTACAAAAGATGGAGACATAAAGATGTTTTTAAATGCGGAAACATATTTTTAGTTACATGTGTATGAAAGGCTCGAGCACCATCTTAAAGTACAACAAAAAAATTTCAAAAAATATGGAAACCTATTTTAGTTACATGAACATTTAAAATATGCGGTGAAACTTTTATATTACATGAACAATATTTTTTAAAATGCATGAATAAGTTACATAGTATTTTAAAATTGATACATGAAAATTGTGTTAAAACATCTGAACTCTTTCCTCGAGGCACATGATGATTTTTTTAGATACTGGAACACTATTTTGCTTACCCTTTTATAAAAAAAATACGTCTAAACCTTGTAAAATAATAGATACATTTACAAAAGTATACATAAAAAATGAGAAAAAGGTTGACAATGGTGACTAGCGCTAAAATAACATCTATCATTGTGTGAAGGCGAGGATGGCGAGCACACTAGATTAGGAGGTTGGCCCCCACTGAAGAAGGTTGCCTCTTTTTTGAGGCAGTGAGGAAGGTTGGCTCTTTTCTATACTACCTTCTCCGTTCCAAAATAAGTGTCTTAATTTTGTATTAGCTCTAGTATAAATTTGTATTAAGTTCAAGATACTTATTTTGGGACGGAGGGAGTACTACATAGTGTATGGGTTTTAAAATTTTGAATCCGAAGTCTTAGAAGCATTTTCTGCCGTTGATGACAACAATCCTATGGTCCAAAGTAGAGGGATTCACATCTACAGTAGTACTCACTGTGCATGCGTACTACACTCTGGATTTCTTGTGGCATACACAAATAGCAGAGGATGGTGTGTGTGGCAAGTTGTTGCTTTTCACGTGTGGAAAAGACATCATAGGATTTTATGTGGCCAAACTCTTTCTCCTTTTTGCAGGATATTGTGGTTTTTAGAGTATAACACGATACTAATATCTGAGGCTGATAAATTTTTAGTGTGTTTACAACCATAAAAAGTATTATTCTTCCAAGAATAAATGTGATTACATGATAATTCTTTTTTATGACATGCATCGCTAAACAAAACTTTATTACGTTTGCATCAGAACCACCCGCAGTAGGAGTGATAAGTGGTATGATAACTGTCACAACAACTTGGGGGGGGGGGGGGGGGGGGGTAACAAACAAAGCATAATGGTTATTTGTTAGAATTTTCAAGAGTCGTGTGTTTGCTTTTTCTTTTGCAAAAAATCAGATGCAAGATTTGTATTCATGAATTGAATACGTGCTACGCACGGACCCGCGTACTAGTTTGAGGTAGTGAAGAAATGTGCTGGATAGGTGGCCCTGAAACTTGGGGACCCTGTTCCATGGCACGGGCTGCACGCGCATAGAGGAGGCTAGGAACCTATGCAGCGCTGCAGGCGCCCATTAACGATCCGGCACCTGCAGCGCTAAAAAGATTCAACAATTTTGAAAAAAGTTCATCAATTTGAATCATTCAAATTGAAAAAATGTTCATCCAATTTAGAAAAAGTTCATTAATTTTATAAAATGTTCATTAAATTTTAAAATTTTCATAGAAATTCAAAAAAAGTTCATGTATTTAAAAAAAGGTCATTAATAAAAAAATGTTCATCCATTTTCAAAAAGATGTTAATCAAATTTCAAAAAAGTTCATCGGTATTCAAAAAAGTTCATCAATCTGAAAAAAAATGTTGGAGTTTTTAAAAAGTTCATAGATATTTTTTAAAAATCACAGAATTTTCAAAAAAGAAAATGTCAACCGGCGCCTAGACGGGCCGGCCCGTTTACGGACGCCACAGGCGCCAATTGACGAAAATGCACGTTAACTGGCGCCTATGGCGCCAAATAGGAAATGCCAGGAACCTAGGCATTACAAGACATATATGAATGTGCAAGTTCGTGGGCTTAGTAGATAAAATATAGAATAATGTTCATTTATTCAAATAGAAAATAAAATAGTTATTGTTTGAAAATAATTAGGAGGACAAATAGTACAAAACTAGAAATAAGAAATACAAATGAAGTAGCAATTTAATTTCTTATTATGAATAGTACTCTATTTTTAAATTAATTCAATATAAAATGGTAAGAAAATATTGTGGTGAACTAATAGAAATTAGCAATTTGTTCTGTATACGAACTCCATGTTAAATCCTTTTTTTGTGAATCCATGTTAAATCTAAATGGCTAAATTTGGAAATACTGATTAATGGATACAGAATATAGTCATTTACAAACAAAGGTATTTATTTGAACACCGTATAGGGGCACTCTGCGAGTTTAGTTTGGACTGAAACTGAAAGCAAAATAAAGTTTCTGAAAGATACACCCCTTAGCAATTACTGTAAAACACAATGCATTATTCACGGCTTCACGGACATGGGCATAGAAGCAAGTAACAATGCAGAAAACATCATACTAATTTGAAGAATGAAATGCCAAGTCCTAGGGGCATCACTATTCAAACTAATTAACTATACAAATCACGAGAACATTGTTAAAGGAAGTGTGTTGAAATGAATCATCAAATGCCCTTGACCGTCTCCAGCGGAAAGTATATCACATCCGGACATCCCTCATGCATCTTCGGAATCAGATGTGCACAATGCTCCAAAACTCTATTCGTCGGTCTTCTTATCAACGTTCACGATGATCACTTGACAATTAGGGTGGACCTGTCCAGCAGCCTTCCTGACTACAGTAATTGCTGCAGTAGCACCTGCATCATGTTGCGAAAAATCAACGTGAACAATTTTTTCTTGATTTTCTTCCCTTTTTATTTTCTTTTTGTTTCTTTGTCGTTTTTATAGGTTTTGTTTTCTTCAACACATGTTTACTAATTTATCAGCACACAATGTACAGGTTTTGAGAGCACACACGAAACATTTTTCTGATAACGTTGGACATTTTTCAAAAACATGATGTACATTTTTTAAAACTACATATTTTGAAAAAAATTCAAATACACTGTAAAAATTTCCTAAAACACTTATTACATTTTATTAATGGCAATATTCATTTTTATTTTTTTTACTTATATAAATTTTAAAAGAAAATTCACGTACATGTTTTTAGAATCACGTGAACATTTCTTTAAAATGTCATGTACATTCTTTAAATGGATATAAAGTTTTCTAAAACCTACGTGAACAATTTTTACATTGTATATCACATATAAAAAGACATATTTTTGCATTACGCAAACATTTGTTTCGCATTGCATACAGATATTCTAAATTTTTTGCATGTATATTTGTAAACACAGGAACATTGTTTCCATTGTCATGGACATTTTTTTAAGTTAGCAACTATTTTTCAACTGCACTAACATTTTTTATAAAAATGTAACCTTTTTTATTCCTTTTTTTCAAATTTCTTAAGTAATTTTAAGTTTTTGAACTATATGCATTTAAAATATAAATAAAATGGAAAAAGGAGTGACGTCAGCATGACGATTCATGTCCTACTAGCCGGCCAACCACCGGCACCCTGTAGGCGAGGCAGTCGTCTGCCTCGCAGCAAGCGGCACCTAGCCACTCACGGCGTTACATAATATATCTGGATGTGCAAGTGCATGTGCTTATTAGATGGATAAAATATACAATAATTTGTATACACATGAAATTATAATGTAAAAGTAGTTTCATAGAAAATCATTCGTAATATCAACAATACAACACTAGAAACTAAGAAATATAAAGAAAGTAACAATTTAATTTCTTATTATGTAGACAAATAATAATATTCTATTATTTACATGGAGTTCAATATAAAAAGGTAAGAAAATATTTTGGTGAACAAACAGAAATTCACAACTTATTTGGTATATGAACTCCATCTTAAATCCTTTTTTTGTGAAAGCATGTTAAATCCTTTAATGGGTAAATTTTGAATAAAATATTTTTCACATGTCCATATGAAGCAAGGAAACAAATAGCTTGCTATGTGATTAGCAGTGGCTTCCTCCAGACGCTATAGCGCAGCACTATAGCGGATGCTAAATCAAATAATATTTTGCAAGAATCAAAAAGTAGATATGTGCCACTTTTGTAGTATCTCACTGATTTTGTAGCTAAATCGTTGCTAATTGCGATGCTACATCATTACATCTCCAAACCTCAAGATCAGGAATTGGAGAGTAGCAGACTGCCACTTACTTGCGGGCGCCGGTGACTCACTTGCGGGACGCACAGATTACTAGAACATTGTGCCGCCTCCTAGCCGTGGTGGTTTGGAGAAGAGGGCGAGGGACGGAGTGGCGGAGTCCTTGGCGCCGACGAGCTTTCCCTACACGAGCACCCTCACCAGCTCCGATGTCGCTCCACATGTCTCGACCGTTAGCATGCATGCCATGAGCACATCTCAGCCATTCAAGACTGGGAGCTAAGCTAAGGGTGCGTTTGGTTGAAGAACCAACTGGAATGGAATGTAATGGTTTCATTCCACTGGAATGGAATGGTTCCATCTCTGTGATTGGTATGGATAGTGAGGTGGAATGGGACGGTTATATCTTCATGTTTAGTTGGTGGAATGGAATGGAATGATTTTTTTTCTCAAATTAGTGTTTGCTTTTCCGAAAGTGCCTTTCTGCTATTGAGCTCATTTGAGCTCGGTGAACAGTAAAATCGAAAAAAAATCAAAATAAATTCAAAAAAATTCATCATGAAATCACATTCCTGTAAGGCGTGGCAAAAAAAAAAACAAATTCAGCCTCCAAAATGCTTTTGAAAGTAGCATTTTCAGAGTACTGATTTTTTTTTTTTGCCACGCCTTCTAGAAATGTGATTTCATGACGAATTTTTGCAAGAACTTAAAACTTTTGTCAATGTTTCTACCAAAAATTTTTTGGAATTTTTTGATTTTTTTTTGATTTTACTGTTCACCCGAGCTCATATGAGCTCGGGTTCAGAAACTCCACGTCCTTGCTTTTCCCGTAATATATGCAACATTAATTCTATAGTGCGCTACTTTTTTCACGCCATAGAGCCCATAGCGGCCATAGCAATGAAATTGGCTATAACATAGCAGTGTTTCCTCTCGAAAGCTATAGCAACACTATAGCCATTGTATAGCGCGCTACTTTTTTCGTGATATGAAGTGTAAAAAAATCATTTACATATAAAGGTATTCGCACAAGATCCATATAGAGTTCATAAATAGCTGCACTTGGGAATAATGACTTATGGATACATAATACATTATTTATAAATAAAGGTATTCACACGAAGTCCATACAGGGTCACTTTGCTTATTTAGTTCAGGCTGAAACTGAAAGCAAAATAAAGTTTCTGAAAAAATACACCCACCCGTGAAAACACCTTAGCAATTACTGTAAACCACAAATGCATTGTTCACAGCTTAAAGGACATGGGCATAGAAGCAAGTAACAGTGGCAGAAAACATCATACATTTAGTTCATGGAATGATAATGCCGAGTTCTAGGGGCATCGCTTATTCAAGAACCAATTCACTACACAAATCATGAGAACACTGCTGAAGGAGGTGCAAGTAAAACTGTGCCATGGCCCGCCCTGTCCAGGTTGAATTCAGTGAGGTGTGTGAGCAGATTAGGTCATATGAGAAAGAAATTGGTAGGACTAGGGTTCCTACCAGGCTTTCGGCGTAGATTGTATGGGCAGGGAGGAGGGAGACGAGGGCTGGAGCGGGCGCGCCGGCGATGAGGCGTCGTCGCGGCTAGGGTTTAGGTGCGGCGGCGGTTGGCTGGTGGCGGCTAGGGTTCCGGCTCCTCAGGGAGCCGGGCAACATAAGATGATAATATCTTTATTGCTTGATCTCAAACGATGTCTTACAACTAGTATTTATAACTTTAGCCTAAGATAACTTGCCTAAAATAACTTGCCTAAGATAACTTGTGAGTCAAGCCCCTAATACTAATGCCCGGTGGGACTCTTCCTGGTATAGACCAAACCGGTCATAACATCTCTCCCCGCCTGCGCAAACAGCTCGTCCTCGAGCTGAAAATCTGGATAGTGTTGGCGGAATTCTTCACGCTGCTCCCAAGTAGCCTCCTCCTCCGGAAGGCCTGTCCACTGAACGAGGATGAACCAGACGCCACGACGGAGCTGTGCCTGCAACACCTTGGCCGGCTCTGGAAGAATGCGACCATCGGCGATGGGAGGAAGCGCCGGAGGAGCCGCCGGTGGCTCGCCACGGAAAGGCTTGAGCAGCCCCACATGGAAGACGTCGTGGATGCAAGCGCGTGCTGGAAGCTGAAGACGATAGGCCACCTTCCCAATGCGCTCCAAGATAGGGAAGGGCCCGGCGTAGCGAGGACCGAGCTTGCGCTTTGCTCGCGGGTCGAGTGACTGCGTAGAGCGGTGGAGAAGACGCAGCCACACCCAATCACCCACCGCGAACTCCGCCTCGCGATGATGATCGTTGTAGTAGTGCTTGGCCAGCTACTGGGCCTGAAGGAGACGCTGACGAACCTCAGCAAGCATCTCATCACGAGTGCGGATGAGTTCACCCGCAACCTCCATCCGAGCTGTCTCTGGATCCACCGGAAGGATAGGTGGGGGTGGTCGACCATAGACCACCTCAAATGGCGTAGCGCGCAGGGCGGAGTGATAAGAGGTGTTGTAGCAGTACTCCGCCCAAGAAAGCCAGTCCACCCAAGCGCGAGGCCGATCACCTGTCACACAACGCAAATACATGGCAATGACCTTGTTAACCACCTCGGACCGTCCGTCCGTCTGAGGATGGAACGCCGTACTCAGGCGGAGCTGGACACCTTCCATCCTGAAGAGGTCGCGCCAGACATGGCCCGTGAAAACTGGGTCCCGATCACTGACGAACGAAGCAGGGAACCCGTGTAGACGGACGATGCCGTCGAAGAAGGCTCGGGCCACTGACGCCGCCGTGTATGGATGGCCGAGCGCGATGAAGTGGGCGTACTTGGAAAAGCGGTCGACCACCGTGAGGATGACCAACTTGCCACCCACCTTGGGAAGGCCCTCAATGAATCCATGGATATATCCGCCCAGACCTGAGATGGCACCTCCAAGGGCTGGAGTAACCCGACCGGCCTCAGGGTCTCTGTCTTGTTGCGCTGGCATGTCTGACAAGACCGAACCCAGTCACGGACCAGGGCGTGATCGCCAGGGATGTAGAAGTCGGCGCGAAGACGATGGAGGGTTTTCTGCATACCCTCATGACCCGCCGAGTGGGCGAGCTGTAACACCTGGTGACGGAGATCATCATGCGCCGGAACAAAGACCCGGCGCCCATGTAGGAGTAGTCCGTCAGATAAGTGCCAAGGCTCCTCCAGGTCGCCGGCCGTGAGCTGCTGCTGAAGGCGGACGGCGTCGTCAGCCGTCGCAGTGGCGCGGCAAATGTCGGCAAAGAGGCCAAACGTCGGCCCAGAGCGGATGCACAGGGCCGCCCCGGCGGACTCGTCGGCGGAGGAAGCGAGGTCGGAGTCGCGACGGGACAGCGCGTCGGCCACGGTGTTAAGGCGGCCCGGCCGATACTCGACGGAGAAGTCGAAGCCGAAGAGCTTGCCGATCCACTGGTGCTGCGGCACGGTCGACAGCCATTGATCCAGCAAGAACTTTAGGCTGTAGTGGTCAGTGCGAATGAGGAAGGACCGGCCCCACAAGTACGGCCGCCAATGACTAACGGCCTGTACAAGGCCAATGAGCTCCCGCTCGTATGCCGCCAGCTTAAGGTGACGCAGAGCGAAAGGCCGGCTGAAGAAGGCGAGGGGCCCATCGCCCTGATGAAGCACGGCGTCGAACCCTGCGCCCGAGGCGTCATAGTCCACCACGAATGGGCGGTCGAAGTCGAGCATCTGGAGGACGGGGCCCGTCGTGAGGGCCCCCTTGAGGGCCTCGAACGCCGTCGTCGCCTTGTCGTCCCAGGCGAAAGCGTCGCGGCGAAGCAACCGTGTGAGGGGCGCCGCGATGAGCCCGAACTCCCGAATAAATTTCCGGTAGTAGCCGGCGAGGCCGAGGAACCCGCGGAGAGCCCGCGGCGAGTGAGGCGTCGGCCAGGCGGAGACGGCTGCCACCTTGTCGGCGTCCATAGCCACCCCGTCGGTGGAGATGACGTGGCCCAAGTATGCCACCGAAGGCGTCCCGAATGAGCACTTCAAGCGCTTAAGGTGGAGGTGGTGCGCTTGAAGCTCGTTGAAGACGATGGCGACGTGCTGGAGGTGCTCGGCCCAAGACACACTGTAGATTAGAATATCATCAAAGAAAACAAGCACAAACCGGCGTAAGTAGGGCCTGAGGACATCGTTCATCAGAGCCTGGAAGGTCGCCGGGGCGTTGGTGAGGCCAAAGGGCATCACCAAGAACTCGAAGTGGCCGTGATGAGTCCGAAATGCCGTCTTGGGTATGTCATCCGGGTGCATGCGCACCTAGTGGTACCCCGACCGAAGGTCAAGCTTGGTGAAGAAGCACACCCCGTGTAGCTCATCGAGGAGCTCGTCGACCACCGGAATAGGGAACTTGTCCTTAAGTGTGATAGCATTAAGGGCACGATAGTCGATGCAGAAACGCCATGTTCCGTCTGACTTGCGGACGAGAAGCACCGGCGCAGTGAACGGCGAAGTTGAGAGCCGGATGATGCCTGCCGCGAGCATGAGGGCACACTGCCGCTCCAACTCATCCTTCTGCAACTGCGGATAGCGGTAAGGGCGGACCGCCACCGGTGCGGAGCCTGGCAGAAGATGTATACGGTGATCATACGTGCGGGCGGGCGGCAACCCCTGTGGCTCGGTGAAGATGTCATCATGCTGCTGTAGGAGACTCTACAAAAGTGTGTGCTCGGTCGTGGCGGTGGTCGCGGCCAGCTGGAGGGGTGGTGTGGGTGCGGCACCCCCAATGCCGTCCCACCGAATGCGGCGGCCCAACCGCCAGAAGGTCATCGTCAGCGCATCGAAATCCCAGAGAATAGGACCAAGAGTGCGCAAGAAGTCAACGCCCAGGATGAAGTCGAAGCAGCCCAAGTCGATGCCGACGCAGGTGATGGAGAAGTGCTCGCCTCCGATAGTGATGGGCACGTCACGGGCGAGCCCGTGGCAGTGTAGACGGTCGCCATTAGCGACTGTGACTCGCAACTGCTCGCCGCCGGTGGGTTGTAATGCAAGGCGCCGCATGGTGGTCGCCGGCAGGAAGTTATGTGTGGATCCTGTGTCCACTAGGGCCACTAGGCGCTCGCCCTGGATCATGACCGGTAAGAGCATCGTCCGTTCATCATGGATACCGGCCAGCGCATGTAGGGACACCACGAGGGCGGTGGCCGGGGCGGGCGCGGGCGCCGCTGCGGTCTACGCAAGGGCTGGTTCGCCGAGGCCATCCTCCAGTGTCTCCTCGCCCGTCTCATCTGACGTCTCCAAGTAGAAGAGGCGGGGACAGACATGGCCCGGTGCATAGGGCGCATCACAGTTGAAGCACAAGCCCAGGCGCCGGCGTTCTAGTTGTTCTGCCTGAGTGAGGCGCCTAAACGGCCGCGTCGGAGCCGGGGTGGCCGCCTGGGCGGCAGTGGACGGTGTCGGTGCTGCCGGAGACGGCCGAGTAGGCTGTCGGCCCCCACGTGGCGCGGATGGACGCGTCAAGGCCTGGGCGCGTTGCTCGAACGCCCGGTCATAGTACATGGCCGTCTGAAGGTCTTGGGGCCCCTTCATCTCGACGTCCACGCAGATGTGGTCGGGAAGGCCCCCGATGAAAAGCTCCGCCCGCTGTAAGGCCGTCACACCGGGCGCCTGGCACGCCAGGGCCTAGAAGCGGTCGGCGAAGTCTTGCACCGTGGAGGTGAACGGCAGGCGGCCCAACTCGGCCAGGCGGCTCCCGCGGACCGGTGGCCCGAAACAAAGAAGGCACAACTCCCGGAAACGATCCCACGGGGGCATGCCGCCCTCGTCCTGCTCGAGGGCGTAGTACCATGTCTGGGCGGCCCCGCGGAGATGGTAGGAAGCCAGCCAAGTGCGCTCCGACGCGGGCGTGCGCTGTCCGCAGAAGAATTGGTCACACTGGTTGAGCTAGTTAAGCGGATCGTCGGAGCCGTCGTATTTGGCGAAGTCGATCTTGGCGAACCGGGGCGGCTGCTGGTGTGGCGCGCCCTGGCCCCCTGCCTCGGCGGTGCGGAGGGCGGATGATGGTGCGCGGTCCATGGTGGAAGGCCCGACGTAGTTCCCGGTGGCGCCCGACGCCTCGGGCTGGAACGAAAAACAGGACGGTGGACGAGCCTCCGGGTAGGCCGAGGGCGGCCCGTGGAGCCAGCCGGGGAGTGGCGATGGTGACGACGGGAAGAGGACCTCCTAGATCGGAAGCCCGCTCGGCGACGACCGGCCCAGGTTAGGGCTGGGCGGGGGCGATGGAGGAACCTGCTCCGGGCCCGCTGGAAGGGATGGCGCGGCGGGAGACGGCGCGGCCGGCGTGGTCCAGGTGGGCCACTACGGCCCCGTGGTGGCGGCGAGTGGCGCGGTTGCCGTCGCAAGCTGCGGCGGCCATTGTGGCCAAAACGGCGGTGCAGCCGCCTGGGCGGGGAGCGCCGGGTAGCCTCCGGTGACGGCCCCCGGTACCGAGTACCATGGCAGCGCCTGCTGACTCGTGGCCATGGCTGGATGGATTGGTGGCGGCGGCCCGTATGGACTTGCCAGGTAGAGGCGGATGCCCTAGACCGCGGCGACGAGGTCGGTGAGGACGCCGGCCATTGCCTCCGGTGTGAACTGCTGCGTCTGCGGAGGAGGTGATGGCGGCGGTGTAGGTTGGACGGGGGCTGGTGGCTGCCCGTGGCCCGGCGCGGTGCCGGGTGCCTGGAGGGGCGCCGCCGAGAGCGACGCCGTGATGCCCGCCAGGAGCGAGGCCGTGGCGCCTGGCGCAGAGGCGGCGGCGGTGGAGGAGTTGGCGGCAGCGGCGGTGGTGGAGTTGACTGACGGCGGTGGAGAAGACATGGTCGAAACCCGGGCACCTGATACCAAATTGGTAGGACTAGGGTTCCTACCGGGCCTTCGGCGTAGATTGTATGGGCAGGGAGGAGGGAGACGAGGACTGGAGCGGGCGCACCGACGATGAGGCGCCGCCGCGGCTAGGGTTTAGGTGCGGCGGCGGTTGGCTGGTGGCGGCTAGGGTTTCGGCTCCTCAGGGAGCCGGGCAACATAAGATGATAATATCTTTATTGCTTGATCTCGAACGATGTCTTACAACTAGTATTTATAACTTTAGCCTAAGATAACTTGCCTAAGATAACTTGCCTAAAATAACTTGCCTAAGATAACTTGTGGGTCAAGCCCCTAATACTAATGCCCGGTGAAACTCTTCCTGGTATAGACCAAACCGGTCATAACAGAAAGAAAATTGCTTTCCTATAGACCGGCCCGCCCAACTTGCCATCTGTAGCTCCGCTAGTGCCCTCATGCTTGCTCGGAATCAGATATGCACAATGTTCCAAAACTCTATTGGTCGGTCTTATCAACGTTCACGATGATCACACAATTAGGGTGGACCTTCTCAGCAACCTTCTTGACTGCAGCCATTGCTGCTGCAGCACCCGCATCATGCTGCGAAAACTCGATGATCATATGCTTCAGGCCTGACAGATGCTCAACGCCAGACACACCACTCGACTCCTTTGAAAGGCCGCCTTCAAACTTTAGCTCAAGCACTTCAACCTTCGATAAAGCATCGGTCACAAAGGTCACAGATGGCAAGCTGCACCTTATCGAAAGCTTCTTAAGACTCTGAAATCCATCACTCGGAAATACGACTTGTTTCTTATCCTCAGACGTCCGAGGAACATTACAAAATAATTCCAGTTCCCTCAAGCTTGCCATTTCACTGAGCTCTTGAATGATATCCGCATCAGCACTCTTCCCGATATTGCTGCACGAGAGTGTTAGCAATGACTTCATCTTGCTTATCCCACTTGGCAACTTGGCATTCCCCGCGAGCAAATGCATTATCTTTTCCAGCCTGAGAATGCTGGGAGGTAGCTCTTTCACTTCTGTGGATCTCATATCCAGTGTCTCCAGGCATCTTAGCTCTCCAATCTGTGCAGGGAGCTCACTGACATCTGTTCCCTTGAGGTTCAAGTACCTCAGAAGCAGCAGTTTGTAGAGACCATCAAGGCACAGTGGACCTTGACAGCCTTCGAGGTCAAGAACCCGCAGTATACTGAGTTCATTCAGACGAGGCGTGCGCCCGGTGTGAGAAAATACGGTGATTGAGCGAGCACGAGATACTTTTGCCCCATCGATTTGTGCAGCGGTCTGATCATGCTTACCACTATTCAGCAAAGATAGCCGTCGGACAGTGCCATTGACAGGTGGGACATCTTGCTGCTGAGCATGTACCAGAGCAACAAAGTTGTCTTCCATGGACTTGCAAATGATGAAATCGTGTATTACTGGATGAAGAACGTAGCTCCTATGGGTGCCATTATGATTCAGCTGTGATGGTTGGATTAAGTTTCTGCCAATGAGCTCGCTGATGTAGTTTCTCGCTGTTTCCTTCATGCTTGTGCCACGCTGTTCATTGATGAACCCTTCAGCAACCCAACGCCTCGCAAGACGCTCTATTTCGATCTCATGGTTCTCGGGAAATATGCTTAGGTGTAAGAGACACGCCTTGAGATTGGCAGGAAGATCACTGTAGCTGAGTTTGATGATCTGTTTCATCCCTTGTAGCTCTGAATTTGCGCGCCATTCCAGTCCTGACCGCTCAAATTCATCTCTTGTGCGCACCTTGCTGGCTAATAAGCCACCCACGCTCACTATAGCAAGTGGCAAACCACCACACTTTTTCATGATCTGAGCTGAAACATCCTTCAAATGGGCAGGGCACCCACCCACACTCCAAAAAGCTCTTTGGGAAAACAAGGTCTCGGCATCGGCTTCATCAAGAAGACAAGTCCTGTAAACATGGTCACCTGAACCTGCTTTTGCAACAGCCTCTATTCTTGTTGTAGTGATTATCCGACTCCCGAGATTGTTCTCTGGAAAACAGTGTTTGATTATCCCCCAGGTTTGAACACTCCATAAATCATCAATCATAACAAGATACCTATTTGATGACACGAGGGAAATCATCAATCATCAATCATAATCAGAGAGTATACATGTATCTGAACGAAGAGGAAGCAGGGCTAAGTTTTATCAAAGATGTGCATAGCAAGTGCCATACAATATGCCACAGAATATGTGTACTGGAGATAATTTTTCAGTATAATAACACTCTACTGGAGCAAAATTTCAGTATAAATAGCAAAACTTTTACCAGTAACAATTGAAGTGGATTGATCGAAATAGCAAATAGAGTACCTCTTATCTTGCAGATGCTGCTTCAGTCTCCCAATCAACTGAGCCACATCGCCAGCATCACCTCGTCCTCTGCTGTACTCGCCGTCCACTTGGGATAGCATATCGCCGAGCACCTTGGCGACGTCAGAGCTCCGGCCGACCGAAACCGACGCGCGGCACTTGAACCCCGCGTTCACCGACCTATACACCTCCCTGGCAAGCGTCGTCTTCCCGGAGCCGGCCATCCCGACGATGGACACGACCTTGAGCCCGCCGGAGCCCTGTCCGGTCACCATCCCCATCACCTCGTCCCGCGGCCCGTCCATACCGACGAGGCCGGCGCTGTCGGCGTAGAGCGCGAAGAGCCGGGGGTCGACGGCGGGCGCGTGACGAGACGGCATCTGCGGGCCGAGGCTGTAGCGCTTCCGCAGCTCGCTCACCTCGACGACGCGCGCCCGGAGCTCCTTGAGCTCGGTGGCGATGACGTGGCGGTCGGGGATGGTGGTGAGGCGGCGGATCCAGCGGGAGAAGCGGTGGGAGTCGGCGTCGTGGGTGCCGCCGGCGTCGACGCGGTGGGCGAAGAGGTCGACCCAGTCCTCGATGTCGAAGGCGAGGTCGCGGACCTGGGCGATCCAGCTGGTGGTCTGGACGTCGGGCTCCTCGAGGGCCTCGCAGCGCACGACGGCGGCGTTCATGGTTCTCAGCTCGGCCTGGAAGAAGGCGACGTCCCCGCGGGCGCCGGAGAGCAGGTCGTACTCCTGCTGCAGCAGCTCGCCCAGCTTGCCCGGCAGCGCCTCCACCATGCCCGACAGCGCGCCCACCGCGATCTCCATCCCGCCGGCTGAGTACAGAGCAGCCTCCTCTGGATCTGGATCTCTGGGTGGGTGTCGCCGGCGGCGAGGATGGGCGTGGACCTGAGACTGAGAGGCTACCAAGTCTTCGTCGCCTGTCTGCGGTTGGTGGTGGCGCGAATAACTTTTTGGCTGTAATTATTCACACTCCACAGCGGCATCGACGGAATAGAAAATCAATATAAAACGACTTCATTTGGTCAACAACGAGAAAAAGCACTCCAGATTGTTGGGCCGGTCCAATACTTGTCTAACCTTTTTTTATTGTTATCTTTTTTAAATAAGTGTCTAAAAAAAATCTTTTTTAAGGAAAAATAAACATGTGTTCTAAGTAAAGGAAAACAAATCATCTCCAAATAAAAATTTGAAAATGTTTTGAACGAACATAGAGAAAATGTTAGGTCTTATGTACTATATATCGATAATACTAGATTTGTATGTGACATAAATTCCATTTTGTAATATGAATAGCTTTCCCTCATATTAGTTCGTTTTTTTACAGTATAAAAGTGTCCCGAAGGACCCGGAATGCATTAGATATTACCAGAAATAATACAACCACATTTTACACATGGAAACAACAAAAAAGGAAAAAAATATGGACAAGTCCCTACATTTTCGGATAGGAACCCAGATCACAAAACTAAATTGGAATTCGAATATAATCAACGACTCTAGCACATAACCAGTCCAGATGTCATTGGGGACAAACCCAATTGGGGTGAAAGGATCGCTACGGCACGGCTGTCGGCGAGTAATAACAGGAGGTCGAAGACGTGGATGCCTTACTAGGGACGAACTGCTTCCCATCAGGCTTGTCACCCGGGAGGATTAACCAGAGTTGATAACTCCATGCGGTTGCCACTCGACCAGAGAATGTAGCAGTCACGTGTCAGAGGTCAGCCATGGACTAGCAAAACGAGATCTCCCCGAGGGAAGGAGCATTGTGGTAGGCGTGGTAGTCAGCGAGATTATTCATCAAAACGTTGGCGTAGACGAAGGAAATATGCCCTAAAGGCAATAATAAAGTTGTTATTTTATATTTCCTTATTTCATGACAAATGTTTATTATTCATGCTAGAATTGTATTAACCGGAAACTTGATACATGTGTGGATACATAGGCAAAACACCGTGTACCTAGTAAGCCTCTACTAGACTAGCTCATTAATCAAAGATGGTTAAGTTCCTAACCATAGACATGGTGTTATCATTTGATGAACGGGATCACATCATTAGGAGAATGATGTGATGGACAAGAACCAGCCATTAGCTTAGTATAATGATCATTCAGTTTTATTGCTATTGCTTTCTTCATGTCAAATACATATTCCTTCGACTATGAGATTATGCAACTCCCGGATACCAGAGGAATGCCTTGTGTGCTATCAAACGTCACAACGCAATGGGATGATTATAAAGATGCTCTACAAGTATCTTCGAAGATGTTTGTTCGGTTGGCATAGATCGAGATTAAGATTTGTCACTCCGAGTATCGGAGAGGTATCTCTTGGCCCTCTCAGTAATACACATCATAAGAAGCCTTGCAAGCAAAGTGACTAATGAGCTAGTTGCAGGATGATGTATTACGGGACGAGTAAAGAGACTTGCCGGTAACGAGATTGAACTAGGTATGAAGATACCGACGATCGAATCTCGGGCAAGTAACATACCGATGACAAAGGGAATAACGTATGTTGTCGTAACGGTTCGACCGATAAAGATCTTCGTAGAATATGTGGGAGCCAGTATGAGCATCCAGGTTCCGCTATTTGGTTATTGACCAGAGAGGTGTCTCGGTCATGTCTACATAGTTCTCGAACTCGTAGGGTCCGCACGCTTAACGTTCGTTGATGATATAGTATTATATGAGTTATACATGTTGGTGACCGAATGTTGTTTGGAGTCCCGGATGAGACCACGGACACGACGAGGAGCTCCGGAATGGTCTGGATGTAAAGATTGATATATGGGATGATAGTGTTCGGTCTCCAGAAGGGTTCCGAAATTCACCGGAAGGGGTTCTGGATGTTCCTGAAATGTTTGGGTACGGAAACACTTTATTTGGGCCAAAGGGGAAAGCCCATGAGGTTTTTGGAAAGCGCAAAAGGGAGTTTTGCGGAGTCCAGGGCCATACGCCAGGGTCCCTGGCGTTTGGGTCCAGACACCGGGAACCCTGGCCTCTGGTCCTGGAGTCCAAGGACTCTTGCCTTTCGGGTAAAACCGACTTTGAGGAGGCTTTTACTCCAAGTTTCGACCCCAAGGCTCAACATATAAATAGAGGGGCAGGGCTAGCACCCAAGACACATCAAGAATCACCAAGCTGTGTGCCGGCAACCCCGTCCCCTCTAGTTTATCCTCCGTCATATTCTCCGTTGTGCTTGGTGAAGCCCTGCGGAGATTGTTCTTCATCAACACCGTCACCACGCCATCGTGCTGCTGGAACTCATCTACTACTTCACCCTCTTGCTGGATCAAGAAAGCGAGGACGTCATCGAGCTGAACATGTGCTGAACGCGGAGGTGCCGTACGCTCGGTACTTGATCGGGGCGGATCGTGAAGGTGTACGACTACATCAACCGCGTTGATAAACACTTTCGCTTAGCGATCTTCTCAAGGGTATAAAGATGCTTTTCCCGTCTCGTAACTATGCATCTCCATGGATAGATCTTGCATGTGCGTAGAATTTTTTTATTTTCCGTGCAACGTTCCACAACACTAGAATCCCTCCACAACATCTGGCTCCATCTATTGGAGCCTCATGAGCGAAGGAATACCACCACCAACCATCCATTGCATCTCACCTTCACCAGTAGCACACGTCGGTCAATAATGCCAATCCCGACTAAGGGGACAACAAACCAAATCCTACTACCACAAGGCCATCTCAAGCTCTTCATCTGAGCCTTCTATAGCCGGTGACATCAATGGAAAAGAAGGGAGTCGGGCCTTGAACAACGGCTCTCAACGAGGCGAATATAGCAACCGAGAGAGGGGGAGAGAAGGAATGTAGGAAATTATTGTGTTAACCTTCACATGAGTCTGTAACACCCGTTTTCTGTTATGAAAACGAAGAAGATGTGATGCATTATTGTAAGTGACCTCTTAGCATCATTCAAGGATTTAATGAATACGAAGATTTGTTTTAAAAGAAACTCCAAATCCATATGCACCTTCATTAGGTACCGATGTTTATGTGCAGATTGCACGGTGTATGGAGATGAACAATGGTGCTTGAAAGTAAATTAGTTTATTTTACTAAACACTAAACACCTTACACCTCTTCAAATGAATTAAGTGGCCCGATTTTAAAGAGGGACAATGCTTTTTTTCTATGAAATTGTGAATTAAATCATCATTATTCCATTGATCTACCTATGGATTCTACAAAAACTTAAATGGTGTTATTTAAAATACAACTCCTATAATACTACACATTGATAATGCAATATCATTGAGAATGTGGTGAAAATTCAATGTCATAGACTTGTCTAAAGTTTCTAAAATAGTAAATGCATGCATGCATGCAGTTTCAAGTTCAAATAGTGAACTTGGTATGGGTTCCGGAATAAGATAGAAAACTGAAAAATTATTAATCTACCTTATTTTTTCTAACCATACATAAGAAGTAGAGCCAGATGTGTTATAGTAATAAAAAGAAGAAGCAGTGCAACTCAAAATAACGATCAAAAAGTTCGGATACTGACACACTAAAACTAGCGACCCCAATACTCCCTCCATTCCTAAATATAAGTCTTTGTAGAGATTTCACTATAAACCACATATGAATGTATATAGATGCATTTTATAGTGTAGATTCACTCATTTTGCTTCGTTGTCAATCCCCATAAAATTTTGTCGTTTCAATTTTCAAACTTTTCAATTTCCTCCAAATTTAAACAGTTAGCACATCAAACAAATATGCACATAGTTTTTAAAAAGTTGCACGAACAAAAGCTTTTAACCATCAACATGTATAGATCACATGTTGTGGTAATGATAGTTAAGGAAGAGAATGACTTGGCAAGAGCAATCAGAACAACGAAACAACACCTCACTCCATGCTAATTCTTACAGAAGTACAATTTGCTCTATGCTACACTGTATGCAGTGTGCTTCTGTGTTACCTGTTTGAGAGCAACAGTAAGAACAATCAAGTGTAAGGTTTTTCCTGATCAAGTTTCATGTGAGATTTTGTGCCACTATAGTATAAAGATATGTAGATGACAATAAGGGACTGCAAATAAGCACTGCAAAAAAAGGCAGTAACAACCTAATTTGTAAACAGAATTATACTGATATGACATATGCATGCTAGAAAATCTTAAGACACTAAGACTTTCCAATTGCAACAAACATGAAGGCAAAACCTACCTGGACAGTTGGTGTCGCTTGCTTCCTGAAGATGTCGTCGTGCGTCTCGTTCCTGTGCCAAGGCTCCGGGTGAAAACTCATGTCTGTTTGCTTGGATTTGGTAGCAGTGACGCTTCACGCCGTCACCCTCTTGGGGGCGTTGTCATGGAGGTCAAGAGTCCTCAGGTGGGCCTCGGCGAGGTGTTAGGCTTGTTCTAGGTTCATGTTGTATCTTAAGGTCTGCTTTGTAACATGGTCTTCCCACCATATTATATCGTTCAGTCATGTTGTATCTTATGTGTTGCTTTATATATAAAGCGGGACGAGAGCATGTTTTGAGGAAAAACCTACCAGAACAAAAGTATTAGTACAATTTTAGAACTTAAATAGACATTGATTCATGAAACTGTGAATTTATTAACTATGTTGGACAAGGTCACAATTGCTTAGAAATTAGTTCACACATGTAAGCACTATAGAGTGTAGGTTTCTACACCGACACTTCTCATTTCTTGTGCATTGAAACAAAGAATAAGGTGCCTCGGTAATAGTATGTTCATATACTAGAAAATGGAGTGAATTAGAAAAAACCATCACAATTGCGGGCGAGTTCTAAAAAAAGCACAGATTGACTAACAATTTTCTAAATACCACCTTTTTTACAAGCAGCGTCTAGCTCATGGTAAGTCCTTGTGTTGTTAGTACATAGAGATACATAGACTTGAAAAGGAAGAGATATCAAGAATGATCAAGTTGACCACAAATCCACCAACACTGAATCATCATATGAACAAGGAAGGTACTAAGAAATACACATTTGCGTGTCTACATGACAACACCCATGCACACCACCTGGAGAGAGCTGCCGCTCCGGCATCCAACGAAGCAAACTTATCCACCTCCACCGGGAGACAAGCTGCAGATGCGCCGCACCTCCGGGACCTGAAAGCACCGGCGACCACCCAAGCAAAGCACGGACGACTAGGGCCGGCCCATAGGTCAGGCAAAGAGGGCGACAGACCTGGGCCCCAAAGGAGAAAGGCCCCAAATATTAAACATGATAACCACTGTACTATTATCTCTTAAACTCAAAATATTATTGCATGTGTAAAATAGAATCCTCAATTTGCAGGAGAAATTTTACATCACATCAAATTAACAACCAATCTGATAGATGACAGTGGATATGATAGGCGAACTTAGTTATCCTGTTAGTCTCTCTCTCATAGACGTCCTATAGGATGTACTGAAATCTATATAAACTAATTTCTATGTTTAACCCGTACATAACTTTCTATTTAGAAATTGGCAAGAGCTATTATATACATCAGATGCAACCAAAAGTCTAGGTGAGCATACCAAAAAACTAATTGTATATAAGCATAACTGAATAGGTGATATGTTTACGTTCATCGGTGATCAGGTCCCCTTCAGTATCATACATATGTTGAATTTATTATCGAATCTAACTTGTGGCACATTTGCAAACGTTACAATTTATACTAAGGTTCTACAAATATGCACACCTAATAATGCACTAGAAAACATTTTTAAAATATTAGCTAGATATTATTCCTTAGAAAACCTCTAACATGATATTTAATGAACCTAAACTATAGATGAACATATGCACAAGTCATACAAATATGTATTTGTGCACTATATAATTTGAGGAATTGTCACTAAAATAGTTAAAAGATAATTTATGTTAAATCAATTAATTTAAATTGAGCATAAATAAAGTGGTTGGTGATATACATTACAATCAATAACAAAGAATATTGCTTAACTATACAAACTAAATTATGGTTGACTATACAAAGTAAATAATATAATGTATACTCCTTAATACTGAAGTAAGATAATTAAATAATAAAAATAAATAAGCATAAAAGTTTGTTATAAAAAGTATTTATTTAATTTTGCCCTGGGTCCCAAATTTCCTTGTACCGCCCCTGAGTACGACATGACACTACCAGAGCCGCGTGTACCGGGGACCAACCCATGCAATAGATCCAACTCGTACTGCCCAGCCCTTGCACCAGATCCAAGCACAGATGCCCAAGCCCGTGAACCGTCGGCTCCTGCGAAGCGACAACGCCGCTGAGCCAAACCCACCCCATCCGTGGCACCCAAGCATGTGGCAGGGGAACAAATTGAAATTAGATATATACACTGAAAACAATTAACTTCCATACTGAAGAAAAAAAATATACCAACTTCAGAAACAGTCAACTTTGAGGTCATCCTATTTGACTAAGAAACAGAGTTAGAGCACAACACCAAGTTCAGGAATAGTCAGCTAAACTCCCGCGCAATTACAAAGCCTGGTGCTCTTCAAAGAATCTAGTAGCAGCCTACATTACTCGATAGGTAATCACATAGAATGGCAAACGTAAACGCGAAGGAGCATTGCGCGCCCAATGACTGACTGTTCAATAGAGGTCTTGCTGCCCAGGCAGCCACTCCCTGATCATCTGGGCAACTGCTCTAAATTTGGCATCATCACTTTCTGGCCATTTGAGAACGTCATTGATATATCTTCGAAGCGCAACTCAAAATTCATGTACCTGAAGCTTACCTGGGGCCGTTGAAATGAAATTATCATCAGTCCAGTGTTAAAAAAAATCTAACTAGGAAATTTAGACATTCAATATTTACCATGGCCCAACCACTTCAACTGATCACGAGCTAAAAGCTCTGCTAGTGCTAGGAGAAGGTCATCCCGTCGCAAGATGTTCGGGACAATGACAGGAGCATGAGGTGCTAAAGTGAAATGAACATGGCGTATTTCAGTGGGGTGCCTCATTACATTGGCCTCTTGAACCCTCTTTTCCTTGTGCCACGGGGTGTGCTCTGCTATTTCCCTCGAAGAAAAAAAATCTTTGTAAACGTGGGATTGTCGGAAAGTATCGAAGGATCTTGTGAAGAACCTTTTTCTTCCCATCGACATGTCTCCACCTTGATGTACCACAATGAGGATAGTGAGTACTGTTGGCATAGTCTCCCCAATATGAAATGCAGTCATACTTGCATACATGAATTGTCTGGTATCCAAGACCAAGATCAGAAAGAGCTCTCTTAGCATCAGCGTAAGATTTTGGAACTCCACCTTAGGCAAAGCAGTATTCAACCGCTAACAAAGCATATTGAATGTCTTGTTGGTCATATGCGTATATGTTTTGATATGAAGCACCCTGATAATGAACGCCATCCTTGTCATACTGCCGCATTCCTTGTGAAGGGGTTTCATCGCTTCTTCATTGAGCTTCTTAAAAATGCCCAATCCACCAGATGCATCTTCTTTCTTTCCGGCTGTTCTGCCCATGTCATCCACTAGAGCTCCCACCATATCGAATAGAGATTGTTGGTAAAACTTAAAAAATCATCAGAGTCGCCAGATTCATAACCATCATCATTTGCAGTACAAATGCGTGCATCGATGTATCGTGATTCCCCATGATAGACCCACACATCGTATAGGACCTGAGCATACCAGTGACATTTGACAACATCAATAGTTTTGCGGATCCCATTACCGCAATTTTTGCATGGGCACAACATATCTTCGGCCCCGTTGTTGTGAGCAAGCGCGAATTCCGTAAACTAATTCACGCCAGCCATGTATAGTGGCGTGAGTACCATTCCATAAGTAATCAACCACGATCCATTGTGTGTACAACATGAAAAATAAATAGAACGCACCTGATATTTGCTACTACGATGTTTTTCATTAAACAGATCCAAACTGAAATCGCCCATGTTTGATGCTGCCGTCGCCCGTGATTTCACCCTTCAACTGTGGCTTGTGGCCTTTCCGTACCTTCGTGACCATGTTCACCTTGCTGTGCCAGCCTCTCGACTAGCTGTTGGGGGTGTGGTATGACGGCGGGCCCTAAGTCAGCGATCCCAATTCCCTTTGTTTGGAAGGGACTGGACGATCGCAATTCCAAGTTCCTGCTACTATGAAAAGAGATCCCACTAAATGAGTTAGCTGAAAAACAATTACTTATTAATTTTTTATTTACATTTACAAAAAAATGACCCACCAACATTAACTGTGACACTGAGACTCGTCCCAGAAAATGGACAAGCATAGTGACGGCCCAATACGTCGCCAAAAATCAGCCCGGAACATCGCCAAAGTTGGCTAGGGCCCTGCCCCGGGAGGGAAACACCTCGTGGCGGTGGACCTTCATAGAAAATGGTCTTAGGCGATGGTTCATGTTTCATTGCCAGTGTTTTGTCACTAAATAGAGCAAATTTTGCAGTGGACAAGGCAGGTAGAGACCACCTACACTAGTAGAAAAGGGGGCAATGGTCCAGGCCGGTCCAGCCCATTAGTCCCGGTTCAATCCAGAACCGGGACCAATGGGAGCATTTGACCCGGTTCGTGAGCCCCGGGGGCCGGCCGGGCCACGTGGGCCATTGGTCCCGGTTCGTCTGGACCTTTTGGTCCCGGTTGGTGGGACGAACCGGGACCAATGGGCCGCACTCCTGGCCCACCACAATTGGTCCCGGTTGGTGGCATGAACCGGGACCGAAGGCAAACCTTTAGTCCCGGTTCATGCGATTAACCGGGACCAATGGTGGTGCCTATATGTACCCCCCTCGCGCAAGAGCAGAGCACACTGCTCTGTTTTTTCTGGCCGAGGGGGAGAGGGCTTGGTGGTGCTCTAGCTCACCTCCTATGCACACAAGGTGTTCGATGGAATGCCCGAGCCACACTACTTAAGGGTTTCTCCTCTCCAAGCTCGACCGCCAAGCTCCATTTTCCTCCATATTTGTCTAGGTTTAGCGGTCCGTCACGCCCCGTCCCCGTCTTCAACGTCGTCGATCACCCGCACCGATCTCATCGCCGGCACCACCGTGGTGAGCCTCTTGTTCTTATCTTCTTTCTGAAAGGAAAAATATTCTTATTTGTATGTTTAGATAGATATATACTTGTATAATTTTCTTACTTTTATTATTGCATCTTATATAGTGCGATGGTTTTGGTATCCGCCCCCGTCGGCCCTCGTCCTGTCTATGATTCGGATGTGGTATATATTATCTTTTCATAACTATTGGTTCATTTATTGTTTATGACAATTATGCCGACCAACGTGACATAGATTTTATTCATCTAGGAGGTTGTTGAACCGGAAATTCCAACCGACCCTATTGTCGAGAGGTTAAATTTAGTTGAAGAAGAAAACAATTTGTTAAAGGAAAAAATTAGAAAAATTGAGGAGGAGAAGATGATATTGGAGTTGCATGTTGCGGATGTCGTCGATGATCACAAGATCAAGATGGATGCAATGCGCTTGAAGATTAGAAAGATTAGAAAATATGCCATTCATACCGAGGCTTGGTATCATTATGCCGTTGGATCAGTTGTTACATTGGTTGCGATTATGATCGCATTTGTTTTCGCATTGAAATGTTTTACATAGTTTCAGTGTATGGTTTAATTAATTTAGATGCTCTGCAGAGCTTTATGTTGTTAGATGAGAACTATGTATGTACTTTGGTTTTAATGTGATGATGAACTTCTATTAATTTGGTCACTTAATTATCTATTCATGATGTTCTGTAATGATTTTTGACACACTTAATTATATATAATGCACACAGATGAACCGGCAATGGATGTACGGTTCAAGACACACCTCCGAGTACATTAAGGGCGTGCATAATTTTCTCGAAGTGGCTGAGGCAAACAAGCAGAATGGTTTTATGTGTTGTCCATGCCCTATATGTGGGAATACGAAGTCTTACTCTGACCGGAAAATCCTCCACACCCACCTGCTTTACAAGGGTTTCATGCCACACTATAATGTTTGGACGAGGCACGGAGAAATAGGGGTTATGATGGAAGACGGCGAAGAAGAAGAGTACGATGACAACTATGTGCCCCTGAATACGGTGATGCTCCAGAAGATCAAGAGGAACCAGACGATGTGCACGATGATGCTGCAACGGGCGAAGCTGCTGAAGATCAAGAGGAACCAGACGATGTGCCCGATGATGATGATCTCCGCCGGGTCATTGTCGATGCAAGGACGCAATGCGAAAGTCAAAAGGAGAAGCTGAAGTTCGATCGCATGCTAGAGGACCACAAAAAAGGGTTGTACCCCAATTGCGAAGATGGCAACACAAAGCTCGGTACCGTACTGGAATTGCTGCAGTGGAAGGCAGAGAATGCTGTGCCTGACAAAGGATTTGAGAAGCTACTTAAAATATTGAAGAAGAAGCTTCCAAAGGATAACGAATTGCCCGACAGTACATACGTAGCAAAGAAGGTCGTATGCCCTCTAGGATTGGAGGTGCAGAAGATACATGCATGCCCTAATGACTGCATCCTCTACCGCGGTGCGTACAAGGATCTGAACGCATGCCCGGTATGCGGTGCATTACGGTATAAGATCAGACGAGATGACCCTGGTGATGTTGACGGCGAGCCCCCCAGGAAGAGGGTTCCTGCGAAGGTGATGTGGTATGCTCCTATAATACCACGGTTGAAACGTCTGTTCAGAAACGGAGAGCATGCCAAGTTGATGCGATGGCACAGTGAGGACCGTAAGAAAGACGGGAAGTTGAGAGCACCCGCTGACGGGTCGCAGTGGAGAAAAATCGAGAGAAAGTACTGGGATGAGTTTGCAAGTGAGCCAAGGAACGTATGGTTTGCTTTAAGCGCGGATGGCATTAATCCTTTCGGGGAGCAGAGCAGCAATCACAGCACCTGGCCCGTGACTCTATGTATGTATAACCTTCCTCCTTGGATGTGCATGAAGCGGAAGTTCATTATGATGCCAGTTCTCATCCAAGGCCCTAAGCAACCCGGCAATGACATTGATGTGTACCTAAGGCCATTAGTTGAAGAACTTTTACAGCTGTGGAATGGAAACGGTGTACGTACGTGGGATGAGCACAAACAGGAGGAATTTAACCTAAAGGCGTTGCTGTTCGTGACCATCAACGATTGGCCCGCTCTCAGTAACCTTTCAGGACAGACAAACAAGGGATACCACGCATGCACGCACTGTTTACTTGACACCGATAGTATATACCTGGCAAGCTGCAGGAAGAATGTGTACCTGGGCCATCGTCGATTTCTTCCGACCAACCATCAATGTCGAAAGAAAGGCAAGCATTTCAAAGGCGAGGCAGATCACCGGAAGAAGCCCGCCATGCGTACCGGTGATCACGTACTTGCTATGGTCAATGATTTACACGTAATCTTTGGAAAGGGTCCCGGCGGACTAGCTGTTCCGAGTGACGCTGAGGGACACGCACCCATGTGGAAGAAGAAATCTATATTTTGGGACCTACCCTACTGGAAAGACCTAGAGGTCCGCTCTTCGATCGACGTGATGCACGTGACGAAGAACCTTTGCGTGAACCTGCTAGGCTTCTTGGGCGTGTATGGGAAGACAAAAGATACAGCTGAGGCACGGGAGGACCTGCAACGTTTGCACGAAAAAGACGGCATGCCTCCAAAGCAGTATGAAGGTCCTGCCAGCTATGCTCTTACCAAAGAAGAGAAGGAAATCTTCTTTGAATGCCTGCTTAGTATGAAGGTCCCGACTGGCTTCTCGTCGAATATAAAAGGAATAATAAATATGGCAGAGAAAAAGTTTCAGAACCTAAAGTCTCATGACTGCCACGTGATTATGACGCAACTGCTTCCGGTTGCATTGAGGGGGCTTCTACCGGAAAACGTCCGATTAGCCATTGTGAAGCTATGTGCATTCCTCAATGCAATATCTCAGAAGGTGATCGATCCAGAAATCATACCAAGGCTAAGGAGTGATGTGGTGCAATGTCTTGTCAGTTTCGAGCTGGTGTTCCCACCATCCTTCTTCAATATCATGACGCACGTTCTAGTTCATCTAGTTGACGAGATTGTCATTCTGGGCCCCGTATTTCTACACAATATGTACCCCTTTGAGAGGTTCATGGGAGTCCTAAAGAAATATGTCCGTAACCGCGCTAGGCCAGAAGGAAGCATCTCCATGGGCCATCAAACAGAGGATGTCATCGGGTTTTGTGTTGACTTCATTCCTGGCCTTAAGAAGATAGGTCTCCCTAAATCGCGGTATGAGGGGAGACTGACTGGAAAAGGCACGCTTGGAAAGGACTCAATAATATGCAGGGACGGATATTCTTGGTCTCAAGCCCACTACACAGTTCTACAGAACTCTACCTTGGTGACCCCGTATGTCGATGAACACAAGAACAGTCTGCGCTTCAAACACCCGGAGCAGTGCGACGACTGGATTACATGTGAACACATCAGGACTTTCAGCAGTTGGTTGGAAGCACGTATCAGAGGTGACAACACTGTTTGTGATGAGCTGTACTTGTTATCCAGGGGACCATCTTTGACTGTATTGATTTGGAAAGGATACGAGATAAATGGGAATACATTTTACACGATTGACCAAGATCAAAAGAGCACCAACCAAAACAGCGGTGTCCGCTTTGATGCAACAACCGAGAGGGGAAAGGACACATATTATGGTTACATAGTGGACATATGGGAACTTGACTACGGACATGATTTTAAGGTCCCTTTGTTTAAGTGCAAATGGGTCAATCTGTCAGGAGGCGGGGTACAGGTAGACCCACAGTACGGAATGACAACAGTGGATCTGAAAAATCTTGGGTACACTGACGAACCGTTCGTCCTAGCCAATGATGTGGCACAGGTTATCTATGTGAAGGACATGTCCAGCAGACCGAGAAAGAGAAAAGATAAGGAAGCAAATACATCATACGATGAGCCAAAGCGCCACATAGTTCTTTCAGGAAAAAGGGACATCGTGGGAGTGGAGGACAAGACAGACATGTCTGAAGATTATGAAAAGTTTCATGAAATTCCTCCCTTTAAAGTCAAGGCTGACCCCAGCATCCTGATAAACGATGAAGATTATCCATGGTTACGGCGCAATAAGCAAATGACACAAGCGAAGAAAAAGTGAAGACTTTCTCCCGCAACTATTATGATGATACCATGCCAACTTTGTAACTGACGAGTATGATACCATTGTTCGTTTTGTACATGCACATGCTATGTGTGGGTCAATTTATGATACCATGCCAACTTTCAACTTTTTCAGAGTTCATTTGAAATGCTTTAATGTCTTATGGTTCGGCCCTCGTAATAATTAAAAATAGCAACAATAAGTATTTTGTTGTAAGTAGAAACAAAATAAAATAAATAAAGCAAGAAAGAAAACAAAAAAAGTGTTTTCAAATTTGAAAAGTAATGGCACTAACAGAAAGTTTATAATTTTCCTAAAACTAAAAGCAAAAAGAATTAAAAAATAAAGCAAAAAACAAAAGAAAATAAATAATGCAGAAAACAAAACAAAAAAACAACAATAAGTATTTTGTTGTAAGTAGAAACAAAATAAAATAAATAAAGCAAGAAAGAAAACAAAAAAAAAGTGTTTTCAAATTTGAAAAGTAATGGCACTAACAGAAAGTTTATAATTTTCCTAAAACTAGAAGCAAAAAGAATTAAAAAATAAAGCAAAAAACAAAAGAAAATAAATAATGCAGAAAACAAAACAAAAAAACAACAATAAGTATTTTGTTGTAAGTAGAAACAAAATAAAATAAATAAAGCAAGAAAGAAAACAAAAAAAAGTGTTTTCAAATTTGAAAAGTAATGGCACTAACAGAAAGTTTATAATTTTCCTAAAACTAAAAGCAAAAAGAATTAAAAAATAAAGCAAAAAACAAAAGAAAATAAATAATGCAGAAAACAAACAAAAAATGGAAAAAAAAAATAGCAACAATAAGTAAAGAAAACAAAAAACAAAAAAAAGTGCCACCTACTGGGCCCCCACGGCCTGAATACGACTTGAATCCCTAATTTGGGCCAAGATTCAGGCCCGCAGAAGGCCTAGAAGGCCCATCGGGCAAAGCAGTAGCAAGTAGGCCCATAAGCCTGCAGTAGAGAGGAGTTCAAGAGGGGAGCGGCAGTGGGGCTTATAAACCACTGCGCTCCCCTCTCAACTAGCGAGGTGGGACTAAACTTTGGCCCCGATGCGGGCAGCACAGGGGCCTTTGGTCCCGGTTGGTGGCAACAACCGGGACTAAAGGGGGGGGGCATTGGTCCCGGTTGATGCCACCAACCGGGACCAAAGGCCGCAGCTTCCCGCCCTTTGGGCTGCCGAAAAAGAGGCCTTTGGTCCCGGTTGGTGGATCCAACCGGGACTAAAGGGGGCATTAGTCCCGGTTGGAGCCACCAACCGGGACCAATGCTCCTTGTATATAAGTAGCACTTCGCAGTTTTGCAGATTTCATCGCCACCAGTTGCCCCCGACGACGCCGAGCACATCGACGCCGCCAGGCTGCCCCGACGCCGCCCGCCGCCCCCGCCGTCGCCGTCGCCGTCGCCCGCGCCCGTCGTCGTCGCCGGCCTCCCCGAGCCCGCGCCGTCCTCCCCGAGCCCGCGCCCGCCGTCGTCGCCGCCAGGCTCCCCCGTCGTCGTCGCCCGCCCCCGCGCCCCGCGCCCCGAGCCCCTGCCCCGTCGCCGTCGCCCCGCCCCCCGCGTGCCGCCACCGCTCTATTTTTTTTCATTTTTATTAGTTTAATTTTTTTGTTCAATGTATATATATATGTGTATGTATGTGGCTATATATATATATGCGGCTCTGTTTTTTTTCATTTTTATTAGTTTAGTTTTTTTGTTCATATATATATATATATAATGTATATGTGTATGTATGTGGCTATGTGTATGTAATGTTCAAAAATTGTTCAGATTATGTTTTTGTTGATATATGTATTTATTGTTCATATGTGTATTAATGTTTTCATATATGCAAAAGATAGATTTTTAGAAAAGTTATGTTTTTTTTCTGTTCATAGATTTTTTTGTTGATATTAATTATTGTAGAATATGCAAATGTTTGTATATTCATATGAACAATGCATTAGGCAAAACCTTTGTTTTTTTTCGAAATTTTCTATTTGAACATTTTTTTAAAACAAGCAATACTAAAAGAATGAGAGGAAAAAGGAAAATAAGAAGAGGAAGAAAGGAGAAAAAGAGGAGAGGAAGAAGAGGAGAAATAAATAAGAAGAGGAAAAAAGAAGAAAAAGAAGAGGAGAAGAAGAAAGGAATAGAGGAGAAAGAAGAAATTCTATTTTTTCTTCTTCTCCTCTATCCTTTCTTCTTCTCCTTTTTTCTTCTTTACTTCTTCTTCTTCTTCCTTCTTCCTTCTTCCTCTTTTCTTCCTTTTCCTTAATTATTTTCCTTTCTCGAGGGAGAAGAAGAAAAAGAATAGGAGAAGAAGAAAGAAAGGAAAGGAGAAAGAAGAAACTTCAACACGAGGGGGTGGTACCGATACCCCCTCCCCGATAACATTATTTTCCCATGTATATGTATGTCGCGTCATTGTCGATATAACCCCCTCTAGATACAACTGCAGCACCCCACTCGGCCCTCTCGCTCGACCAAAACTCTCGAGGAGACCCAAACCCTAGAGAGAAAACGATGTTGCAGGTCTCCTACGTACCCCCTCCCGCCGCGCCCCTACCCGACAAATTAATTCTCTCGAGGCCACCCAAATTTATCAAGTTAAAAGAGCGTTATCGTCGAGGCCACCCCAAACCCTTGAAGCTTTGTGTCGAGGCGACCCTAAACCCTAGAGAAGCAGCGTCGAGGCCACTAACATGATTCCTTATTGTGATTAGCTAGCTAGTTCTACGTTTGCCACTATGTACCATGTTTGAATAATAATTGACATGTTGTCAATATTTGCAGAAACTATGGAGCACTCCCGAGACGAAGAAACAGAAGCGATGTTGGGGGAAATAATCGCAAATGGAAGTGATGATGTTGCGTCATTTCTCATCGACACCGTTGGTCAGCTGGATGAAGAAGAGGGCTATGATTATGATGGCTTCGACCCATTAATGCCGGTACAAGAGGAGGACTATGTTCATGATGGCTCCGGTGACACAATGGAGGTACAAGACGAAGGAGACCGTGCTGACTGCTCCGGTCACCGAACCGAGTCCGGCCAGGTATATATATATTAGTTAAGCCCGTGCTGACAAGTTAATTGATGCATCCATTGTTTTGGTATATGTACACATATTAATTACTGTCGTCTTTCTTCCTTATAATTTCTAGCCCTCCGGATCGAGCACAACTTCGGTAAGGAGACGAGGCCCGAAGAAAAAGTTGAGCTCGGATGAAAAGTTTGAGATCATAGAAATCGCGCCCGACGGCGAACCGATTGAACCCATCCGGACAAAGAAGGCATTTTCTGCTCAGTGCGGGGTTCTTGTTAGGGACAGGATCCCGATCAGCATCCAGCAATGGTATAAGCCTGCTAAGGATGAAGACGCTGAGGTGTCTTATGTCAATGATATGCAGAAAGAAGATCTTTGGACTGAGCTGAAGGCAAATTTCACCCTACCGCCAGAGGAGGATCCGGAGAAGCCAGTTAAAGAGCAATTAATCAAGTCTTGTGCTCTTAAGAAGATGGCAGGCCTAATGAGGAGGTGGAGGAAAGAGCTGAACCAGTTTGTCAAGAAAAAAGAGACACCAGAATTCATCGGCAAATATGAGAAGATCAAAGATCACTGGCCCGCATTTGTGGCCCACAAGACATCGGAAAAGAGTAAGAAGATGTCGGAGACAAACAAGAAAAATGTTGCGAAGAAGAAGCTTCACCATCGCACGGGGTCAGGTGGCTACCTCAAAGCCCGGCCTAAGTGGTCCAAGGCTGAGCATGATCTGCTTGAAAATGGGATCGAACCAGAGACAATGCGCTGGCCAGACCGTTGCCGGACTTGGTTCTTCGGGGCTGGCGGAACCTTGGACCCTGTAACAGGGCAGTGTCAGTGGACGGACGAGCAACTGCAAACAGCAGTCAAGAACCTTCGACACTATATCGATGCAGCGCAGCGAGGGACGTTCCTTCCAAACAGGGAGAAGGACAAGCTCACAATGGCCCTTGGGAATCCCGAGCACCCTGGACGGACACGAGGCATGCCAGGCTCCCTTCCATGGAAGGTTGGTTTTCCGGACGCAGGGGGTTACAAAACCCACGAGAGGAGGAAGAAACTGGAGCAGGACCAAATGCAGGCGCTGCTTGGAAGGGTAATGGGGCTAGAGGATCGAGAAGAGGAACGAGAAGCAGCAGATCGCAACAAACGACATGCCGAAGCTTCCCCCGAAGCTACCCTGCCATCTCAGCGGAGAAGCAGCGTTGCTTCCACCGAGCTGCTTTAGCCGGAGCATGTCTTGACGGCTCCGGCCAGCTATCCCGTGGATGGTATCACGGAGTCTCAAAATTGCCACATTATGGCGTGATGCATGAATTTGAAGGTCAAGGCGGCTGTTGGCCAAGTTTATCCTAGTGGACCCGGCACAACTTATCACTGCCAGCCGATTCCAGAAGGATTTGCTAAGGTGATGGTGGATGAAATAACGGAGGGATTTGAGGACCTCGCGCTTGAGCACCCTACCGGTGAAGGGGAGACTAGGCTGGGTTCTGCTTTGAAGACTCCATGCCTATGGAGGAAGGAGCTCATCGACCTTCTGAACTGGACGCCTCCGCCTCCTCCTCCTCCTCCGGTGAGTCAGGGCACTCCGCCTCCTCCACCGCCTCCTCCTCCGGCGAGTGACGATCAGGGCACGCGTGGCGGCACTCCGCCTCCTCCACCGCGTCCTCCTCCGGCGAGTGACGATCAGGGCACGCGTGGCGGCACTCCGCCTCCTTCTCCGGCGCATGGCGGCACTCCGCCTCCTCCTTCTCCGCCTCGCCAGCAAGGGCGGAAGAGACCCGCTGCCGCCCCGGCTGCTCCGACGCGTCGTAGTCCTTCTCCTCCGCCTCGTAAGCAAGCACGAAAGAAGACAGACGCCGCAGCCGCTCCGTCTGCTCCGGCGTCTAGCAGCACAAGAAGAGAGAGGCAATACAGATACGGTCCACCTCTAAAGCCTGTAGAGAAGTTACCGTACGAGAGGACCAGGGAGGAAAACAATACGATCGTGCAGGCCCAAGTGAAGGAGTTCTTTGAAGGGGTGAAAGCAAAGATACATCCACCTCCGGAGGAGAAGGTAGATCCGGTGAAAGCAAAGCGCACTCTCGATGCCCTGAGGAAACCACCAAAGTCTCCACCGAGAACCAACTATGAGCGCATTACTGAACAGACATATCTCCAAGCCAAGCGGTCGGGAACTACTGTCAGTGATAAAAGGTCAAAAGAACAACGAGCAAAGGGGAAAAAAATTGCCCAGCTCGGCGAACAAGCACAACAATCGTGCCCCCCGCTCAATGTGTCTAATCCTCCGGGGACGGTGGCCGGTTATGGCAATCTTGAAGATTACCTGCCTGACGATGTACTTCCTGATTTCATGGAGGTGGACTTTTTCAGATACGAGTACGGGAAGCCTCTCGTCAAAGATGAAAAGTCTCTGACAACAATGATGCGAAGATTCCATAGTTGGTACATGAAAACCTGCAGAGAGTCTGAGGGGACGAACACTTTGTATCTGAAAATTAAAGAGGAGCACGACCTCGTTTCAAATGATGTGTTGTCTATTCCATTTGAGGAGTTCTTCGAGTTCTTCAATCAAAAGGCCCTCGATAAATTAATGGTCTTTTGCTACTGCCTGTAAGTACTATTTCTGTCATTAGTCTGTATATATAGCTCGGCTCTTTCATTGCATGTATTTATAATTAATTATCCTCAATATATTATGCAGATTGAAGATCGTCGAGTGCAAAAAAAATGAAATCTATGATATTGGGTTCATTAACACAAATATCATAGATGTATTTCTGGTTAAAAAGCGCGTCGAAGAGGCCGAGGACAACTTGCTACAATCATTGATCAAAAATCAAAACAAAGATACCATACTCTTTCCTTACAACGGCCCGTGAGTGTTACTATCGTGTGCATATTCGGTTTTCCCTTATTACTCGAGCGAGGTTAATGTAATTGATGAGTTATGCATGCGTGCAGGTACCACTATATTCTTCTGGAGATTAAGCTTGAGCGTGGACTAGTAACCGTCTTAGACTCCAGACGGAAAGATCCCAGCACCTATGCGGACATGACTGAAATGCTCAGCAAGTAAGTTCAATCGATCATTATCGCACCATATCGGCAACTTTTTGTTCATTTCCTGATATCTCAAGTAATAATAATTATTTTCTTTGTCTTGCAGGGTTTGGAAACAGTTCACCGCACAAGCTCCGGGACTGCCGAAGGAGCTGCGATATGTATACCCGAAAGTAAGTACTACTGGCGCGCATCTCCCGTTGATTCTATAGCTATACTTTCATCAATGCCATTTATATAATGCTTCATTATCAGTTTGATTGACCTCTATTTCTCGTAAAGTGCTTGTGGCAGGAGGAAGGGAATGATTTCTGTGGATACTACGTGTGCGAGTTCATCCACAACGCGACTTTGAAAAACAAGCGGGGCTACTCTAGAAGACAATATGAAGTGCGTAAGCAATATTCACAATTTCATTTTATTACACCATCATTTCTGTTGAGTTTCATTCATATATATGTATTAATTAACCCCCTTCTTCAAATTAATTAGACGTGGCAGATGCGGGATGAACTCCTAGAACCAGATCGCATGAAAGCAATTCAAGAGGAATTGGCGGGATTCTTTCTTGAACACGTCATCAGTAAAGCCGGAGAATACCATGTGGAACTTCAATTCAAATGCTAGTGGTTTGTAATTAAGAGATCTTATATAGATTGTACATGTATGTAGCCAGTAAAACTTGTTGTTCGACCAATCTCTCGGAGAAGGAGAGGTCGATCGATCACTTCTCTCGGTATGCATGACGAACTTCTGTACTGAATGGTTCTCTCGATCACTTATGTATATATACTACGTAGCGTCGACCAAGCACGGACATAAGAGAGGACACTTCTCTTTATTAATTAGCTAGCTAACACAATATACGAAACACCTATATTAACCCCCCAAAACCCCCAACCCCCCTCCTTTCAAAAAAAACAAAACCCCAGCCACTGGAATGCAGACACGTGGATGCCTTTTGGTCCCGGTTGGAGCCACCAACCGGGACCAAAGGCCCCCTGACTGGGCTCGGCGCACAGGGCCACGTGGAGGCACATTGGTCCCGGTTCGTGTTTGAACCGGGACTAATGGGTTGAGGTATTAGTAACGACCCATTAGTCCCGGTTCCCGAACCGGGACTAAAGGCCCTTACGAACCGGGACTAATGGGTGGTTTTCTACTAGTGCTAGGAGAGAGGTGAGCCTGGCCCTGGTTGGTATCCGTGGTTATTTCATAATAACACGTTTATCGATCGAGTTTGGTGTGTTTGATCTGAGACTGCCATTGGCTTATGCGTAGTAACCACCACGCGGGATAATTGTTTAGGGTCCGTCGGCGTCCTACGATTCTCCCGAAAGCACTACATGCGTCATAGTTGAGCGGCACGCGCCCGGGTGAGCCGGTTATGCCTGGATACAGAGGTGTGTTTGGTCCCGATCGTCCACGCAACGTGCAAGAGTGCTTAGGTTGATTGGCCCATGACTCCTTCCACGCTTAGGATTTAGACTTGTGTGTTGACCTCTCTAGAGAGCCTAGGTTGGATAAAGTGTGTCGATCATCCAAGGCTGGGCATTAGCTAGAAAAATGTGCCCGGCCAAAGGTAATATAGCGTATCGGGTAATGTGGTGCACCCTGGAGGGAAGTAATCTATCTGAATAGCCGTGTCCATGATAACAGGACGACTTGGAGTTATATCCCTACCTCTAAAATGGCAGACTTGTGATGTGCAACAAAATGGAACTGATGGCAACCATCTCCATGACAACTGCAATTTATATCCTACTACAAACACAAGAAGCAAGATGAAAAATAATAATTTAAACCAATCATGCACAAAGTTCACTAATCTGATGGTTAATCTGAGATAGCCTAGTCCTATGTGACCATCAATATTATAAACTACAGATCGTTAGGAATCAGCACTAACCATGGAAAACATGGTAGTCATTGCCTGTTGTAAACCTAAACTCTCTGCTATGGAGCATTGACATCTGCTTCTAAGCTCTAGCTATTGGCCCATGGGATCTTTCATATGCGCCGCCGGCTCATGTTTGGCAATATTAATATGATGCTATGCGATAGAAACCTCAAACACTAACAACAAAATGCAACTTTAAGACGGTTATCATTTGCCTGAATAGAAAAGACGCAGAAACTCTCAATAGTAGTACCTGCATATCCACATTGATCTCAACAGTACACTCCTCCTGCCAGCCAATAAACTAAGTTAACTATAAATCAACGAAACTTCAAAATAATATTAAATAGTAAATATAACCACACAACCAACTGCTCCAGGTCAAATATATATATGATGTGAAGACTGACTTAAATCAACGCACACATGAGATTGAACTGGTGCGCAGAGGCGCATCTAGGCTTCGCCATGGCAGAAACTTGGGGGAGAAGATGGACGGGCCGGGTTTCTCAAGGAAGGTGCACTAACCGTGCATCAGCGACCTTGGTGAGGTGCCGGATCTAGACTCCTTCTCTGGCCCGGGAGAGCGGCGCCCGAGGCTACCCACCGCCCGACTGCATCGTTGTGGTCAACTACACGACTGCGTGACCCTCTCCATGTCGGCCCCTCCTTCCACCAAATAGTATGATCCGAATTTACAAAAAAAACTATGTGGTCAAATATGTTTACTAAGAAAGAATTTCGGGTTCACAAGCTTTTTACACGGGGCATGGATCTTGGGGATTCAACGGTCAACAAATATGAACAAGATACTTTGGTTGCACATTCTTGCATAAAGTTGCATTGCTATTCATTGATTTGAGGACACTATATGAGATGATGGTCGGGAACTTGGACTCGAACAAACTGCAATGCTATATATAATAATTGTTCGATTATGTATGCTCATTATCACATAAAGCATGGTTTCCTAAAGAAAAATGGACACGACTATGTCTAAAACTTATAAAAATTGACATGTTGACATCGGCGGCAGAGGGAGAGGCACATGCATACCTTGCAGTGCTCGCAATTGTAAGCATAGTTCTCATCCATCCAGTATGCAGGTTCCCATAGTGGGATCTAGAGGGGCCTGACCTGCAACCAACGGATGCCTGCACCGAGCAAGCATGCCGCCGTAGTATGCAGGCTCAAGCAGACAAGCCGCTCTGTCCAGCGGACGCATAGCCGCGTTTGTGCATCAGCGTTGCAGAGAAAATTACAAGCTGGTCAGGATTATGCTATATGTTTGTGCAAGATGTTACCATATACACTCCTCTCTTCTACTGGTGCAAGATGATGGTGGTCTTTGATAGGATGAGCTTCACCCCTTTATTCTTGCATTTATGCAGTTTAGTCCACGGATATTACCTGTTGGGGAACATAGTAATTTCAAAAAATTTCCTACGCACACGCAAGATCATGGTGATGCATAGCAACGAGAGGGGAGAGTATTGTCCACGTACCCTCGTAGACCGTAAGCGTAAGCGTTATGACAACGCGGTTGATGTAGTCGTACGTCTTCACGATCCGACCGATCCAAGTACCGAACGTACGGCACCTCCGAGTTCAGCACACGTTTAGCTCGATGACGATCCCCGGACTCCGATCCAGCAAAGTGTCGGGGATGAGTTCCGTCAGCACGACGGCGTGGTGACGATGATGACGTTCTACCGGCGCAGGGCTTCGCCTAAACTCCGCGACGATATGACCGAGGTGGAATATGGTGGAGGGGGGCACCGCACACGGCTAAGGAACAATCTTGAAGATCAACTTGTGTGTTCTAGGGTGCCCCCTGCCCCCGTATATAAAGGAGCAAGGGGGGGTGCGGCCGGCCCTAGGAGGAGGTGCTCCGGAGGAGTCCTACTCCCACCGGGAGTAGAACTTCCCCCCTTTCCCTAGTTGGATTAGGACTTGGGGGGAAGGAAGAGAGGGGGGAAAGGAAAGGGGGGGGGGGGCGCCGCCCCCCCTCCTTGTCTAATTCGGACTTGGGGGGGGGGGGGAGGGGCGCACGGCTGCCCCTAGGCCTCCTCTCCTCTTCTCCACTAGGCCCAATAAGGCCCATTAGGTTACCGGGGGGTTCCGGTAACCTCCCGGTACTCCGGTAAAATGCCGATTTCACCCGGAACACTTCCGATGTCCAAATATAGGCTTCCAATATATCAATCTTTATGTCTCGACCATTTCGAGACTCCTCGTCATGTCCGTGGTCACATCCGGGACTCTGAACAAACTTCGGCACATCAAAACTTATAAACTCATAATAAAACTGTCATCGTAATGTTAAGCGTGCGGACCCTACGGGTCCGAGAACTATGTAGACATGACCTAGAACTATTCTCGGTCAATAAGCAATAGCGGAACCTAGATGCTCATATTGGCTCCTACATATTCTACGAAGATCTTTATCGTTCAAACCGCATAACAACATACGTTGTTCCCTTTGTCATCGGTATGTTACTTGCCCGAGATTTGATCGTCGGTATCCAATACCTAGTTCAATCTCGTTAGTGGCAAGTCTCTTTACTCGTTATGTAATGCATCATTCCGTAACTAACTCATTAGCTACATTGCTTGCAAGGCTTATAGTGATGTGCATTACCGAGAGGGCCTAGAGATACCTCTCCGACAATCGGAGTGATGAAACCTAATCTCGAAATAAGCCAACCCAACATGTACCTTCGGAGACACCTGTAGAGCTCCTGTATAATCACCCAGTTACGTTGTGACGTTTGGTAGCACACAAAGTGTTCCTCCAGTAAACGGGAGTTGCATAATCTCATAGTTACAGTAACATGTATAAGTCATGAAAAAAGCAATAGCAATATACTAAACGATCAAGCGCTAGGCTAACGGAATGGGTCATGTCAATCACATCATTCTCCTAATGATGTGATCCCGTTAATCAAATGACAACACATGTCTATGGTTAGGAAACATAACCATCTTTGATTAATGAGCTAGTCAAGTAGAGGCATACTAGTGACGTTATGTTGGTCTATGTATTCACACATGTATCATGTTTCCGGTTAATACAATTCTAGCATGAATAATAAACATTTATCATGATATGAGGAAATAAATCATAACTTTATTATTGCCTCTAGGGCATATTTCCTTCATTACCCCATTCTTTTGATACCGATGCATATCTAGTATGAACGTGTCTAGGGAGCAGCTGGCTGCTCCCTAGCGTTCCCTGGCAGCCCTCCCAAAATAGTAATTTTCTGTCCCTCCTATCCAGAATAGGAAAGTACCTGGCCCCCGCTCCCGATTCCTTGCACCCAACCATCGAGCCGCGGAACTCACCTGATCCTCCCCCCCCACGTGTTTCCCTCCTCCACCCCCTGGGCGTCTCCTTTTCTCCCCACCAAATCGCCCAGCCCCATCTTCTTCTCTCTCCCAATCCACAAAGCGACAACTCCCAGATCCAGAAAACTCTCCAGAATCCTCCAATGGTGGTTGGTTTAGGATTTGTTCTCCAGGCAATTCATATTGACTAAGGGTAGAAGAAGCACAGAAAAAGGTCAGATTTAGCTTTCACTTTTCCCCATGGTTGTGTGATTTTTTCATCCCTATCCCCTGGGTTACTGAAGAACACACGCCTCCCTTTCTCTTTCCCCATGATCTGTATAAGGCTGTAGTTTGAAAAAAATGTGTAAGAGCATTGTACTGGATGAAAAAATAGAAATACAAAGTTGCACAGGTGCTGTTAATTGCTGCAAATGTTAGATTTTTTGCCTAATTGCTTTGATTTGATGGGTTTGTTGTTCTGCCTAATAACTTGGTAGAAACACAAGTATGTGTATTGGTAAAGCAACTTGCTTGGCCTGTTTTGAGCAACTGTAGATCGTAAGCAAGGTGTGTGTGTGTAGATGTTTCGGCAAGCTTCAAGCCCTATTTTGACAAATCCAGGAGTGTTGTGCAATGGCTGGTTGTTTTAAGCAAGTTAAGTGTTATGGTTAGGCAACTTACATGTTAAGATTAAGCAAAAAGGGTGGGGAGTCAATGTAAAAAAGGACTGGTTGAAGGAAAATAATGGTAGGCAAGTTTGAGGGTTTGTTTGGGCAAAATTAGGACAAATGTGAAGCAAGAAATACCGGTATGGTTATTATGAAGCAAAACTCCAGATGTTTTTAGCTAGTTAAGTGCTATGTTTTAGGCAACATACATGTTATGTTTAAGCAAAGGACGAAAATGATGTGTAAAAAAACTGCTTGCAAGAAAACAATGGCTGGCAAATTTTTAGGGCTTGTTTTGTGCAAATTCAGTAGTATTGTGAATCAAACATGAAACTGGTATGGGTATTCTTCTGAAGCAAATTTTCATGTGTTTTCGGCAACTTTGGTGATATGTTTAGGAAACTTACATGTCATGATTAAGCAAGAAAGGAATGAATGTAAAAAAAGCTAGTTGAAGAAAAATAATGTTAGGCAAGAAAGGATTACTACTATGCAACACCTGTTTTCATATAGAGATGGATTTATGGTACCTGGTGTCAGAAATTGACTGAAAGTGACTTGAGCTTGGCCTTGTTGAACATGTACAAGAAGTTTATTCAGCTTGAAAAGCCTTGCAGGCGATGCCCTATTTCTCTTATCCTAGAAGAAAAATACAACAACAGATGAAACATGTGTATTTCCTGGACAGTTAGGCAACTTGATAGCAGAACTTGGGCAAATGTTGATCAAAAGTGAAGCGACTGTGTATTACCTCGTTAGATCCGGTCTTTTGATGTTTTGATTTTGGTGGTTGTTCCACAACAGTGTTTTTCTCAACATTTTCATCACCATCTGTGGAAACACTCGGATTGTTGTTGATGTCTAGCGGACGTTTGCCACGGGCAGCAATCTCCTTTCTTCCCCGATGCTGGTACCCAATAAAGGGTGTGCTTCTCTAGCCCTGCAAAAAGAACACGCAACGAGTTAAAAGAACACACAACAAGTTTATTGAATCTTTTTTTGACACACCTCTTGATTATATTCAGTAGCATGCGAGGGATCAGCATCACGATTAACTGCATGATGATCTTCTTGAATGTCCTTTTTGCTTGATCCATCCATTAGTTCCTACTACACAAAACGAAAAAGAGTGCATTCAGATGACTTTTTGGATATCATCTCTCGGATACTGGCAACTCACATACCAATTCCAAGCAAGTAAAACCAAAAAACCAGGCAAATAGCCTTCCAATGCGCACCAAAAAATGACAAAAACAACACTCATCCGAGGCCTCCAATACTGAACTTGCTTACGCATGATGCTTTCGAGATTTTTTTACTAAGTTGCCACGCATTCACATGACATGATACATAACTTGGAAAACTCATGATCATCCAGCCTTAGCAAAAAAAAGGGGCGGTGGAAACTACTAAGTGCACGCATATTTACCTCATTTTTGCCCGTCCTCTGCGATTTTGGCTTCGATTCCTCCTCTTGCATGATATCCTTGCCTTCTAAATCAGCATCTGGTGCACTGTTATTACTATCTATGTCTGATGGGTGCTTCCCGCGATAGATGATCTCTTTAGTGTGCATACACTTGTAGACAATTACCGGCGTGTTTTGTTGCTGTGGTGGGCGTACCTGCGCTGAAAAAATGATGCTTGTTTGCTTAGTAAAATATAGTCGCATAACTCGAACATGACAACACCACCGCCCCGTCCCACCCCCATATTCATCTTGAAAAAACACTAGTAAAAAGGAACAACACCGCCCCTGTGCCACCCCTGCCACCTGTTTTATTTCAGCCCGGGAGAAAGCGGTTACCTCTATTTCATCTACACCCTGTTGGGTTGCTTGTGCGACCTGACCGTCACTTTTTTTTGCTTGTCTCAGACATTGTTGATGCTGCAAAAACACAAAAGGATATCAGGGAAATGAAAAAAAATATAAAAATTATTAGCCACATATACAATTTCTTCTGCTTGATGAAAACTTGTCTGCTTATAGCACTATATTTGCCTGTTTCATGGCTCAAAAACTTGCTAGAGCTTGCTGATGTGCCATCCTACCTCAATCCCAAAATCTAAAAATGACTTAAGCAACAAATAAAAAAGTGACAAAACAGACCAGACACCCACACCCCACCCCCTGGTACTCAACACTTTAGCAAACACAATATGAATTACCATGAATTATAGATCACAAAGTCAAGGCAACTCATATATTTTCTTATGGAAAATTTCTACACCAAAAAAATAACCTCACACAACATGAATTAACCTGCCAAAAATCCACATCATATTGGCAACTCAAATTAACATGGGCACTCTTGTCCGAAGACTCCCCAAACTCCCCAGCCTCTCTAGATTCGGCAACTCAATTAACGTAGTTAGGCAACCCCTAACAAACTTGAAGCAACTCATCAATCCCACCAACAACAAAAAATCTACACAATCTCGTAGCAACTCAAATTAACATGAGTCAGGCAACTCCTACACAAATCTCAGGCAAAATCCCCAAATCTCCAAGCAACTGAATTAACATGAAAAATAGACATGAGTCAGGCAACTCCTACACAAATCTCAGGCAAATCACATACTCGATTCGACTGAATTAACACGAGATGCACACAACGGATCCGCCCACTGGGCTTGGAAAAATGTTTGGGAAGGGACAGCAATGAACTAGGGCCTCCCCTCTCTGCGCGCATGATCACCTCTCCCCCTCCCTGTGCCCATGAATCCTAAACGCATCAACAAACTAGGGCCACCCCTATCCCCGAGCAGAAATTGAATCGTGAAAAAAGGGTGGGGAACAACGTGATTATTACCTCAGAAACTCCATGGCAAGTCCCCTCGCCGGAAACGCAGCATCGCCGGCGACCTTCACCCCGCACCCCTTGGCGGACTGGAGACAGAGCACCGCTGCGACCTTCACCCGCTCCGCCTCTCTTCTGCAGTCCCCGCGCGCACCACCACAGCCTCTCGCGCCTCCGCCCCCCGCGCGCGCTCAACCACCACCCGCGACTTGTGTGGCAGCCGGCGGGCGCTCCAATTTCTGCGACAGTGATGCAACCCACAACGGCCGAGCGAGATGTGCGGGGGAGAAGGAATTGGGGGAACAACACCGAGGAGTGGGTGTAGTGGTGGGCCCTCCCCAGGTTGATGGTTGTCGTAAGAAGGACGCCGAGCCAACAAATCTTCTCCGACAAAAAAACCCCTGGGTCACGATCCCGCGTGCGTGTTGCAATCGGACGGCTCTCAGGGTGTGTGCTCGCGCGAGCAAACAAGCACCCGACCACTTTTTAGGATTTAGGATCTAGTATAGATCTGATGTAAATCTCGAGAGTACTTTAGATGGGTACTCACCGTTGCTTTGCTACTCTTTTCATTCGATCTGGTTGCAGTGATAGCTGGTAGCACCATGGATACAGGTTACCCCGACGGTGCTTACTATGTGGAGATCAACGACCAGGAGTAGCTGATGTCTGCTAGAGCTACGTCAGTATTTCCCCAAAGAGGAAGGGATGATGCAGTATACGACGGTAGGTATTTCCCATAGTGATGAGACCAAGGTTATCGAACCAGTAGGAGAACCTCCTAACACCACGAAAACAACACCTGCACACAAATAACAAATACTCGCAACCCGACGTGTTAAAGGGGTAGTCAATCCCTTTCGGGTACGACACCTCAAGTAGGCAAGATAACGTGAGATAATTGCGGTAGATAGGAAAAATAGATTGTGGAATAAATAAATTGCAGCAAGGTATTTTTGTGTTTTTGGTTTGATAGATCTGAAAATAAAAGTAAAGGAAAATAGATCACAAAGGCAATATGATGAGAAGAGACCGAGGGCCGTAGGTTTCACTAGTGGATTCTCTCGAGAAAAATAGAAAACGGTGGGAAAACAATTATTGTTGGGCAATTGATAGAACCTTAGATAACCATGACGATATCCAGGCACTGATCATTATATAAGCATCACGTCCAAGATTAGTAGACCGACTCCTGCCTGCATCTACTACTATTACTCCACACATCGACCGCTATCCAGCATGCATCTAGTGTATTAAGTCCATGGATAAATGGAGTAACGCAATAAGAACGATGACATGATGTAGACAAGATCTATTTATGTAGAAATAGACCCCATCTTGTTATCCTTAATAGCAACGATACATACGTGTCGTTTCCCCTTCTGTCACTAGGATCAAGCACCATAAGATCAAACCCATCACAAAGCACCTCTTCACATTGGAAGATAAATAGATCAAGTTGGCCAAAAAAACCCAAATATTGGAGAAGAAATACGAGTCTATAATCAATCATGCATATAAGAGATCAAAGAAGACTCGAATAACTTTCATGGATAAAAACATAGATCTGATCATAAACTCAAAGTTCATCGGATCCCAACAAACACACCGCAAAAGACTTACATCATATGGATATCCAAGAGACCATTATATTGATAATCAAGAGAGAGAGAGAGAGAGAGAGAGAGAGGAAGCCATCTAGCTACTAACTACGGACCCGTAGGTCTACAAAGAACTACTCACGCATCATCGGAGAGGCACCAATGGACATGATGAACCCCTCCAAGATGGTGTTTAGATTTGATCTGGTGTTTTTGGAACTTGCGGCGGCTGGAATTGATTTTCGTCGACTCCCCTAGGGTTTCTGGAATATTGGGGTATTTATAGAGCAAAGAGGCGGTGCGGTAGGCCAACGAGGAGGGCACAACCCACCGGGGCACGCCTGGGCCCCCAGGCGCGCCCTGGTGGGTTGTGCTCCCCTTGGAGCTCCCCTCAGGCTCGTTCCTGGCCCACTGGATGTCTTCTGGTCCAAAGAAAATCCACAAAAAGTTTCGCTGCGTTTGGACTCTGTTTGGTATTGATTTCCTGCTATGTAAAAAACATGCAGAAAACAACAACTGGCATTGGGCACTATGTCAATAGGTTAGTACCAAGAAATGATATGAAATGACTATAAAATGAATGTAAAACAATGATAATATAACATCATGGAACAATCAAAAATATAGATACGTTGGAGACGTTTCAGCATCCCCAAGCTTAATTCCTGCTCGTCCTCGAGTAGGTAAATGATAAAAACAGAATTTTTGATGTCGAATGTTGCCTAACATGTTCATCACATATTCTTATCTTTATAGCATGGACATTTGGAATTTTATATGGTTCAAAGCAATAGTCTAGTTTTGACATGAAGACTTTAATACTCAAGCATACCAACAAGCAACCATGTCTTTCAAAATATCAACACTAAAGCAAGTTATCCCCAGCCCATTATGCCGAGCCATTGATCGATTCATGAAACACACTCAAATATTAGCTATACCCAATACTCAAATACGATCATAGTGCCCCTTAGTTGGTGCTTTATAAGAGAAGATGGAGCCTCAAATTCAAAATAAAAATTGCAAAAAGTAAAAGAAAGGCCCTTTGCAGAGGGAAGTAGGGATTTGTAGAGGTGCCAGTGCTCAAAGCAAAAATTGAGAGATAAAAACATTTTGGGAGGCATACTTTTCCCGCCAACGAAAACAACTTAGATCTCCCAACACTTTCCATGCTAGATACACCATAGGCGATTTCCAAACAGAAAATAAATTCTATTCCTTTTTCCACCATTACTTTCACTTTCCATGGCTTGTCCGTATCCACGGGTGCCCTCCATACCAACACTTTCCAAGGAATTTATTATTTGACAACATAAAGTAAATTAATTTTTCATTTCGGGAATGGGCATCCTTAATACCTTTCACTAGTAGAAAAAGGGTCAAACGTGCAGCACATTAGTGCCGGTTTGTATTAGAGCCGGCACTAATGTATACATTAGTGCCGGTTCCAACGGCTAGCCGGGCCGCTCTCATTAGTACTGGTTCGTGGCTAACCTTTAGCACCGGTTCGTGCCACGAACCAGTACTAATGAGGGTGGTGGCAGGATGTTGTCAGTCTGGGCCCCCTCCAGCACCTTTAGTACCGGTTCGTGGCACGAACCTGTACTAAAGTTCCTCCCGCACCGTCCCGTCGCCGGCACCACCTTGTGGTGAGCCTCTTGTTCATGAAATTTTATATAAAAAATTGATGTTTGTGTGATTTGGATATATAGTTAATCATGTAATAATTATCTTACCCGTACAGTGTTTGTTATACATAGTGCCATGGTTTTGATATCCGTCCCCGTCGGCCCTCGTCCTTGTTATGATTCGGATGTGGTATATTCTCTTTTAAAACTATTTGTTGCATTTCGTGTTTATGACAAATTATGCCCATCAAGTTGACATAGATATTTTTATCTAGGAGGTATGTGAACCGGAAATTCCAATTGACCCTATTGTCGAGAGGTTAAATTTAGTTGAAAGAGAAAACGAGTACTTGAAAGAAAAATTGAAAAGAATTAAGGGGGAGAAGATGGAATTGGAGTTGCATGTTGCCGATGTCGTCGATGATCACAAGATCAAGATGGAGAAAATGCGCTTGAAGAATAGAAAGATTAGAAAATATGCCATCGATAGTGAGGCTTGGTATCATTATGCTGTTGGATCAATTGTTACCTTAGTTGCGATCTTGATCGCATTTGTTGTTGAATTTAAGTGCTTTAGCTAGAGAGTTATTTGTTTGTTGCATTTAAGTGTTGTATGAACTTTATGTATGAACTTGTATTAATTTGGTCTATTCGGTGTTGTGTAATGAAGATGAGCTGGCAATGGATGTACGATGACCGATGCTCTCCCCAGTTTGTTGAGGGCGTGCATACTTTTCTGCTTGCGGCTGAGGCAAACAAGTGGGCGGATGGTTTTATGCCTTGTCCATGTTCTGGCTGTAAGAATGGTCACAATTACTCTACGTCAAGAACCATTCACGTCCACCTGTTTGAGTCCGGTTTCATGCCCCACTATAATGTTTGGACCAAGCACGGAGAAAGAGGGGTTATGATGGAAGACAATGAAGAAGAAGAGGACGACGACAGCTATCCTGGCCATGGCTTCCCTGAATACGATGACACAACAATGGGGGAAGAAGCTGAGGCGGTAATGCGGGAAGAAGCTGAGCCGGCAATGCGGGAAGAAGCTGAAGAAGATGCATCAGATGAGCCCGTTGATGATCTAGGTCGGGCCATTGCCGATGCAAAGAGAAACTGCGCAAGTGATTTGGAGAAGAAGAAGTTGCAGCGCGTGTTAGAGGATCACAAAAAATTGTTGTACCCGAATTGCGTAGGTGACAAGAAAAAGCTGGGCACCACACTAGAATTGCCGCAATGGAAGGCAGAGAATGGTGTATCTGACAAGGGATTTGGAAAGTTGCTGGTAACGATAAAGGATATGCTTCCAAAGGACAACGAATTGCCTGAGAGTACGTACGAAGCAAAGAAGGCTGTCTGCCCTCTAGGGTTAGAGGTGCAGAAGATACATGCATGCCCTAATGATTGCATCCTCTACCGCGGTGAGTACGAGGATTTGAATGCTTGCCCGGTATGTGGTGCATTGCGCTATAAGATCAGCCGCGATGAGCCTGGTGATGTCGAGGGCGAGCGCCCCAGGAAGAAGATTCCTGCCAAGGTGATGTGGTATTCTCCTATAATACCATGGTTGAAACGTTTGTTCCAAAACAAAGAGCATGCCAAGGCGATGCGATGGCACAGAGAAGACCGTAAGAAAGACGGAAAGTTGAGAGTACCCGCTGACGGGTCGCAGTGGAGAAAAATCGAAAGAAAGTACGGGAAGGAGTTTGCAGATGACGCAAGGAGCGTATGGTTTGGTCTAAGCGCAGATGGCATTAATCCTTTTGGGGAGCAGAGCAGCAACGATAGCACCTGGCCTGTGACTCTATGTTTGTATAACCTTCCTCCTTGGTTGTGCATGAAGCGGAAGTTCATTATGATGCCAGCGCTCATCCAAGGCCCTAAGCAACCCGGCAACGACATTGATGTGTACCTAAGGCCATTAGTTGAAGAACTCTTACAACTATGGAATGGAACAGGTGTACGTGCGTGGGATGAGCACATGGGGGAAGAATTTGACCTAAAGACGTTGTTGTTCGTGACCATCAATGATTGGCCTGCTCTCAGTAACCTTTCAGGACAGACAAACAAGGGATACCGCGGATGCACGCACTGTTTGGATGATACCGACCGTATATATTTGAATAGTTGTAAGAAGAATGTGTACCTGGGACATCGTCGATTTCTTCCGAGCAGGCATCCCGTAAGAAAGAAAGGCAAGCATTTCAAAGGTGAGGCGGATCACCAGACGAAGCCTCGCCACCGTACTGGTGCTGATGTACATGATATGGTCAAGGATTTGAAGGTGATATTTGGAAAGGGTCCTGGCGGACAACCTGTTCCGAAGGACGCGGACGGACGCGCACCCATGTGGAAGAAGAAATCTATATTTTGGGACCTGCCATATTGGAAAGACCTAGAGGTCCGCTCCGCAATCAACGTGATGCACGTGACGAAGAATCTTTGCGTGACCCTCCTTGGCTTCTTGGGCGTGTATGTGAAGACAAAAGATACACCTGAGGCACGGCAGGACCAGCAATGTATGCACGGAGAAGACGGCATACATCAGGGTCATGCAAGCTACGCTCTTACCAAAGAAGAGAAGGAAATCTTCTTTGAATGCCTGCTCAGTATTAAGGTACCATCTGGCTTCTCGTCGAATATAAAGGGAATAATAAACATGGTAGAGAAAAAGTTCCAGAACCTAAAGTCTCATGACTGCCACGTGATTATGACGCAACTGCTTCCGGTTGCATTGAGGGGGCTTCTACCGGAAAACGTTCGATTAGCCATTGTGAAGCTATGTGCATTTCTCAATGCAATATCTCAAAAGGTAATCGATCCAGAAATCATACCAAGGTTACAGAATGATTTGGTGCAATGTCTTGTCAGTTTCGAGTTGGTGTTCCCACCATCCTTCCTCAACATCATGACGCACGTCCTAGTTCACCTATGTGAAGAGATTAGCGTTTTGGGTCCTGTATTTCTACACAATATGTTCCCCTTTGAGAGGTTCATGGGAGTCTTAAAGAAATATGTTCATAACCGTGCTAGGCCAGAAGGAAGCATCTCCAAGGGCCATCAAAATGAGGAGGTCATTGAGTTTTGTATTGACTTTATTCCTGACCTTAAGCCGATTGGTGTTCCTGAATCGCGGCATAAGGGCAGACTGGATGGAAAAGGCACGCTAGGAGGGGAACAAATAATATGTATGGACGGACATTCTCTCACTAAAGCACACTACACAGTTCTACAGAATTCCACCTTGGTGGCTCCGTATATGTATGAACACAAGAATTTGCTACGCTCCAAACACCCGGAGCGGTCTGATGACTGGATTACACGTGAACAAACCAGGAGTTTCGCCAACTGGTTGCAGACATGTACCATGCATGACACCTCTATTGAAGATGACCTGTACTTGCTGTCCCAGTTACCATCTTCGAATATAATGACTTTCAAAGGGTACGAGATAAATGGTAATACATTTTACACGATCGCCCAAGATAAGAAGAGCACCAACCAAAACAGTGGTGTCCGCTTTGATGCAGAAACCAAGACGGGAAAGGAAACATATTATGGTTATATACAGGACATATGGGAACTTGACTATCGACGTGGTTTAAAGGTCCCTTTGTTTCGGTGCAAATGGGTCAATATGACACGAGGCGGGGTAACGGAAGACCCGCAGTACGGAATGACAACAGTGGATCTCAACAATCTTGCGTATGCAGACGAACCATTCATCCTAGCCAATGATGTGGCACAGGTTTTCTATGTGAAGGACATGTCTACCAAGCCAAGAAAAAGAAAAGATAAGGAAGCGAATGCATCGTACGATGAGCCAAAGCGGCACATAGTTCTTTCTGGGAAGAGAAACATCGTGGGAGTGGATGACAAGACAGACAAGTCAGAAGATTATGAAAAGTTTGATGAAATTGCTCCATTCACAGTGAATATTGACCCGAGCATCCCGTTAAATGATGAAGATTTTCCATGGTTACGGCGCAAAGGGACACACGCGAAGAAAAAGTTTCACACCCAAAGATCTGGGATGTGATCGGCTTCACTATCATCACTTTCTTCTGTGTTTCACACCCAGGAGGGAATGTCTGTAATAGTTAGGGTAGTTATGTGTTTTGGCATTTGAAACGCGAAGAAATTTTATGTGCAAACAAATTCTTTTCATGCATTTACTGATTTTTTTTTCCAGCTAAATGACCCTGAAATTGAAAAGCAATTCAAATGAACTCAGAAAAGGTTGAAAGTTGGCATGGTATCATAATTTCATACAAATAGCATGTGCAAGAAAGTAGAGAGGGTTACGGCAAAAACTGGATGCACTTCGTGTACAAAATGGACAATCTCTTTCGAAGTATCAGGGTTTCCGACGAAAACTGAACTGTTACAAAGGCATTTCATTTTTTAAATAACCTAAGCATTACTAAATTGAATATAATGATAAAACACACTAATATTAAACATAAGAAAAAAGAATCACTAAAAAACTTTTTTCAAAGTTAAGTTATTCACAAACTAGTGATTCACACAAATTTCAAATAATTCAAAATTTAAACTATTCAAATTTGAAATCTACCGGCACTAACAGAAAGTTTGTAATTTTTTGTACCTAAAGCAAAAATATTCACAAAGAAACTCTAAATAGAGCAAAAAACAACTCAAAAATAAATAAAACAAAAAAAATAAAGCAAAAAAATTAAGAAAAAAAAGCCCGCCTACTGGGCCAAAGCGGCCTGCATACGACTAGCGACACAACCTTTCGTTGGGCCAGGATGCAGGCCCGCGAAGGCCCAGTAGGCCCACAAGGCGAGGAGGACAGGTAGGCCCAGTAGGCCTGATTAGGAGAGGAGCTCGAGAGAGTTACCGCACTGGGGCTTATAAACCAGTGCGGTAGCCCCTCGACTAGCGAGGTGGGACTAAACTTCCGCACCGCACCTGCGCCAGCGCACCCCCTTTAGTACCGGGTCGTGGCACAAACCGGTACTAAAGGGGGGGCCTTTAGTACCGGTTTGTGCCACCACCCAGTACTAAAGGGGGTCGCTTCCCGCCGCTTGGCCTGGCCAAAACAGACCTTTAGTACCGGTTGGTGGCTCCAACCGGTACTAAAGGTGCCTTCTATATATACAACTGCTACGAAAATTTCAGTTTCCCTCTGTTTTCCTTCCTCTGTTCCGTCGTCTTTGTCGCCGTCGCTGCCGCCCTCGATCGTCTCCGACGTCGCCGCTCGTCTCCGTCGCCACCCCCGTCCCCGTCGCCGCCCCCGTCTCCGTCGCCTCCCCGGGCCCGTCCCCGTCGCGCCGTCCCCGTCCCCGTTGCGCCGTCCCCGCCGTCGCCGCCCCGGCCGTCGCCTCGCCGTCGCCTCGCCGTCGCCTCGCCGTCGCCTCGCCTCGCCGTCGCCTCGCCTCGGCGTCGCCTCGCCTCGCCGTCGCCTCGCCGTCGCCGTCGCCCGCTGTGAGTCCTCCAGCCCCGAGCCCGTACACACACACACAAGCATGTTTAATTAGTTTAGATAATTAGTCTTTAATTAGTTTAGATTATTTAGATTATTATTTTGTATGTTTAATTAGTTTAGATAATTAGTGTTTAATTAGTTTAGATTATTTAGATTATTATTTTTTCACTATTATATATGTATGAATGCATGTTAGATGGATATAATTAGTGCTTAATCAGTTAGAAATTAGTGTTATATAGAAATGTTAGAAATTAGTGTTATATAGAAATGTTAGAAATGTTAGAAATTTTAGTGTTATTTAGATTATTTAGATTAGCATAATTAGTGTTATATAGAAATGTTAGAAATTTTAGTTATCAAAATCCAATCATTAAAAAAATGTTACTTTTTGCGGGCATATAGCTAGTATTTGTTCTCGACGATGCCCGGCCCGCATCCTCGCCGTCGACCCGTCCGCGACGACGTCCAGCCGACCCATGTCCGGGACTGGGCTCCGCCGGGCTGGCACTGGGAGGTGCTGCTTGGAGGGGCGCGCCGCTTGATGAGGAACCCGGCCGCGGGTCCCGTCGTCGACCCTGATCTCGTTTGGTGGCGTTCGCGTGGGCCAGTTTCGGTGCGGAGGGACCCGGCCCCGCCGGAGGTGGTACGTCGCCGTGTCAGGGAGGAGGACGAGCACGTCCATCGCTACATGGTTGCGTTAGAGGGCGGCAGGTTCTCCAATACGTGGCAGTATCTTCGGGGATCTCACTTCAGCTATGATCCTGTGAGGGTTCCTTCTCTTTGGGTGTCCACCGCCCACGCCGGAGGAACCGCGAGTGTCCTAGATTCTTCTGTAGTATTCGATCTTTATTAGCTAATAGCCAGTGATGTACTATTCAATATTATATATTATTCGAGACGATGTATTCGAGATTATATCTATTATTCTAGACGATGTATTCGAGATTATATCTATTATTCGAGACGATGTAATTTGAATACTAAATTGTTTTATATTTCTTTTGGATTAGTTAAACAAAAGCTCTGGCAGACAATACCGACAGAGAGGGAGAACAGACCATGTTCGATATGATATGCAGGCCAGATGATAATCAGAATGAAGAAGATTATGACGGCTCCGAATTTCTAAACAACGCCGGAGAGGGTGATATGATATTCGATCGCGACGACGAAATTGATGAAGTCATGAACTATGATTATGACGATGGCGAAGAACATGTTGATCCTGAAACAACAAACACCGGCGAGGTATATATATTTATATAAGCAGGCATCTGGTGATCATCACATGTTTTAAATGACTTGAAGATATATTAACGAATCAATCTTTGTTCTTTCAGCCATCCGGATCGAGCAAATCTTCAGGCAAAATGACGAAACGAGGCCCGAACAAAAAGTTGAAGCCGGGCGTAAAGTACAATATCGAGGCATGCGGCCCTACTGGCAAACCATTAGCGCCTAAGAAGATTGCGGACAAGTTCGTTCGTCAGTGCGGAGTTCTTGTGAAGGACCAACTCCCGATCAAACTTCAAGAATGGAGAGCGCCAGCAAAGCCACGTCCAGATGTTACTTTTGTCGACAAGAATCAAAAAGATCTGCTTTGGGATACTCTCATGGAACATTTCACCCTACCAGATCATTTCACAGAAGCAGATGTGCAGAAAGTCAAAGAGGCTGCTCTTAGGATGATGGCGATTGCATTCAAGAACTACAAGAATCGTGAATGGAACAAGTACGTCAAGGGAGGAAGGAAGACTCCAGTATTCAAGGGAACACTGGAGAACCAACGTGATCATTGGGACGATTTCGTGAAATTCAAGGATTCGGAATTAGCTAAGGAACGGTCGAGAATAAACAAGAAGAATGCCGAAAAAAGGATAAGTTCCATAAGCTGGGGCCAGGTGGCTATGCGGTGGCAATGCCTAAGTGGGATAAGTCTGAGAAAGAGATGGAGGATGCAGGTGTCACTCCGGCTACTAAGAGCTGGCCCCCCAGGGTCAGGACTTGGTTCTATGCGCATGGGGGGGAGTTGGACCTGGAGACAGGCAATGTTTCGACGAGGGCAAGTCTGAAGGGAGCCGACGATGCGATACTTGTTGCAATAGAAGAGGCACGAACGGGGGTGTTCCAGCCCAACAGAGAGAACGACGAGCTTACGCGTGCCCTGGGAAATCCTGAACACCCGGGAAGAACACGAGGCAAGGGCGCTATGCCGTGGTATGAGGGGTTTTCAGACTGGAACAATGACTACAGAACCCGTGCGAGAAAGAAGATTGCGGAGGAGAAGAAGAGGAAGATGGAGGAGGAGCAGAGGAAGCGGGACTATGAACGCCTTCAAGGCCTAGAAGCAAGTCAAGCGGAATTGGCAGTCAAATTCCAGCGGCAGCAGGAGCAGATCGACTCACTTACCCATCAAAGGGGGTCTCAGCAGCTGCAGCAGCTAGCGGATGATCCAGCATTGGATAGCACCGGCCCATCCATGCCGAGAAGCAGCGTGGGTTCCGTCCCGAACGACGCAATGCTGGGTAGATACCCCGTGGATGACGTCACGGAGAACACTAACTGCGAGCTACACGTTAAAATGAAGAACATATCCATGAAGGTGGCGGACGGCTGTGCTTTCACAAATCCCCCGAGGCAACCTTCCATTGCAACCCGATTCCAGCGGGCTATGCTCGTGTCTTGGTTGATGAGGTGGTGGACCCACCATATTCGGGGCTACAGCTTGACATTGCTGGAGGTGACGGCGAGCGCTTTCTCGGAGAGGCCAAACATCGTATCATCCTATGGAAAAAGGATTGCATCATCTTTCGAAGGCCACCGACACCGCGTCAGCCGAGTCCTCGTCGAAGTCCGCCACCGAGTCAGCAGACTCCCGCTCCTGCAAGTCCACCAAGTCCGGCAAAGTGTCAGGCCACTCCTCCTCCTCCAAGTCCGGCAAAGTGTCAGGATAATCCTCCTCCTCCAAGTCCGCCACAGCGTCAGACGTCCACTCCTCCTCCAAGTCCGGCACAACCTCAGGCCACTCCTCCTCGTCCAACTCAGTCCCGTCAGCCGTCTCCGCCGCCTCAGCAATCGCAGAAGAGACACCCCGCAGCTATGGTGCGTAGCGGTACGAGTCGAGGTAGTACAGGAAGTACAGGCGGAGGCAAGCGATATAAATATGGTCCAAGCCTCAAGCCTCTTCCGCAGAGGTCTTATGACAGGTCCGAGGAGGAAATCACAGCCATATCGAAGGCCGAGGTGGAAGCCCATTTTGCACCGAAACCGCCACCGCCGCCAAGGGAGAAAGTGCCTGAGGAAATGATTGACCACTTCATTCGTATGGCTCAACCACCAGCTCCCAAGCCTGTTAACACAGACTATGAGCGCCACATCAGGAAGTTAAATCGAGCACGTCTACAAAGGGAGGCGAGCACGTCTACATCGGGATCGAGCAAACAAGAAGCAGCTGCCAAAAAATGCGGGAAAACCATTCCCCAGCTGGGAGAACAGGCGGCGCAATCGATCCCCTCGCTTGTTGTGCCAACAACAGGTGACAGTACGCGCGCCCAATATTATTGTGGGCAAACAGTGCATGTTCCCGAGGTGGGCAATGTGGTAATAACGGAGGAGCATATAATGCAGGCTGAAGTTCTCAACATCACTGTTGGACAACTCCTCGAGATCGAGCCCATGCCTCTGCTTAGAGAGGATGAAGTAAAACGGAAATATGTCCGGGGCCAACCTTTGGTCGCGCCAGACAAGGTCAAGAACCTCCCAACGAGAATGTATGAATTGCATCAATGGTACATGAACATTACCAAGATTTCAGAGCGATTGTCCCTCATGGTGAATGTCAAGCAGGACCATTACTACCATGAGAAAGCTGTGTCCGTTGAGTATTTAGAACTGTTTCAGTTATACAATCAAGACGCACTCGACAAATCTATCGTCAATTGCTATTGTCTGTAAGTGATTTCTTTCTATAATTTAAGTCTCAAGCTAGCTGTAGTGATCCTTTTGATCAATCATTACCTGTAATTATCCTCACTATATTTTTTTCTATGGTATTATGCAGGATGAAGATATATGAAATGAGAAAAGGTGGACGCTTTGGCATTGGGTTCATTGACCCAAACACCGTTAATGAATACAATAAACGTTGTGCAAAGGAAGTAGACGACAGCATGCTAGAGTTCTTGAAGCGCCTCAAATACAATGAAGATATACTACTTCCTTACAACTTCCAGTGAGTCACACTGTCTTGTACTACAAATTCTCTGTTTTTGCCTAAAGCTAGCTACATGTTTTTGCTTACATATGCCCGCTTAATTAAGACATGTAAACGTGTGTGCATGCAGATTTCACTGGGTCTTGTGTATCATTAAAGTTGACGCCGGAACAGTTGAAGTACTGGACTCAATAATCTCAGAAAAAACTGACTATAACATCTTGTATGGGATAGTCAACAGGTAATTTTAATCATTATTAACTATATATCTCGGCCTATTTAGTTCGTCATTTCATGATATGAACTATTTAATAACCCCTTTATTCATTTTCTTTGTCGGCGGGTAGGGCTTAGGCAAGGTTCATCGCCGTCACGCCCGGCGAATGGAAACAAAAGCTTCAATGGTTTCGACCCAAGGTAAGCAATTAAGTAGTACTAGCTAGCTAGCTAGCTGCCATCTCTTTAATTATCATGCTTGATTAATTTTTATCTGATCAAATTCCATTTTCGTAAAGGCCCTGAAGCAGGCGCAGGGGACTAATCTGTGTGCATTCTGCGTTTGCGAGAACATTCGCATGATGGCGTCCGAAAGGAGCAGATCTCAAAGACAGCAATGGATACGCTTGTTAGAATACTATTCACAATTTTTACACCATTATCGATATCTAGTCACACAACTAATACACATGCATATTGATCTCCTTCTCAACAGTTCAAAGAGGTGCGGGAGAAGCTCATAGAAAGGGAGCGCGTAGAAGCACTTCAAGAGGAAATAGCGGGATTTTTGCTCGACCAGGTCATAAATCCGAATGGAGAATTCTAGTACCCGCTACCGCCCCCATGAAAACCACTTCCAATTGTCATCGTGCTCCGAAGGCACCAATTAGGCTAATGCCACTGGCTCCGAAGGCAACATTCATATGTAGGAGAAATTGTATATAGCTATACATGTGTGTATGTGTGAATTAATTAATATGGTGGTTTGTGAGACATTGATGATATATATATGCATGATTGGTTCTACTAGAAATTCTATATATATATATATATATATATATATATGTATATATATATATATGCATAACGTGTACAATGTGTAGTATCGTAAAATACCAGCAAACGAAAAAGAATTAAAATGGAAACACAAAATTAAATGAAAAAGAAATCATAAAACTAAAAACCCCCCAAACCTTATAGTACCGGTTGGTCTTACCAACCGGTACTAAACGGCTCCAGGCCCCCGGAGCTGGCTCGTGCCACGTGGTTGCCCTTTAGCACTGGTTCGTGCTGAACCGGTACTAAAGAGGGGGGGGGGCTTTACTGACCACAAATTAGTGCCGGTTATGTAACCGGCACTACAGGGCCTTACGAACTGGTGCTAATGCACCGTTCTGCACTAGTGTTTGCCGACAAATGAATAAACACTCATCGTGAGAATAACACATCTAGCATGGAAAATATTGGCCACCCCTCACCTCCTCGCAAGCGGTACGAGCACAAAAAAGAGAAATTTACTTTGAAAATTAGAGATGGCACATGAAAATTTGCTTAGAACGGCACAAAAATACCGCATATAGGTAGTTATAGTGGACTCATATGGCAAAACTGGTTTAAAGGGTTTTGGATGCACAAGTAGTGATCATACTTAATGAAATATGAAGGCTAGCAAAAGATTGAGAAGCGACCAACCAAGAAACGAAAAATCTCGTACCCAAGCACTAAGCATAAGTAACACCGAATAATGCACCACAAGTAGGATATAGTTTCATTGCATAACTATTGACTTTCATACTTGCATCGGGAATCACAAACCTTAACATCAATATTCTTACTAAAGCGCAATTACTCAACATTTGACTCACATATCATATCATCATATCTCAAAACCATTACTAAGAATCAAGTTTATTTTGTCCAGTGATCTTCATGAAAGTTTTTATTATATCTTCCTTGAATATCTATCACATTCAGACTATTTTTATATGTTGCTTTTTATAAGCTCAAACAAATATAAGTGAAGAACATGAGCATAATATTTCTTTCTCTCAAAATAATCTAAGTGAAGCAAGAGAGAATATCTTAAAAACTTTACTAACTCCCCAATAAATCTAAGTGAAGAATGAGAGAATTTCTTCAAAAATAACAAAGCACACCATGCTCAAAAAGACATAAGTGAGGCACCAGAGAAATTCCATGGCTCTAAAAATTTAAGTGAAGCATAGGAGCAAGCATAACATAATTTTTGGCTAAAAAGGTGTGTCCAACAAGGATTCAAGACTTAAAACACAAAGAAAAACAAGCAAAGACTCATATCATACAAGATGCTCCAAGCAAAACTCATAATATGCGACAAATAAAAATATAGTTCCAAGTAAAATACCAATGGTTGTTAGAAGAAAGAGGGGATGCCACTCGGGGGCATCCCCAAGCTTAGTTGCTTGCTACTTCTTGAATATTATCTTGGGGTGCCTCAGGCATCCCCAAGCCTAGCCTTTTTGCTAACCCTTATTCTTTCATCCATCATAAGATCACCCAAAACATGAAAACTTCAATCACACAAAACTCAACAAAACCTTCATGAGATCCGTTAGTATAAGAAAGCAAACCACTACTATAAGTATTGTTGCAACCCATTCATATTTTATTTTTGCATTATATCTAATGTATTCAAACTTTTCTATGGCAAAAACTCTTCAAAGAAAACCATTGAATTATCAAAACAAGCACGCAACGCAAAAAAAAACAGAATTTGTCAAAAATAGAACAGTCTGTAGCAATCTGAATACTTCGAATACTTATGTAACTCCAAAAACTCTGAAAAATTAGGAAGACGTGAATAATTTGTTGTTGAGGTGTTCATCCCCAATCTCAATCAGTACCGGTATGAAAAAAGATGGATAATGCATTATTGATTAACATTACAGCCTAGATAGTATTTGTTAAATTGTTAACAGGTAAAATAACATCATATTTAGATTCTACATATTTTTCTAATCAAATTTCATATATGATATGTTAAATTTGGAGTTACGGTTTAAAAGATATGAGTATTTTAAAAACATTTGATATGTACTGCGGGTTTAATGTCAGAAACATCAGGGGGTTTTCTAAAAAAAGCATGACGGACTAAGAATGCCTATTTCTTTTATTAGTAGGTATATATTATGTAAAAATAATCAACTCAAAATCACTCTTCTGATAAAAATGAAAAATAATTTCGTGAGCGCAAAAGTTTCTGTTTTTCAGCAAGATCAAATCAACTTTCACCCAAATCATCCCAAAGGCCTTGCTCGGCATAAAAACTAATTTAAACCACAAAACACATCTAATCAGAGGAATAATTGTGTATTTTATTGAAAACAGCAAGAAAAGCAAAAAGCAAAAAGATACAAGTTGGGTTGCCTCCCAACGAGCGCTATCGTTTTATGCCCCTAGCTAGGCATAACGCGTAGGATCTAAGTTTTGTCATCTTTGTCCTTGTTTTCCTTGGAGGTGTTTGTGTCGGGAGGTTTTGTAAATAAAACATAAAGCACATTATCCATGGAAACCTTAGCACTATCAAGTTGCTTTTTATCATAACCCCTTTGATTTCCGGTGGTGATCCAAGAATAGTGTTGATTAACATCATTAAAAACTTGTTGGATCATATCTAAAACGGAGACTTGCTTTTTAAGATTCTCATCAAAGATTTGGTTATCTCCAAGCAATCTCAAAGCATAATCACTATTATAAAGAATTTCATCAATCACAGGTTTTTCATGATTCATGCCATAAAAAAATCAAAGATTTCCCTAGCTTCCCGTATTATGTAGTCAAATTCATTCATTAGAACAAGAGTGGCTAACTTTTTAGCTTTAGGGTTCTTTATAACGGGCAACTCATAGAACAGTCTTTGTAAGGTAGGATGAGTACGGATAAATCTAGTTTCAAGTTTCAGAACAAGTGCCGAAATAGCTTCTGCATAAGATTAAGTCCTTGTAAGTATAGGAATATCATCAAGACTTAATTTTCCGACACAATTGAAAATTCTTGGATATGTTCTTTTCCCATAAAATTCCCTTGCACCAAGGCAATAGTCTTGGTATCCAGATTAGCTGTACGCTCCATTTTAGGAGTTAGGCCATCATCTGTTTCTGCCATACCAAAATCACTCATGGTGACTTCACAACAAGATTGCACTAAAAACAGATCTGACGAGAAAACGGCGAATGAAAAAGAGGGCGAATAAAACGACAATTTTTTGTGAAGTGGGGGAGAGGGAAATGGGAGGAAAATGGCAAATAATGTAAATTATCAGGAGATGAGATTTGTGATTAGGAACCTGGTTTGTGTTGAAGATCCTCCCCGGCAACGGCACCAGAAATTCCTTTTGATGTCTGCTAGAATTATGTCGGTATTTCCCCAAAGAGGAAGGGATGATGCAGTAAAGCGACGGTAGGTATTTGCCTCAGTGATGAGACCAAGGTTATCGAACCATTAGGAGAACCTCACAACACCACGTAAACATCACGTGCACACAAATAACAAATACTCGCAACCCGACGTGTTAAAGGGGTTGTCAACCCCTTTCGGATACAGGGCCTCAAGTAGGCAATATAACGTGAGATAATTGTGATAGATAGGAAGAACAGGTTACGGAATAAATAAATTGCAGCAAGTTATTTTTGTATTTTTGGTTTGATAGATCTGAAAATAAAAGCAAAGGAAAATAGATTGCAAAGTCAAATATGATGAGAAGAGACCCGGGGGCTGTAAGTTTCACTAGTGGCTTATATTGAGAAAATAGCAAATGGTGGGAAAACAATTACTGTTGGGCAGTTGATAGAACTTCAAATAACCATGACGATATCCAGGCAATGATCATTATATAGGCATCACGTCCAAGATTAGTAGACCGACTCCTGCCTGCATCTACTACTATTACTCCACACATCGACCGCTATCCAGCATGCATCTAGTGTATTAAGTTCATGGAAAAACGGAGTAATGCAATAAGAACGATGACATGATGTAGACAAGATCTATTTATGTATAAATAGACTCATCTTGTTATCCTTAATAGCAATGATACATATGTGTCGTTTCCCCTTCTGTCACTGGGATCAAGCACTGTAAGATCGAACCCATCACAAAGCACCTCTTTCCATTGCAAGATAAATAGATCAAGTTGGCCAAACAAAACCCAAATATTGGAGAAGAAATACGAGGCTATAATCAATCATGCATATAAGAGATCAAAGAAGACTCAAATAACTTTCATGGATAAAAACATAGATCTGATCATAAACTCAAAGTTCATTGGTTCCCAACAAACACACCACAAAAGACTTACATCATATGGATATCCAAGAGACCATTGTAGAAATCACACAACTTGGTGTTCTCTTGAGTCATGATGACTGCACAACAAGATTGCACTCAAAAACAAATCTGACGAGAAAACGGCGAACGAAAAAGATGGCGAATAAAATGACAATTTTTTTGTGAAGTGGGGGAGAGGAAAACAAGAGGCAAATGGCAAATAATGTAAATTGCGAGGATATGAGATTTGTGATTAGGAACCTGGTTGATGTTGAAGATCCTCCCCGGCAATGGCGCTAGAAATTCCTTTTGATGTCTGCTAGAACTACGTCGCTATTTCCCCAAAGGGGAAGGCATGATGCAGTATAGCGACGGTAGGTATTTCCCTCGGTGATAAGACCAAGGTTATAGAACCAGTAGGAGGACCTCCTCACACCATGTAAACAGCACCTGCACACGAATAACAAGTACTCGCAACCCGACGTGTTAAAGGGGTTGTCAATCCCTTTCGGGTATGACGCCTCTAGTGGGCAAATAACGTGAGGAAAAAGTGGTAGATAGGATAGATAGATCGCGGAACAAATAAGTTGCAGCAATATATTTTTGTGTTTTTGGTTTAATAGATCTGAAAATAAATGCAAGGGAAAATAGATCGCAAAAGCAAATACGATGAAAAGAGACTCGGGGGCCCTAGGTTTCACTAGTGGCTTCTCTCGAGAAAAATAGCAAACGGTGGGAAAACAATTACTGTTGGGAAATTGATAGAAATTCAAATTATCATGACGATATCCAGGCAATGATCATTATATAGGCATCACGTCCAAGATTAGTAGACCGACTCCTGCCTGCATCTACTACTATTACTCCACACATCGACCGCTATCCAACATGCATCTAGTGTATTAAGCTCATGAAAAAATGGAGTAATGCAATAAGAACGATGACATGATGTAGACGAGATCCGTTTATCTATGGAAGCACATATAGATCTCATCTTGTTATCCTTAGTAGCAACGATACATACATGTCGGTTCCCTTTCTGTCACTGGGTTCAAGCACCGTAAGATCGAACCCACTACAAAGCACCTCTTCCCATTGCAAGATAAATAGATCAAGTTGGCCAAACAAAACCCAAATATCGGAGAAGAAATACGAGGCTATAAGAAATCATGCATATAAGAGATCGAAGAAGACTCAAATAACTTTCATGGATAAAAACATAGATCTCATCATAAACTCAAAGTTCATCGGATCCCAACAAACACACCACCAAAAGACTTACATCCTATGGATCTCCAAGAGACCATTGTACTGATAAACAAGAGAGAGAGAGAGAGAGAGAGGAAGCCATCTAGCTACTAACTACGGACCCGTAGGTCTACAAAGAACTACTCACGCATTATAGGAGAGGCACCAATGGAAGTGGTGAACCCCTCCATGACGGTGTCTAGATTGGATCTTGGTGGTTCTGGACACTACGGCGGCTGGATCAATATTTCGTCGACTCCCCTAGGGTTTCTGGAATATTTGGGTATTTATAGAGCAAAGAGGTGGTTCGGGGGGCACACGAGGTGGGAAGCACCCACCTGGACGCGCCTGGGCCTCCTGGCGCGCCCTGGTGGGTGCTGCTCCCCTCAAGCAGCCCCTAGGTGCTTCCTTGGCCCACTGGCTTTCTTATGGCCCAAAAAAATCCTCCAAGAGTTGCCTTGTGTTTGGACTCCGTTTGATATTGATTTCATGCGTTGTAAAAAACATGCAAAAAACAACAACTGGCACTGGGCACTATGTCAATAGGTTAGTACCAAAAAGTGATATAAATGACTATAAAATGACTGTAAAACATCCAAGAATAATAATATAATAGCATGGAACAATAAAGAAATTATAGATACGTTGGAGACATATCAAGCCCATTTGACGGTACCGCTTAACAGCACAGTTCTCAGCGCTTATGCCGAAGAACACTTGGCAGAGATACGCCAAAGCTTCTTACCAATGGTGCCTTCATATGGTGTGGAGATGAAGGAGCACACTAGGAGCTATGCTGAATGGATGAAGAATCATTTGGCACAAGGATCCATCAATGACATTGCTACGTGGTTGGCACAAAAGCCATCACCTACGGTGTTGACGTACCAAGCATATGACATACATGAATACGCATTCTACACTAAGGAACATGATGAGAAGACCTCATACTAGAACAACTCTGTTCGAATAGAATGCATGACTGTAGATGAAGCTGATAAAAGGGTATACTATGGAACCATCAAAGAGATTTGGGAGCTTAACTATGTGAACGTTAAGGTGGCATTATTCAAGTGCGCATGGATCCATCTTGGTCATGTAAAGGTTGATGATTACAGGAAGCCATGTGTTAACATGACAATGATGGCATATCACCCGGACCCGTTCATTCTTGCCAGCGATGCTACCCAGATTTTCTATGCGGAAGTCCCCTTGTATAAGAACTGCCATGTAGTGATGCATAGGAATAGGAGGGTACTGAGTGTCGAGGATGTTGCCGATGAGGACGAGTACGATGAATTTGCTAAGTTGCCAGCCAAGGGATCATGCACCCATCTAACAGAGAAGCATAAAATCATCAAAAAAACCCAAGTTCATTTGGGGTCAACATAATGATCCCAATTCCCCCTTGTACATGGGAATTAAGGCATAATACTAGTATTTATGCCTACCCATGCAACTTAAATCGTTCAATTCAGAACTGTTGTGTGTACTGAATTTGTGAGTTATGCCCGGTTTTCTGTTGATGTAAGAACCGTTAATATGTTGACCTTGATATGATGTCAGCTCAAGTAATGAATATGAACGCTTTGAAAGCATGATTTTTGTGTTGAGTAGAGCCCTATAGATCTCTCTTCTCTTCTTCTTTCTCTTCATGAGCGTTCAGTCTTTCCATGACATCAACATGCTTTTGAAATCAGGACGCTCGTGAATCATCATAACAAGAATGTCAAATCAAGTGTCAAGAGATTGAAGCAGTTTCTTCACAACTTCAAGGTGAGTGATATCCTTTGCACCGAGACCTTGAAGTTCATTAGCAATGTCACTGAGGTGGTCGAAGGTTTGCTGACAGCTCTCATTTCTGATGCGCATGAAGCGATTGAACTTCGCCCGAAGAGTATCAATTCGAGCTTCTTTCTGAGTTGAAACTCCTTCATTGATCTTTTTGAGGACATCCAGAGCTCCTTTGCAGTCTCACAATGATGATACCGAAGGAATTGAGCTCGAGAGAGATGGCCACCAATTTCATCTTTGGCTTGAGCATCTAGTTGAATAAGCTTCTTTTCTTCATCGGTAGGACTTGAGGAATAAGAAGTGTAAACCCGATATGAACCACGTTCCACATATCATCATCTATAGCTCGAAGACGGATCTTCATCTTCTCCTTCCAGAAGGGATAGTCCGTCCCATCGAGTATGGGAATCTTGAGATGCGACTTGTATTTCACTGAAGACATACTTAAACTCCAATGTTGTTAGACTAAAATGAGCAGAGTCAAGGAGTACCTTGCTCTGATACCAATTGTAGGAATGAAGTATGTCTACCAGGGGGGTGAATGGGATCTTCAATTTTTTTAGAAAACTTAAATCTCTCAGAACCCAGCAGTGGAATAAGTGAAAGTCAAACTACAGTGAACTAGAACAGGGTACCGATGGGAAACTAGAGCATGCATCAAAGTAAATCAGACGAATGAAAACACATCAAAGGTAAAAATGAGTGATAGAAATGACCAATGATGCTCGATGGCAACAAGATATTTGTTCGACCTGTTCGTCCTTCTACACGAGGTCTACGTCTGGTTGGAGGGGCTGTGACTTAACACGGAAGATAAACTCTCTTCACCCTATTCTCCTCGACAATCGATTCGTCAACTGATGTCGATCACTCGTGGTAGATACTTGAAGGAGATATCCAAACCTTTACAGACTTCTTCTTCGAGAACCACAATCACACTTGGTCTCTGAAGAAATTGACACCTAACCGTCTAGAGAGTTTGCAGCTCTCAAGAGTAATAGGCGGAGCGTACTAAACTTAAATTCCAGTGATGCTGAACCACTATCTAATTCTTCGGCACTAGGGTTTTTCTCTCGGTGGATTTTAAACTCAAATCGCTCGGAGAGTGGGTTTATCAATGATACGTCTCCAACATATCTATAATTTATGAAGTATTCATGCCATGTTTACAATAATTTTATATGGTTTTGGTATGATTTGCATGGAACTAACTCAGACCGATGATGTTTTCAGTAGAACTACCGTGGTGTTGTTTTTTGTGCAGAAATGAAAGTTCTCCAAACACCAGGAAACTTTTTGTGGATTTTTATGGACTAGAAGAGAACCATTGGGCCAGAGCAGCACCTGGGGGGTGCCCTGAGGGGGGCACAACCCACCAGGGCGCGCCTGAGCCCCCAGGGATGCCCTGGTGGGTTGTGCCCACATCGATGGCCTCCCGTACCTCTTCTTCGCCCTATAAATTCCCAAATATTCTGAAAACCCTCAGGGAGAACCTAGATCGGAAGTTTCGCCGCCACAAGCCCATGTAGCCACTGAAAACCAATCGGGAGCCCGTTCGGGCACCCTGTCGGAGGGGGAGATCATCACCAGTGGCCATCTTCATCATCTCGGCTGCCACCACAATGAGGAGGGAGTAGTCCACCCTCGAGGCTGAGGGTTTGTACCAGTAGCTATGTGTTTAATCTCTCTCTCTCTCGCAATCTTGAGATGTCATGATCTTGATGTATCATGGGCTTTGTTAACATAGATGGATCATATGATGTTTCTCCCCTCTCTACGCTTTTCGTGATGAATTGAGTCTTTACTATTTGAAGTTTTGTCTTGTCGGATTGAATGTTCCGATATGAGAACACATGATATATGTCTTGCATATGAATAACCGTGGTGACAATGGGGTATTATTTTGATTCACTTGATATATGTTATGGCACTCAACTTGCGGATCCCCGAGGTGACATTGGGGTAATCTATGCGTAGGGATAAGTTTGTCTTGTCTTGCGATGAATGTCAAAGAATTGGTAATATTAGTAGACGTCAAGAAATGCCTATGAATTATTCTCTTGTTATTGAACCATTTGGTGTTTGGGGCTTTGATTATATGGGACCGTTTCCTTCCTCTAATGGGTATACACATATTTTAGTTGCTGTTAATTATGTTACTAAGTGGGTAGAAGCTATTCCAACTAGTAGTGCTGATCATAACACCTCTATTAAGATGCTTAAAGAAGTTATTTTTTCGAGGTTTGGAGTCCCTAGATACCTAATGACTGATGGTGGTTCACATTTTATTCATGGTGCTTTTCATAAAATGCTTGCTAAGTATGATGTTAATCATAGAATTGCATCTCCATATCACCCACAGTCAAGTGGCCAAGTAGAACTGAGTAACAGAGAGCTTAAATTGATTTTGCAAAAGACTGTTAATAGATCTAGAAAGAATTGGTCCAAGAAACTTGATGATGCATTATGGGCTTATACAACTGCATATAAAAATCCTATGGGTATGTGTCCATATAAAATGGTTTATGGAAAAGCATGTCACTTACCTCTCGAACTAGAACATAAGGCATATTGGGCCATTAAAGAGCTCAATTATGATTTCAAACTTGCCGGTGAGAAGAGGTTGTTGGACATTAGCTCACTTGATGAATGGAGAACTCAAGCCTATGAGAATGCCAAACTGTTTAAAGAAACAGTTAAAAGATGGCATGACAAAAGGATACAAAAGCGTGAGTTTAATGTAGGTGATTATGTGTTGCTTTCCAACTCTCGTTTAAGATTTTTTGCAGGAAAACTTCTCTCTCAATGGGAAGGTCCTTACGTTATCGAGGAGGTTTATCATTCTGGTGCCATAAAAATCAACAACTTCGAAGGCACAAGTCCGAAGGTGGTGAACGGTCAAAGGATCAAACATTATATCTCAGGTAATCCCATAAATGTTGAAACCAATGTTATTGAAACCGTAACCTCGGAGGAATACACAAGGGACACTTTCCAGAACATTTCAGACTCTGAAAAGGAATAGGTATGTGGTACGGTAAGTAAACCGACTCCAAAACAGTTCTAATAGCAGTTTTTCTCCGTGTTGGAATATTTAAGACAATAGGAAAATAAAAAGTAGTCCAGGAAGGACATGTGGCACCCACGAGGGTGGAGGGCGCGCCCTACCCCCATGGGCGCGCCCCCTGCCTCGTGGGCACCTCGTGTGCTCTCCATACTCCGTTTTCTTGCACGATACTTCTTTTGGTCGGTAAAAATTCATTATATAATCTCCCGAAGATTTTGACCACCGTATCACGCAAATATCCTCTGTCTTTGTTTCGAGCTATTTTCTGTCAGAGTTGTCAAGGCCAGGCATCATGTCGTCACCCTCCTCCAACAATGAAGGTAACGATCTTATATTTACTAATTGGAGGCATCATACGAGATCCCATGTTAAACCTGAGAATTAGACAAAATTGTCCATTAGATATTCCCATTAGTTAGGTGCAACTGTTGGATAAAGTATGTCATGGGATTCCTTGCCCACTATCCCACCCAATAGTCCTTCCCTTGCAAAACTCTTCTACACGATTTGCCCCAAAAAAAAAAACCACACACGAGCCTTATCCTTTCCGAACTCTTATGTGTTATGCTGAAAAGAAAATCTCTTGGAGACCCCTTTCCTCCGCCTCTCTCCTCCATCCTCATCCCCCCACGCCACTGCAGCCCTAATAATTGATAGTTAATACATGATGCATGAGAGCTAGCATTGAAGACAAGAGGTAAGAGCTGCATGTTAGCGCATATGCATATTGCTAGGAGTTAGAGATTGCCAATTGATGCTAGCAAGCTAATGTTCGTATCTGTGGTGATCTTCGACGCCGGACTCAGCAAGGTGTACACTGCACGAGGTGGTGGGTGGGCGCTCCATGGCAACGGCGTGATGCATGCAGCGGCGTACATGTCCATCCATAACAGTTTGGATCAGATCATACAACCGGGCTCTCGGCGGCAACGGCGTGACGCATGCGGCTGCCCGCGGCATACATGTCCATCCACGGCAGTCTGGATCAGATCATACAACCGCCATGGTTGGTGTGTGGAAGAGCTACGATCTATGACAGACTAATGGTGTTGCGGTTGTCGAGGAAGAAGAACCACGACAGACTCCTGTAGGTGTTCTCTTACATCCCCCAACCGGTGTAAACACCACATGCCCTCCTCCTACTACAAGTGTCATGACTCATGAATAGCAGCAAGTCCTCCTGGTATAGCACACCAATTTAATCGTGACTATTGTCTCCTACAGGAAGTTAATTTCCTTTCCGAGAGAAAACTGAGGAGATGCAGATGATGGAGGATGCTAACACGAGGAGTTGACTAGCCTTGCCATGTTAATCATGTATTACATCAAGGAGGTCATCAAGTCTAAGCTGTCGGCAGTGCATGGCGTGGACGACGATAACATAACCTGGTGTTTAGTAGCACATCAATATGTGTCTCCTTCCTCATCCCCTTCCCAGTTTCTCCATGAGTGTCCATCGGCTGCCATTCTCGTGTTGCATGTCAGTGCACCACATAGGTTTGACCTTTCCTCAAACCTCTCCACCTGCCTATGGTCTACCTACAGCCCATGCAAAACCGACCATCCATCAAGATTCCATTTGTGAGATTAACTATGATAGGGCCCAATAGATTAGGCATCAGTAAAGCACCACTTCGTCCTCTGTTCTACGGCCCTTCTTTGGAGAAGCGATAGAATACGGCATGACTGCCAGATGAAGTTCTCAGAAAAGGAGGCTCGACGACAAATTCAAAGGGTAGATAGGGCATTGCTTGCTAAGTATCCTTTGATCTGCTGTAAGTTCTCCTACACATTATTTTTTTTACAGTCATTTTGTTTTTACAAGGTTTATGTGCCATGCAAACTTTGATCCCATCCCGTGCATAGGATTTTTTATTGCTAAATTCTATGCATATATTTAGTGTTATTATTTATTGAATTAATAATCACTTATATAATAAGGGTAACAATGCTAAAGTTACTTTGATTCATCATTTATATGCTTTATGTTACAAATGATTTTATATCAGCAGTTTAGCATTTACCCGTTCTTACAAATCATAATTTTTTTGGAAAGGTTGTAGATGATAGTACGTTCTAATCTTCAGGTTGTCGCTGACTTTGTTATCATAACATTGCACCATCCTAACACGTGAGGGAAAAGCACTTCACACAATTCTCATGTTGAGGATATATATAAAGAGATACATGGCAGTATCTCTGTGTGGGAAGGAGAAACTGACTCACTGCCAATGATGTTGCATATTCAGACCTGCTGAATACACTCATATTATTCTGTGGTGTACTATTAACTTGGAATTGGTTTTCCATATTTAATGACATATAGCGTGTTGTTTAATATCAGTAGTATTTTAGTATGATCTTCCTTTTCAGTCATCTGTTACCAAATGGCAGTTAGGTGCTTCAGAGATAGGACCTACTAATTAATTTTTGCGTTAGCTGCCAGTCTATTTCAATTCTGGGCATACCTAAATATTAGTGCAAAGCAAGTTCTTTGCCAGGTGATTTAATCATAGGTATATCATAATCACATAGTGTTGTAATTTTCTTTCAACTCAGTTTCTTTCAGAGATTGCCCTTTCAAATTTTCTTCTGGTAGATCATCGCCTGTCTCTTAAGATCTTTCTGTGGATCCTTAGTTGACGAACCCAGGTCAATTGCTCAAATTGCAAAAAAAAAACTGCATTTCAAAAACATAAGGTTGTATATATAAGACAACTAGATATGATGTGCACCATAGCTGTCTTATTTCTGTTGGCATTGCGGGCTTCTTTTCTTCGGACTTTTGTATATATTTGAGATAATTCTTCAGATGGTGAACAAAGAAATAACCATCCTTATGCATTTCGAATAATACGGCAATCTTCTTAGCAAGTTGATTTTCCTATTGTGTTTTAGGCGATTTTCCTGATGACGATGCTACTTCATAGTGCCTCTTCGAGTCCTAGATTATCATTGTGTTCATAATTGGGATACTGCATGACACATGCATGTAAGAGTGGTTTGAGTACCACTTTGCTCATTCCAAAAGTACACAGGCTACATGAGAAATTGGATAAGGAAGCTGCTTTCAAGCTCAGGTCTTGGTTGGCGAGCTGGAGACATGGAAAACTATGCCTATGAAAAACTTAATACAAAGACTGCGAGTAATAAGATAATTTTTTGGAAGCAATTTAATGTTTGCATTCTCTTCAAGATTTTTGGTCATATGAGCTCATTCATCACAAATATGCCGTGGGGACAAATTTAGCCATCTACTTGCGTGGGTGCCAACATTTGTAAAGAAGAAGAAAAAATAAGACATCGTGTGTAGCATATGTGCTGAAAGACATGACATGGAATGTTTTCATGTTATTGCTTCACTTTTTTGTGAATGTTCAAATGTTAATGTAATTTTAGTGTTCCTTTCAAATCTTACTATGATCATGTGGCTAAAATAATTTTGTTGGCTGTAAATTGCATCTTGTTGATTCATATTTTTCATATAACTTCACTGAGATATATTATCCATGTTGCCAACCGCAAATTTCGGTTGCATTGTTTAGGTCAAGTTTGAAGGACAGAGGAAGCTGTAGTATATATGGTGTTCGCTCACGAGGACGAAAAGTTGTGATAGTTTGAATTCTTGATTATTAATTTATTATGATGACATGACTTTATTTTCCTATCTAAAACTGTAAGCAAATCACTTATGACTAAAGTTGAAGTTGAGGCTTGCAATACACTGGATTAGTATCAACCAATGGATAATCTAAATCTATATTGTCATGGTAGCGCTCCAAACTGTTAAGAATGCATTCTTCATAGTAATATTTAAAAGGTGAATTCCCTAATTTTCAGTATATAGAATTTTCTTTATCCAAAAAGTACTATTAATACTTAGATATTTACATGTTTCAAACATGACTAGCGCGTGCAGGTGCATGGGTTGATGACTAGTGCTTGGCTAATGAAGATAGAGCTGAAGAGAGAAGAACCCGGGAAGATCAACAAGGAAGATAGGATCAAGAAGGTCATGGAGGATCAAGCTCCGGCGGCAGAAGAAGAAGACATCCTTCAACCTCAACACAACCTTCTTACCCCAACTGAGATTGAGGATCAGTTTGGTTGATGTCCACGCCACTACAGGCCTGGCCTGGATGGTGCCTGGACTTTGCCTGATAGTCGTTTGGTTTGTGCCTGAGACAAAAAATACCTGCCTGGTCTAGCTACCTCACCCGTGAGATTAGCCTGGTGAAGATGAATAAAATAAGATTTTTTTGTCCAAGCAAGGTTATTAGCCTGGCCCAGCCAAGTATGAAGCTAGAAGTACTTTGTAGGTGTTGTTGGATAGGTTTGCAAGATAATAAAGAGCACGTAAGTATAAACTAGGGGTTGTTTAGATAAAGAGCAATAAAGTAAATATAACGAGTGTGGAAAAGTGGTGGTAGGAGTTGTGAAATTGTCCCTAAGCAATTGACTACCTTACTAGACCGATAGCAAGTTTTATGTGGGAGAGGCATAAGCTAACATACTTTCTCTTGTTGGATCATATGCAGTTATGATTGGAACTCTAGCAAGCATCTGCAACTACTAAAGATCATTAAGGTAAAACCCAACCATAGCATTAAAGCATCAAGTCCCCTTTATCCCATACGCCACAACCCCTTACTCGGGTTTATGCTTCTGTGACTGAAGCAACCCACTATAACCGAATCATGAACGTATTGCAACACCCTATAGCGGGAATCCCTCACTCTTGCGCGACAGGGAGGGCGCAATAGGACAACAACATAACCACAAGCAAATTAAACCAATCATAGAAATTCATCAATCACCGGTAGGACAACGAAAATCTACTCACACATCATAGGATGGCAACACATCATTGGATAATAGTATGAAGCATAAAGCACCATGTTCAAGTAGAGGGTACAGTGGGTTGCGGGAGAGTGGACCGCTGAATATAGATGGGGGAAGGTGATGGATATGTTGGTGAAGATGATAGAGGTGTTGGTGTAGATCGCGGTGATGATGATGGCCCCCGGCGGCGTTCCGGCGCCACCGGAAGCGAGGGGGAGAGAGCCCCCCTTCTTCTTCTTCTTCCATGACCTTCTCCCTAGATGGGACAAGGGTTTCCCCTCTGGTCCTTGGCTCCCATTGCGTGGGAGGGGCAAGAGCCCCTTCAAGATTAGATCTATCTCTCTGTCTCTCTCTGTTTCTGCGCTCCCACATTCTGCCCTTTCACCATTTCTTTTATACCCAGAGATCCGTAACTCCGATTGGATTGAAACCTTCGCACAGATTTTTCTCCAAAAATTAGCTTTCTTGCGGCAAAAGAAGAGCGTCAACCGCCTTACAGGGTGCCCACGAGGGTCAGGGGCGCGCCCCCTTGCCTTGTGGTTCCCTCGGGAACCGTCTCACGTTGATTTTTCGTCCAGAAAATCACAAGTATTCCAAAAATATTCTCCGTCCGTTTTTATCCCGTTTGGACTCCGTTTGATATGGCGTTTCTGCGAAACATAAACATGCAACAAACAGGAACTGGCACTGGGCACTGGATCAATATGTTAGTCCCTAAAATAATATAAAAAGTTGCCAAAAGTATATGAAAGTTGTAGAATAATGGCATGGAACAATAAAAAATTATAGATATGACGGAGACGTATCAGCATCCTCAAGCTTAATTCCTGCTCGTCCTCGAGTAGGTAAATGATAAAAAGATAATTTTGGATGTGGAATGCTACCTAGCATAATCTTGATCGTATATCTAATCATGGCATGAATATTAAGACACGAGTGATTCAAAGCAATAGTCTATCATTTGACATAAAAACGATAATACTTCGAGCGTACTAATAAAGCAATCATGGCCAAAGAAAGTTATCCCTACAAAATCATATAGTCTGGCTATGATCCATCTTCATCACACAAAATGTTCAAATCATGCACAACCTTGGTTTTAGCCAAGCAATTGTTTCATACTTTAGTATTCTCATACTTTTTCAACTCTCACGCAATATATGAGCGTGAGCCATGGATATAGCACTATGGGTGGAATAGAATATGATGGTGGAGGTTATGTGGAGAAGACAAAAAGGAGAAAGTCTCACATCGACGCGGCTAATCAACGGGCTATGGAGGTGCCCATCAATTGATGTCAACGCGAGGAGTAGGGATTGCCATGCAACGGACGCACTAGAGCTATAAGTGTATGAAAGCTCAACAAAAGAACCTAAGTGGGTGTGCATCCAACTTGCTTGCTCACGAAGACCTAGGGCATTTTGAGGAAGCCCACAATTGGAATATACAAGCCAAGTTCTATAATGAAAAATTCCCACTAGTATATTAAAGTGACAACATAAGAGACTCTCTATATGAAGAACATGGTGCTACTTTGAAGCACAAGTGTGGAAAAGGATAGTAACATTGCCCCTTTTTTCTTTTTTTTTTAATTTTTTTATCCTTTTTTTTTCCTTTTTTCTTATTTTTTTGGATGGGCTTCTTTGGCCCCCTTTTTTTATTTAGGCTTCTTTGGCCTCTTTTTTTTCTCTACATGGGGCAATGCTCTAATAATGATGATCACCGCACTTCTATTTACTTACAACTCAATATTACAACACAAAAATATGACTCTATATGAATGCCTTCGGCGGTGTATTGGGATGTGCAATGATCTAGCGTAGCAATGACATCAAAAACGGACAATCCATGAAAAAATCATGCTAGCTATCTTACGATCATGCAAGGCAATATGACAATGAATGCTCAAGTCATGTATATGATGATGATGAAAGTTGCATGGCAATATATCTCGGAATGCCTATGGAAATGCCATGATAGGTAGGTATGATGGCTGTTTTGAGGAAGATATAAGGAGGCTTCTGTGTGATAGAGCATATCGTATCACGGGGTTTGGATGCACCGGCGAAGTTTGCACCAACTCTCGAGGTGAGAAAGGGCAATGCACGGTACCGAAGAGGCTAGCAATGATGAAAGGGTGAGAGTGCGTATAATCGATGGACTCAACATTAGTCATAAAGAACTCACATACTTATTGCAAAAATTTATTAGCCCTCGAAACAAAGTACTACACGCATACCCCTAGGGGGGAGGTTGGTAGGAGTTAACCATCACGCGCCCCCGACCTCCACACAAAGGATGGCAATCAAAAAATATCTCATGCTCCAACTTCGTTACATAACGGTTCACCATACGTGCATGCTACGGGAATCACAAACCTCAACACAAGTATTTCTACTAATCCACATTCACCCACTAGCATGACTCTAATATTACCACCTTTATATCGTAAAACTATTGCAAGGAATCAAACATATCATATTCAGCGATCTACAATTTTATGTAGGATTTTATGACTAACCATGTAAATGACCAACTCCTGTTATCTCTCTAAATGGATATAAGTGAAGCAAGAGAGTTTAATTCTTTCTACAAAAGATATGCCCACGCACTAACAACTATAGGTGAAGCAAAAGAGCATTCTACAAATGGTGGTTTTCTATGTGAAGAGAAACAGGCAATCCAAACTTCAAATGATATAAGTGAAGCACATGAAGCATTCTATAAAGCCATACTCAAAAGATTTAAGTGAAGTGCAATGAGAATTATATAAATCAACCATGGACTATCTCATACCAGCATGGTGCATAAAAGAAAAGTGAAAAATAAATGCAAAAGATGCCCCAAGACTTGCACATATCGCATGAACGAAATGAATCCAAAAACATACCGATACTTGTTGAAGAAAGAGGGGATGCCTTCCGGGGCATCCCCAAGCTTAGACGCTTGAGTCTCCTTGAATATTTACTTGGGGTGCCTTGGGCATCCCCAAGCTTGAGCTCTTTCCTCTCCTCCTTTTCCTCATATCGAGACCTTCTCGATCAAACACTTCATCCACACAAAACTTCAACAGAAAACTCGGTAAGATCCGTTAGTATAATAAGGCAAATAACTACTCTAAGTACTGTTGCAAACCAATTCATATTTTGTTTTTGCATTGTGTATACTGTAATATAGCTTTTTCATGGATTAATCCACTGATAGAAATTTATAGTTTCATCAAAACAAGTAAACTATGCATCAAAAACAGAATCTGTCAAAAACAGAACAGTCTGCAGTAATCTAAACATCCACCATACTTACGTTACCCCAACAATTCTACCAAAATTAGGAAAAATAAAAAAATGCATATAAAGACAGTGCAAAAAGAATCAGAACCGTTTGACATTACAGTAAAAAAATGTAAAATCGCGCACTACAGCCAAAGTTTCTGTCCTGCACCGCACAAACCAACAATCATTGTAAACATCCTAAAGGAAAACCTTGGCACATTATTTTTATAATACAATGGAATCGTACAAGGGGATAATTATTTTTGATGAAAATTTTCTGTAATTAAGATTCACAAAGTTTCCGTGAGCATGAACAAAGTTCAAGGAGCTCTTCCACTTCAACAATGCTTGTCTCTCTCACTTTCACTTTCCTTTTTGAAAAATTTTGGGTTCCCCTCTTTATTTTTTTGTTTTTAGACTATATAAAAGCACTCAATAGAAATAAATGACTCTCTAAAACTTTCGGGTTGTCTCCCTAGCAGCGCTTTCTTTAAAGCCATTAAGTTGGGCATATAGTGCTCAAGTAATGGATCCACCCGGATTCCAAGGTATATCAAAGCCCATTTTAATTAACAATGATTTGTAATTTAGTAGTGAGCACAAAGTAACATATATCATGCAACAACGAAGTCTAAATCTCTTCCTATGCATCGGCATGTCATAAAAGAACAATTCATGCACACATAGTAAAGGCCAATGCATAGTATAAGCAGTTTCTTGCAATTTTATCATATTGGAAACATAGATAGGTGGAGATATAGTTCCTCTCTCATAATAATTGCAAGTAGGAGCAGCAAGCACATGCATATTATATCTATCAAAATCATCATGTGTGGTAGTAAAACGCAACCCATCAATATAATCCTTAATAAGCACAAACTTCTCCGATATAGTGTAGTTTGGAGAATTCAAAAAGATAATAGGACTCATGCATGGGTGCAATAGCAACAATTTCATGTTTAACATAAGGAACTGTAGCAAGTTCATCTGCATAAGCATAATTCATATTGGCATCTTGGCCACAAGCATAGCAAGCATCATCAAAAAGGGATATTTCAAACGAATTAAAGGGATCATAGCAATCATCATAGCAATCATCCTTCGGTAAGCACAAAGGGGAATTAAACAATGTATGAGTTGAAGAGTTACTCTCATTAGAAGGTGGGCACGGGTAGCTAATCCGCTCTTCCTCCTTTTGTTCTTTGCTCTCCTCATCATCTTTTTCATCCAATGAGCTCACAGTTTCATCAATTTCTTCTTCCATAGACTCCTGCAAAATATCAGTCTCTTCTTGGACAGTGGAGACTTCCTCAATAAATGCATCAATATCGGAATTGAATTCATAATTCTCATAGCAATATTTAAGTATAGCAAAATTTTCTGGTCTATAAACTGAATCATCAAAATCTCAAACTCTTTAAACAAAGATTCAATTTCATAAGCACCCATAAAAGCAACAAACTCTTCTATTTGTTCCACATCATAGTAATCATATATACCATTAGCATAAGAAGCTAAGGTTTCATTATCATTAAATTTGCATGAAAAGGGAAGGTGTGGAGCCTTCATCCTAGAGCAACAAGTATAATCATGTCTCAAGCATATATCCTGATCATACCAACGCAACATATAAATTTGATCCCATAATAGTTTCCCTTTTTGTGTCAAGCGATAAACCCTAAGGTATTCACGTTGATCCAACGTGTCTCCCATAACATAATTGAATTGGGTTTTCTCAGGATTATCAAAGTAGTACATAATTTCTTTCACATAATGATCATCGAGGGTTTTAGGAGGTTCCCCATCTCCGTGAGTAGCAAGTACACCTATTTTTTTTGGTATTTCGTGTTCCATATCCATAACTAAAGATAGAGAACAACTTAGAACAGCAAATAAAAATTACTTAGTGATAAAGCAAACCAGCACACACGAGAATATTCACCCCACGCTATGACTCCCTGGCAACGGCGCCAGAAAAAGGTCTTCATAACCCACAAGTGTAGGGGATCAGTTGTAGCCTCTTTCGATAAGTAAGAGTGTCGAACCCAACGAGGAGCTAAAGGTAGAACAAATATTCTCTCAAGTTCTATCGACCACCGATACAACTCTACGCATGCTTAACGTTCGCTTTACCTAGAACAAGTATGAAGCTAGAAGTACTTTGTAGGTGTTGTTGGATAGGTTTGCAAGATAATAAAGAGCACGTAAGTATAAACTAGGGGCTGTTTAGATAAAGAGCAATAAAGTAAATATAACGAGTGCGGAAAAGTGGTGGTAGGAGTTGTGAAATTGTCCCTAAGCAATTGATTACCTTAATAGACCGATAGCAAGTTTTATGTGGGAGAGGCATAAGCTAACATACTTTCTCTTCTTGGATCATATGCAGTTATGATTGGAACTCTAGCAAGCATCCGCAACTACTAAAGATCATTAAGGTAAAACCCAACCATAGCATTAAAGCATCAAGTCCCCTTTATCCCATACGCCACAACCCCCTTACTCGGGTTTATGCTTCTGTCACTCAAGCAACCCACTATAAGCGAATTATGAATGTATTGCAACACCCTATAGAGGGAATCCTTCACTCTTGCGTGACAGGGAGGGCACAATAGGACAACAACATAGCCACAAGCAAATTAAACCAATCATAGCAATTCATCAATCACCGGCAGGACAACGAAAATCTACTCACACATCATAGGATGGCAACACATCATTGGATAATAATATGAAGCATAAAGCACCATGTTCAAGTAGAGGGTACAGTGGGTTGCGGGAGAGTGGACCGCTGAATATAGATGGGGGAAGGTGATGGAGATGTTAATGAAGATGATAGAGGTGTTGGTGTAGATCGCGGTGATGATGATGGCCCCCGGCGGCGTTCCGGCGCCACCGGAAGCGAGGGGGAGAGAGCCCCCCTTCTTCTTCTTCTTCTTCTTCCTTGACCTTCTCCCTAGATGGGAGAAGGGTTTCCCCTCTGGTCCTTGTCTCCCATGGCGTGGGAGGGGAGAGAGCCCCTCCGAGATTGGATCTATCTCTCTGTCTCTCTCTGTCCTTTCATTGTTTCTTTTATATCCGGAGATCCGTAACTCCGATTGGATTGAAACCTTCGCCCAGATTTTTCTCCGAAAATTAGCTTTTTTGCGGCAAAAGAAGAGTGTCAACCGCCTTACGGGGTGCCCACAAGGGTCAGGGGCGCGCCTGCCCTCCTGGGCCACGCCCCCTGCCTCGTGGCCCCCTCGGGCACCACCTCGCGTTGATTTTTCTTCCAGAAAATCACAAATATTCCAAAAATATTCTCCGTCCATTTTTACCCCGTTTGGACTCCGTTTGATATGAGGTTTCTGCGAAACATAAAACATGCAACAAACAGGAACTGTCATTGGGCACTGGATCAATATGTTAGTCCCAAAAATAATATAAAAAGTTGCCAAAATTATATGAAAGTTGTAGAATATTGGCATGGAACAATAAAAAATTATAGATACGACAGAGACGTATCATCTACCAACATAAGCATTGAAGTTTTCTTGTTTAACAATAAAATTATCAAACTCATCCAAGCATTGACTAGCAGACTTATAACGAGGAATATCACCTTCATCAAATCTATTGAGAGAATTTACCTTTACTACTTGTGTAGGGTTATCAAGTCCATGTTTTTCTTCAATAGGCGGTAAATTCTTAACATCTTCAGCTTTAACACCCTTTTCTTTCATAGATTTCTTTGCCTCTTGCATATCTTCAGGACTGAGAAATTGAATACCCCTTTTCTTCGGAGTTGGCTTAGGAGTTGGTTCAGGAAGTGTCCACTTGTTTTCATTAGTCAACATAATATTCAATAACAATTCGCTTGATCAACAGTTCTTTCCCTGAAAACACAACCAGCACAACTATCTAGGTGGTCTCTGGAAGCATCGGTTAGTCCATTATAAAAGATATCAAGTATTTCATTTTTCTTCAAAGGATGATCAGGAAAAGCATTAAAAATCGGAGAAGCCTCCCCCAAGCTTGTGGGAGACTCTCTTCTTCAATTTGCACAAAATTATATATTTCCCTTAAAGCAGCTTGTTTCTTATGAGCAGGGAAATATTTAGCAGAAAAGTAATAAATCATATCCTGGGGACTACGCACACAACCAGGATCAAGAGAATTAAACCATATTTTAGCATCACCCTTTAATGAGAATGGAAATAACTTAAGGATAATAGCAGTAACGAATTTTTTCCTCGTGGGTGAATAGGGTGGCTATATCATTCAATTTAGTAAGATGTGCCACAACAGTTTCAGATTCATAGCCATAAAAAGGATCAGATTCAACCAAAGTAATTATCTCAGGATCGACAGAGAAATCATAATCCTTATTAATAATACAGATAGGTGAAATAGCAAAAGCAGGGTCATATTTCATTCAAGCATTCAAAGATTTTTCTTTCAGCTTAGCTAATAATTTCTTAAGATCATATCTATCATTGGAAGCAAGAAAATCTCTCGCAGTTTCTTCATCCATAACATATCCCTCAAGCACAACAGGCAATTCATATCTAGGGGGAGAATCTTCATCATCACTTTCATCAGTATTATCAGTTTCAATGATTTCATTCTCTCCGGCCCTAGCAAGTTGTTCATCAATAAATTCGCCTAATGGCACAGTATTATCAAGCATAGAAGTAGTTTCATCATAAGCATCACGCATAGCAGAAGTGGCATCATTAATAACATGCGACATATCAGAATTAATAGCAGAAGCATGTTTAGGTGTTGCAAGTTTACTCAAAACAGAAGGAGAATCAAGTGCAGAGCTAGATGGCAGTTCCTTACCTCCCCTCGTAGTTGAGGGATAAATCTTGGTTTTCTTGTCTTTCAAGTTCCTCATAGTGATCAGCAGATATAAGTCCCAAGTGACTCAAAGAATAGAGCTATGCTCCCCGGCAACGGCGCCAGAAAATAGCCTTGATAAACCACAAGTATAGGGGATCGCAATAGTTCTTGAGGGTAGAGAATTCAACCCAAATTTATTGATTAGACACAAGGGGAGCCAAAGAATATTCTCAAGTATTAGCAGTTGAGTTGTCAATTCAACCACACCTGAAAGACTTACTATCTGCAGCAAACTATGGGCATCACCGGGAGTAGTCCCGACTATTGTCACTTCGGGGTTGCCGGGTCATAACACATAGTAGGTGACTATTGACTTGCAAGATAGGATCCAGAACTCACATATATTCATGAAAACATAATAGGTTCAGATCTGAAATCATCGCACTCGGGCCCTAGTGACAAGCATTAAGCATAGCAAAGTCATAGCAACATCAATCTTAGAACATAATGGATACTAGGGATCAAACCCTAACAAAACTAACTCGATTACATGGTAAATCTCATCCAAACCATCACCGTCCAGCAAGCCTACGATGGAATTCCTCACGCACGGCGGTGAGCATCATGAAATTGGTGATGGAGGATGGTTGATGATGACGACGGCGGAGGATTCCCCTCTCCGGAGCCCCGAACGGACTCCGGATCAGCCCTCCCGAGAGAGATTAGGTCTTGGCGGCGGCTCCGTATTGTAAAACGCAATGAATCCTTCTCTCTGAGTTTTTCCTCCCCGAACGTGAATATATGGAGTTGGAATTGAGGTCGCTGGAGCATCAGGGGCCCACGAGGCAGGGGGCGCACCCAGGGGGTAGGCGAGCCCCCCACCCTCGTGTACAGGGTGTGGGCCCCCAGTCTTGATTCTTTTGCCAGTATTTTTGATAAATTCCAAAAATAATCTCTGTGAAGTTTCAGTTCATTCCGAGAACTTTTATTTCTGCACAAAAATAACACCATGGCAATTCTACTGAAAACAGCGTCAGTCCGGGTTAGTTGCATTCAAATCATGCAAGTTAGAGTCCAAACAAGGGCAAAAGTGTTTGGAAAAGTAGATATGATGGATGTATCAGATCCCAGTGACAGAAAGGGAACCGACACGTATGTATCGTTGCTACTAAGGATAAAACGATTAGATCTATATCTACGCAATAGATAAACGGATCTTGTCTACATCATGTCATTGTTCTTATTGCATTACTCCGTTTTTCCATGAACTTAATACACTAGATGCATGCTGGATAGTGGTCGATGTGTGGAGTAATAGTAGTAGATGCACGTAGGAGTTGGTCTACTAATCTTGGACATGATGCCTATATAATGATCATCGCCTGGATATCGTCATAATTATTTGAAGTCCTATGAATTGCCCAACAGTAATTTGTTTACCCACCGTTTGCTATTTTTCTCGGGAGAAGCCACTAGTGAAACCTACGGCCCCCGGGTCTTCTTTCTCATATTATTTGCTTCGCGATCTACTTTCCTTGCATTTATTTTTCAATCTATTAAACCAAAAAAATACAAAAATACCTTGCTGCAATTTATCCTTATTTATTTTATTTGGCGTTCAATATATCAATCTACTACAAATTTACCTCACGTCCTTTGCCTATCTTGAGGTGCCGTACCCCGAAAGGGATTGACAACCCCTTTAACACGTCGGGTTGCGAGGTGTTGTTATTTGTGTGCAGGGGTTGTTTACGTTGTGTTGCTTGGTTCTCCTACTGGTTCGATAACCTTGGTTTCATATCTGAGGGAAATACCTACTGCCAATGTGCTGCATCATCCCATCCTCTTTGGGTAAATACGGACGTAGCTTCAAGCAACATCAGTACACAGCTGTACTGACAGCCTCTCCCCTAAATATACTTGGACACCTTTGCTCTTGAACGGGCTTCTTTCCATTGATACAACAGTTTGGTTCTGGCGCTCTACAATGCAATTCTGCTATGGTGAGTACGAAGTAATGAGAATATGCTTAATGCCATTTTCATCACAGTAGTCAATGAATTTATTTGAGGTGAACTCCCCTCCCCTTATAGTCCTAAAAGTGTTTAGATCAGAATTCACTAACTTCTCTGCTAATTTCCTGACCTTGTGAGTGCACATAAAGCTTGTTCTTTTGTTTTCAACAATTCTATCCACATAAATCTACTGAAATCATCTACTACCAACAGGAAATACCAAGTTCAAGCTTTACCTGCACTGCACAAGGTCAGGAAATTAGCTGAGAAGGTGCTAGTGGATGCTCAGCTCTGAAATAGGTTGTAAAACAGTTGAAATCATTCCAGAAGATTTTCAACAATTCCAGCCACATAAATCTACTGAAATCATCTAATACACTACTAACTTCAGAAACACGGGTTTATTTTGTCAAATTACATCTGTTTGACAAGATAGCTAAATTTAGCTGGAATATAGTCACAGTTTATGGTGATGCAAAAAAAGATGGGAAGGCAGCCTTCCTGGCTAAACTTTCTAGATTTTATCAGGATAATCCACAACCCTGTGTGATTAGAGGTGACTTTATCCTAATTAGAAATAGCTCGGAAAAAATAAACCTGGGGGAGTGGATCATTTCAGTTTTGTCTTTAATGCGATTATAGAACATGCTGGTCACAGATACCTCCCTTTGAATGGGAGGAGATATACCAGGGCAAATAATTTACCTGAGCCCACATATGAGAAATTGGACAGAATTTTGATCTGCCCAGATTGGGAAGATAAATATCCCCTAGCCATGGCAAATGCATGCCATGGAGAGGGAAATGCCTGATCACACCCCTCTCCTTTTGGACATTGGAGATCATAAGAAAATCCAGCCTATTTTCAGATTTGAAAATGCCTGGATGCTCATGGAGGGTTTTAGGGAATTTGTGGAAAAAAATTGGAATATTAAATATAGAGGTTCTAGCTTGGACATTTGGCAGAGTAAATGTAGAAATATTAGGCAAAAAATCAAGGGGTGGCTAATCAATGCTAATGTTGTATACAGGAAAAGAAAAAAAAAGAACTACTTGGACTATTAGATGAACTGGATAAGAATGCTGAAATCAGAGGCCTTAGTGCACAAGATATAGAGATTCGGAAAGCCTTGATAAGAGAACTGAAAGACATTCTCAAAATGGAGGAAATCAAATGGCTGCAAAGATATAAAGATAGACAGATTAGAGAGGGAGATTCTAATACTAGATACTACCATGCCAAGGTTAATGGGAGGAGAAGAAAAAAATAGAATCACTACTCTAGAATATGAGGGTGAATCCATTGAGGGGGATGCTAAACTCATGAAACATGTAACTGATTACAACAAAAAAATTATTTGGACAAGCTGAGAATTCTAGCATCGATCTTGACATTCAAAACCCTGAGGGAATTCCCCCTCGGGTAGAGCTTGAACTCATCAAACCTTTTAGTATGGAAGAGATTAGAGAGATAGCTTTCAACATGAAAAAAACAAAAAGTCCTGGACCTGATGGATTTGCTGTTGACTTCTACCAACATTTTTGGGAGTTGTTGAAAACAGACTTAAAAGCCATCCTGGATGATTTTCATAGTGGGAAGATTGATTTGGCTAGGCTGATCTATGGGATTATCACTCTAGTCCCAAAGTTCAAAGATAATAGACAAATACAAAAATTTAGACCTATTTGTCTCTTGAATGTCAGTTTCAAAATTATCACTTGATGAACATATTAAGTAAAGTGGTCAATCCCATTATTTCCCCAATTCAAAATGCCTTTGTGAAAGGAACATACATCATGGAGGGTGTTGTGATCTTGCATGAGGCACTAAACTCCATTCACACCAAAAAAACAGAGTGCTATGCTGTTCAAAGTTGATTTTGAAAAAGCATATGATAAAATTAAATGGCCTTTTTACATAAGATGCTGAAACTTAAAAAAATCCCAGATAAATGGTGTGATTGGGTGATACACACTATGAGGGGGGGGGGGGACATGTGGGTGTTAAAGTTAATGAGGATATTGGTCCTTACTTCAAAACTTTCAAAGGGCTCAGACAAGGAGATTCCTTGTCTCCCCTGCTTTATGACCTGGCAGTAGATGCTCTTGACATTATATTAGACAAAGCTAGAACTGAGGGATTCATTAAAGGAGTTCTCATTGATTACCATGAAAACGGGGTCAACATGTTACAATATGTTGATGACACCATTTTCTTGATTCAAGATGATGAAAACTCTGCTAGAAATCTTAAATTTATATTAACTACTTTGGAGCAGATGTCTAGACTGACAATAAACTTTGATTTCATAAACTTTCATAAAAGTGAAATATTTTTGTTTGGGGGAGCTAGAGGGAAAAGGATCTATATCAGGAAATATTCACATGCATCCTAGGGGAAACCCCTCTGAAATATCTTGGTTTGCCTGTGTCTAATAAAAGAATCAGGAACAGTATGTGGAAAAGTGTAGCTGAGAAAATTGAGAAAAGATGTGCCTGTTGGCAAGGTAGACTACTTAATATTGCAGGTACAGTTACTTTGGTGCAGTCTTGTCTTTCTAATATTCCTTTATATATGATGTACTTTTATCTTCTCCCTGCTGGTGTTAGGAAGAAGGTGGATTTTTACAAAGCCGGGATGGTATGGCAAGCTGAGGAAGATAAAAGAAAATACCACCTGGTGAACTGGAAAACCTGCCATCTTCCAAAACAGCAAGGGGGCCTGGGGATTACAAACCTTGAAATGTTTAACATTACTTTATTAGCTAAATGGCTATGGAAATTAGAGAATGGTGAGGGTTTCTGGCAGGGGATCATTAAGGAGAAATATGTTAAGAACAAATGTCTTTCTGGGTTTGAACATAAAAAATGGAGACTCCCAATTTTGGTCTAACATTTTGGAAGTCAAAAAATACTTCTATCGTCCCCATGTTAAGAAAAGATTGGTGATGGGAAAAATACCAGGTTTTGGAAAGACTGGTGGGTAGGAGATAAACCACTTAAAGAGGCATATCCCTCTCTATTCTTCATTAGCAATGACCATGGGATTTCATTTAGAGAAGCTATTCATAAAGGTTGGGGTGGCTTCACTTTCAGGAGATCTCTTTTTGGAGACACTGAACTGCTTTGGAATAGTATGAGAGGGAGATTTGTGAGGAAGTCTTGATGTATGGGGGGAGTGATAAACCTATGTGTTGACTGCAGACAGAAAATTCTCGGTCAAATCATTGTATAGGCATCTGATTAGGACTAATGTGGGGTTCCCCATGAAATTTTTGTGGAAAGCCAAAGTACCTGCCAAAATTAAGTTATTTCTGTGGCTTCTTGCCAGAAAAAGTGTCCTTACTAGAGATAACCTATTAAGGAGAGAATGGAAAGGAGATAAACATTGTGTGCTGTGTGGCAAACATTGTGTGCTGTAGCCAGAATAATTTGGGCTCTAGTTAGATGTGCTTTTGATCTAAAACATACTCCTAGAGATCTCAGTGACTGTCTTGGGAACTGGCTAAAAAAAATCCAGACAGATAACAAGAAGTTGATCTTGGTTGGCACTTCAGCCCTTTTATGGGCAATCTGGAGATGTAGAAATGATATTGTCTTTGATAGAAAAAGATTACTGACCCAATGGGGATTGTGAAAATGATGTGTGGTTGGATTTCTGATTGGGCTATTTTGCAGAGAAAGGACCCAGAGGAAAGAATGTTGATGCTGGGAGCAAGACTCAGCGAACAAGTAGCAAGTGATGTTTACAAGGCGACAAAAGGGTGGCGTTTTGGCGTGCTTCGAATTCAGCAGTGAAAGGAAGTCTCTCTTTTGGTGAATCAGCTCAGGATGTTGAAGCCTGGGCGTGCTGCTCAACAAATCGTTTAGAAGTAGTTCGAGTGCTTGCCATTAGACTGTGGCCTCCTGTTTTTTTTCTTGCTTGTCTTTGCTTTGATCTATGTCTAGGCTGTAATAGGATCAGTTTGTGAACTGTAACCTGTTGGATGCTTGATGGTTTCTCTAATGGAAATCGGAGGGGAAACCCTCTTTTGCTCAAAAAACCTTCAGAAACACAAAGTTTCAGTTATTGGACAACAATAAGTTCATAAACACCAAGTTTCAATTACAGGAGAGCAACAAGTTCAGAAACACAAGATTTGGTTACAGGAAAGCAACAAGTTCCAAAAACTCCTGCGAGTGCCAAGTTACATTCAAGGAGCCCGGTGTGGGTACCCGTCGAGGAATTTGGTAGCAGCCAACATTCATCGATGGTTCATGAGATGGCACGGCAGGCGTAAAACACGGAAGAGCATTGCGCGCCCATTGAGGGAGTTCTAGATTAGGGGGTCCTCGGACAGCCAGACTATGTACTTATGCCGGACTGTTGGACTATGAAGATACAAGATTGTAGACTTCGTCCCGTGTACGGGTGGGACTCCCCTTTGCGTGGAAGGCAATCTTTGCAATTCGGATATGTAGATTTCCTTCTCTGTAACCGACTCTGTGTAACCCTAGCCCCCTCCGGTGTCTATATAAACCAGAGGGTTCAGTCCATAGGACAACAACAATCATATTCATAGGGTAGCTTCTAGGGTTAGCCTCTACGATCTCGTGGTAGATCAACTCTTGTAATACTCATATCATCAAGATCAATCAAGCAGGAAGTAGGGTATTACCTCCATAGAGAGGGCCCAAACCTGGATAAACATTGTGTCCCCCGCCTCCTGTTACCATTAGACTTAGACGCACAGTTCGGGACCCCCTACCCGAGATCCGCCGGTTTTGACACCGACATTGGTGCTTTCATTGAGAGTTCCACTGTGTCGTCACGGTAAGGCTTGATGGCTCCTCCAATCATCCGTAACGATGCGATCCAGGGTGAGGTTTTCCTCCCCGGACAGATCTTCGTATTCGGCGGCTTCGCACTGCGGGCTAACTCGCTTGGTCATCTGGAGCAGATCGATAGTACGCCCCTGGCCATCAGGTCAGGTCTGGAAGCCTGAACTACACTGCCGACGTCTTCGGAGACTTGATCTTCTACGGATTCGAGCCCATGACCGGTGCGTCGTACAGTCATGATGAGCATGACTTAGATCTGCCATCGGACGGCGTTCAGAAGATCACACCTGCAGCTGCCCCGGCTCTAAATCCAGAGCAGATCGTGCCAGCCGAGGACGGGTGGATGGACCCCGCCACGGAGGGCGCACACTCAGCGGCGATAGAGCCGAACACATACTTCGCCTTCAATGAGGTCTACGTTATCGGACCCTCAGACTCGTCTCCGGCCATAGGCCCCGAACCACGTGCATCCGTGCCCATCGAGCCTGATTGGGCACCGATCATGGAGTTTACCTCCGCGGATATCTTTCAGCACTCGCCCTTCGGCAACGTGCTAAACTCATTAAAATCTCTCTCCCTGTCAGGAGACTCTTAGCCGAACTATGTCCGGCTTGAGTGGCAAGCGGACGACAAAGAAATTCGTTACCCACCCACCACCCACTTAATAGCCACTGTCGACGACTTAACCGACATGCTTGATTTCGAATACGAAGACATCGACGGTATGGACGACGATGCCGGAGAAGAACAGGAACCAGCGCCCACAGGGCGCTGGACAGCCAACCCATCATATGATATATATATATATATATATATATATATGGTGGACACACTAAAGAAAGCAATGGTGATGAGGCAACGGAGGATAATCCCCTTGTGAAACAATCTAAGCGTCGGCGTCAACGGTGCCGCTCTAATCCCCGCCATAGCAAAAATAGCGATACCGGCACAAGAGATAATAGCACTCTGGATGATGCCGAAGACGAAAAGAATCCTGCCCAGCCAAGCTTCGAGCAAGCCGGACGGGAGGATGAGCAAGCTAGCCCTGATGAACAGGCAATGGATGGAGACTCAGAGGATGACAATTACATGCCCCTCTCCGAAGACGAGGTGAGCCTCGGCGATGAAGAATTTATCGTGCCTGAGGATCCCTTCGAGCAGGAGCGCTTCAAGCGCTAGCTTATAGCCACTACAAAAAGCCTAAAGAAAAAACAACAGTAGCTTCAAGCTGATCAAGATCTGATAACCGATAGATGGACTGAGGTCCTGGCAGCCGAGGAATACAGACTCGAGCGCCCAACCAAAAATTACCCGAAGCGCAGGTTGTTACCTCAATTCGAGGAGGAGGCACTATAGCCTACACTACCAGCGGCAGGATGCGGCTGACCGGACACCTCGTGGCCGAGACAAAGCGGCGTATCAGCCCGAACACCAGCCCGCGCCCCGTCGCCAAACAAATAAAAACGAAGGCCTGGGGCTACACGCATGACCTACGATACGAATTGGAAAACAAAGCAGGACAGTCAAGATCGATCTACGGATCACGGGGGCGCGCCCCAACGCGTGATGATGACCGCCACGCCGGATATACTCAACACAAATCCGGCCGGGCCGAATACAACAGACCAGACTCATTTGAACTGCGTCATGATGTAGCCCGGCATAGAGGCTCCGCACACCCCCTATGCTTCACTGACGAAGTAATGGAGCATGAATTCCCAGAAGGGTTTAAGCCCATGAATATCAAGCCCTATGATGGGTCTACAGACCCCGCGGTATGGATAGAAGATTTCCTTCTCCACAATCACATGGCCCGCGGCGATGATCTACATGCCATCAAGTACCTCCCACTTCAAGGGACCGGCTCGGCATTGGCTGAATAGTCTGCCGGCAAACTCCATTGGAAGTTGGGAGAACCTGGAAGACGCATTCCTGGATAACTTCCAGGGCACTTATGTGTGACCACCGGATGCTGATGATTTAAGTCACCTAACCCAACAGCCCGGAGAGTCAGCCAGGAAATTCTGGACTCGGTTCCTAACTAAAAAGAACCAAATTGTCGACTGTCCAGATGCCGAAGCCCTAGCGGCCTTTAAGCATAACATCTGTGACGAGTGGCTTGCCCGACACCTCGGCCAAGAGAAGCCGAAGTCCATGGCAGCCCTCACGACACTCATGACCCGCTTTTGTGCGGGCGAGAATAGCTGGCTGGCTCGTAGCAATAGCACATCAAGAAATCCTGGCACCTTAGACGCCAGAGATAGCAACGGCAAGCCCCGACGCAACAGATACAAGCATCGCAATAATGGCAATAACGCCGAAGACACGACCGTCAATGCCGGATTCAGTGGCTCTAAGTCTAGTCAGCAGAAAAAGCCATTCAAAAGAAACAATCCGGGGCCGTCCAGTCTGGACCGCATACTCGATCGCTCATGTCAAATTCACGGCACCCCCGATAAACCAGCTAACCACACCAACAGAGAATGTTGGGTGTTTAAATAGGCCGGCAAGTTGAATGCCGAAAACAAGGAAAAGGGGCCGCATAGTGATGACGACGAGGAGCCCCGGCTAGCAAACACAGGAGGACAGAAGAAATTTCCTCCCCAAGTAAAAATGGTAAATATGATATACGCAACCCATATTCCCAAGCAGGAGCGGGAGCGGAAGCGTGCACTAAGGGACGTCTACGCGATGGAGTCAGTCGCCCCAAAGTTCAACCCATGGTCTTCTTGTCCGATTCCCTTCGATCGCAGGAACCATCCGACCAGTATCCGTCATGGCGGTTCGGCCGCGCTGGTCCTCGACCCCATCATTGATGGACTCCACCTCACACGAGTCCTTCTGGACGGTGGCAGCAGCATGAACCTTACCTATCAGGATATAGTGCGCAAAATGGGCATCGATCCCTCAAGGATCAAACCCACCAAAACCACCTTTAAAGATGTCATACCAGGTGTAGAGGCCTGTTGCACGGGCTCAATCACACTGGAAGTAGTCTTCGGATCTCCGGACAACTTCCGAAGCGAGGAGTTAATCTTCGATATCGCCCCCTTCCGCAGTGGCTATCATGCACTGCTCGGACGAACCGCATTTTCCTGATTCAATGTGGTGCCGGATTATGCCTACCTCAAGCTCAAGATGCCAGGACCTCGCGGGGTTATAATAGTCAATGAAAACATAGAGCGCTCCCTCCGTACGGAGGAGCACACTGCGGCCCTCACAGCAGAAGTACAGAGCAGCCTTCTTAGGCAGACCTCCAATTCGGCAATAAAGCCCCCGGACACCGCCATGCGAGTCCAAAGTACTGTGCAACAGGATCGTCCGGCACGTCCAAAGCTCGCCTAGCAATCCGGCCTCTGTCCTAGTCCCATCAAGCGGTGAAATTTGTGCCGCCCGTTGATACGTCTCCAACGTATCTATAATTTTTGATTGCTCCATGCTACTTTATCTACTGTTTTAGGCAATATTGGGCTTTATTATCCACTTTTATATTATTTTTGGGACTAACGTATTAACCGGAGGCCCAGCCCAGATTTGCTGTTTTATGCCTATTTCAGTGTTTCGAGGAAAAGGAATATCAGACGGAGTCAAAACGGAACGAAATCAACTGGAGAAGTTATTTTTGGAAGGAAACCCACCTGATGGACTTGGACCCCACGTCAGAAGATACGGGAGGTGCTCACGAGGGTGGGGGGCGCGCCCACCCCCCTTGGGCGCGCCCCCTACCTCGTGGGGCCCCCGTAGCTCCACCGACGTACTCCTTTCACCCATATATACCTACGTACCCTAAAATTTCCAGAACAGAAAATAGATCGGGAGTTCCGCCGCCGCAAGCCTCTGTAGCCACCAAAAACCAATCGGGACCCTGTTCCGGCACCCTGCCAGAGGGGGATCCCATCACCGGAGGCCATCTTCATCATCCCAGCGCTATCCATGACAAGGAGGGAGTAGTTCACCCTCGGGGCTGAGGGTATGTACCAGTAGCTATGTGTTTGATCTCTCTCTCGTGTTCCTCTATGGCACGATCTTGATGTATCCCGAGCTTTGCTATTGTAGTTAGATCTTATGATGTTTCTCCCCCTCTACTCTTTCACCTTTTGAAGTTGTCTTATTGGATTGAGTCTTTTATGAACACTTGATGTATGTCTTGCGTGGGATAACCGTGGTGACGATGGGTTATTCTATTGATCCACTTGATGTATGTTTTGGTGATCAACTTGCGGGTTTTGTGAAACTTGGGAACCTATGCATAGGGGTTAGCACACGTTCTTGACTCTCCGATAGAAACTTTGGGGCACTCTTTGAAGTACTTTTATGTTGGTTGGATGAATCTGAGATTGTGTGATGCATATCGTATAATCATGCCCACGGATACTTGAGGTGACAATGGAGTATCTAGGTGACATTAGGGTTTTGGTTAATTTGTATCTTAAGGTGTTATTCTAGTATGAACTCTTTTATAGATCGATCCGAAAGAATAGCTTTGTGGTGGTTTCGTACCCGACCACAATCTCTATGTTTGTTCTCCGCTATTAGTGGCTTTGGAGTGACTCTTTGTTGCATGTTGAGGGCTTGTCATATGTTCTATCTATGTTATTATTGTTGAGAGAACTTGCACTAGTGAAAGTATGAACCCTAGGCCTTGTTTCCTATCATTGCAATACCGTTTACGCTCACTTTTATCACTTGTTACCTTGCTGTTTTTATATTTTCAGATTACAAAAACCTATATCTACTATCTATATTGCACTTGTATCACCATCTCTTCGCCGAACTAGTGCACCTATACAATTTACCATTGTATTGGGTGTGTTGGGGACACAAGAGACTTTTTGTTATTTGGTTGCAGGGTTGTTTGAGGGAGACATCTTCATCCTACGCCTCCTACGGATTGATAAACCTTAGGTCATCCACTTGAGGGAAATTTGCTACTGTCCTACAAATCTGTGCACTTGCAGGACCAACAACGTCTACAAGAAGAAGGTTGTGTAGTAGACATCACCCGTACATAATTACGAACTTAAAATACCATGGGCATAGACGGAGGCACAGCTAGAATGTGTTCCACAATGCGGCTCAACCGCCTCAGGATCCTTTTACCTTCACACTTTTCTTTCTTTCAGGTCCCTATCTTCTTGAGGCTCTTCCGTTAACCTGATTATCGGATCCATCACGAGATGGAAACACCAACGAGGCAAGAAGCTTTGACGTACGAGGGAATCCCCAGGTGGTCTCTGATAACGATCACTATACCTGTTTTTCCATACACGCACGCAGCTCGCTCTTGGTTAGGACATGTCAAATAGTCCTATTTCGCTTATCGCACTACTTGTATACATACGGCTTGACGTATCATACAAATAACAATGGAAAATAATGTACATCGTCAGCTTATTATTACATTTCTTTTTATTTTTCCTTGACTGTTTATTTATTACAAATTGCACCCGTACATTTTGGTACGATTTAGTTCGTCAGGGGCTTCAGTGTACCCCATAACATGGCAAGAAAAGCCCGGACACTTTTGACAGTGCAACACCCTGAACTTATAGCATTATATGCATCAGCTCCGAATCATTTCTTGGGTCAATAGTTGGGTTGCCCGGCTCCCATGTTTTGCTACCTTACGTTCCGCTATATCGGCTAAGGTGGCACAGGGAGAACTACTGTGATTGTCTCCCGGTTCTTCCGGACGAGCACCTCAGTAGAGAAAGCCGAAAACTGATTGTCATGATGCGGCGAGAGCTGGTCGTTGTTCGAGAGGTTTCAAATCCTTAAAGATTTTTTCTGCTTCGGGCGAGGAATCGGTCTTTGTCCGATTTAGGCGTGTATAGCGCCCCAAGTTCAGCCTTCCAAATACCAGGGGCTATGCCAAAATTTAAAATTATAGAACTTCTATGGCTAAGTGAGAGTGATAAAGTTGTATAGTCCGATTGCCTTGTTTGTTGCGCTAAACACCTCCTTAAAGGACCAAAAATTTGGATAAAGAGTGTTTAGATTTATCCCGAACACCCCTGTACTAGTTACATGGGGGCAGAAGCCGACGACTGGCCAACTCTCAGATTTTATAACAGCCGCACAGAAGGTAAAATTTTAAATCAACAAGCGTTATATTGCGCAAAAGAACTTGTTTCATATTACAGAATAAAATGAGTACATTCACTCAAAGATTACATCCTTAGCACATTACTCCGCCACAAGGCGGGAGCCCTTCAGGACACTATCATAATACTTTTTGGGGTGGCGATGCTACTTGCCCTTCGGCGGCCCTTCGGTCATCAGCTTCTCGGCATCCATCTTCGCCCAGTGCACTTTTGCGCGGGCGAAGGCCATTCGCGCACCTTCAATGCAAACTGACCGATTTATAACTTCAAGCCGCGGGCAGGCACTCACAAGCCACTTTACTAGGCCGAAGTAGCTGCTGGGCAGAGGCTCGGCAGGGCACAGCCGGACTATGAGGTCCTTCATTGCCAGTTCGGCCGCCTTGTGCAGTTCGACCAGTTGCTTCAGCTGGTCGCTCAAGGGCATCGGATGTTCGGTCCCAATATACTGAGACCAGAACAACTCCGTCGAGCTCCCTTCTTCGTCTCGGTAGAACTCTGCGGCATCAGACATGCTGCATGGCAGATCTGCGAATGCTCCTGGAGAGCTCCAAATTCGGGTAAGTAAAAGGAAAGTCTCCTTCACATGCTTGCTTTGCATAATGAATGCCTTACCCGCCGCAATCTTCTTGGACGCCTGAATCTCCTGGAGGGCCTTTTGTGCTTAGGCTTTGGCGTCTCGCACGCTCTGGAGGGCCTTAGCAAGCTCGGACTCTTGCGTCTTAGAGTCACGCTCCAAGGACTCGTATTTTTGCACGAAAGCCTAGAGCTCTTCCTGGACCTCGTTGACCCGGGCCTCTTGCTTCTCGCGCTCGGCGCGCTCCTTGGCCGCTTTGTCTTCGGCCTCAGTCAGCGCCGTCTTAAGGGCCGCCACTTCGGTCGTGGCCCCTAGTAAAGTTCATGACGCTTTCATCAGCAGAAACCATTTTTTCTTTTTAATTATACAGACGAGGTATTGTGTACCTTTGTTTTCCTCGAGTTGCCTCTTCACGAGGTCGGGCTCTCCCTCGGTCTGCTCCAGTCCCGCTTCAGTCCGGAGACCTCTGCAGTACGAGCGGCAGCGGCCAGCAGCGACGCCTACTTATTCACATAGACATCTTCTGTTAGACTCCTGCGCATGTTATTTGATCCCCTGTTCGACCTTCTTTCCGAACACCAAACAAAGCATCAGGGGCGACTGTCTGTACTGTGATATTTTCTTACAATTTTGTTACTTACCTGAAAGCCTGTTAGGAGGCTGGCGCAGGCTTCGGTCAATCCGCTTTTGGCGGACCGGACCTTCTCAATCACCGTGCTCATAATGGTACGGTGTTCTTCATCAATGGAAGCGCCACGAAGCGCTTTGCTACATCTTGAGATTGCATTGGTTTTCCTTGAAGAGGAAAGGGTGATGCAACAATAGTAGCGTAAGTATTTACCTTAGTTTTTGAGAACCAAGGTATCAATCCAGTATGAGGCTCCTCAAAAGTCTCACGCACCTACACAAACAAACAAAGAACTCGCAACCAACGCAATAAAGGGGTTGTCAACCCCTTCACGGCCACTTGCGAAAGTGAGATCTAATAGAGATAGTATGATAAGATAAATATATTTTTGGTATTTTATAATATAGATGCGAAAAGTAAAGATGCAAATAAAAGTAGATTGAAAGCAAATATGATAAGAGATAGACCCGGGGAGCATAGGTTTCACTAGTGGCTTCTCTCAAGATAGCATAAGTATTACGGTGGGTGAACAAATTACTGTGGAGCAATTGATAGAAAAGCGAATAATTATGAGATTATCTAGGCATGATCATGTATATAGGCATCAGTCCGCAACAAGTAGACCGACTCCTGCCTGCATCTACTGCTATTACTCCACACATTGACCGACTCCTGCCCGCATCTACTACTATTACTCCACACATTGACCGACTCCTGCCTGCATTTAGAGTATTAAGTTCATAAGAATAGAGTAACGCCTTAAGCAAGATGACATGATGTAGAGGGATAAACTGAAGCAATATGATATAAAACCCATCTTTTTATCCTCGATTGCAACAATACAATACGTGCCTTGCAACCCTTTCTGTCACTGGGTAAGGACACGCAAAATTGAACCCAAAGCTAAGCACTTCTCCCATGGCAAGAAAGATCAATCTAGTAGGCCAAACCAAACTGATAATTCGAAGAGACTTGCAAAGATAACTCAATCATACATAAAATAATTCAGAGAAGATTCAAATATTATTCATAGATAAACTTGGTCATAAACCCACAATTCATTGGATCTCGACAAACACACCGCAAAAAGAGTTTACATCGAATAGATCTCCACAAGAGAGGGGGAGAACATTGTATTGAGATCCAAAAAGAGAGAAGAAGCCATCTAGCTAATAACTATGGACCCGTAGGTCTGTGGTAAACTACTCACAACTCATCGGAGGGGCTATGGTGTTGATGTAGAAGCCCTCCGTGGTCGATTCCCCCTTCGTCGGAGTGCCGGCGAAGGCTCCAAGATGAGATCTCGTGGATACAGAAGGTTACGGCAGTGGAAATTGTGTTTCGTTGGCTCCCTGGATGTTTTCGGGGTACGTAGGCTTATATAGGAGGAAGAAGTACGTCGGTGGCTGCCTGAGGGGCCCACAAGACAGGGGGGGCGCCCTATGGGGGAGGGGGCGCCCTCCTATCTCGTGGAGGCCTCGGCTGCTTCTTGACTTGCACTCCAAGTCCTCTGGATCACGTTCGTTCCAAAAATCATTAAAATTCTTTTGAGAAATCATAAATTCTTTCACACTATTCTCAAAATCAGAGGGCATCTTATTAAAATTACCATAAGAATTATTGTAGGAATTTCCATAATTATAGAGGAATTACTAGGGAACGGTCTAGCATTAAAGTTTCCTCTATAAGCATTGTTTCCAAAACTATTCCTACCAACAAAATTCACATCCATCGATTCATTATTATTCTCAATCAAAGTAGACAAAGGCATATCATTGGGATCAAGAGGAGTATTTTTAGTAGCAAACAACTTCATAAGTTCGTCCATCTTTCCACTCAAAACATTGATTTCTTCTATAGCATGCACTTTTTTACTAGAAGATCTTTCGGTGTGCCATTGAGAATAATTAGCCATAATATTATCAAGAAGTTTTATAGAATCTCCTAACGTGATTTCCATAAACGTGCCTCCCTCGGCCGAATCTAAGAGATTTCTAGAAGCAAAGTTCAAACCGGCATAAAATTTTTGTATGATCATCCATAAATTCAAACCATGAGTAGGGTAATTGCAAATCATCAATTTCATTCTTTCCCAAGATTGGACAACATGCTCATGATCAAGTTGTTTAAAATTCATAATATCATTCCTAAGAGTGATAATCTTAGCGGGAGGAAAAATACTTAGAGATAAAAGCATCTTTGCACTTGTTCCAAGAATCAATACTATTTTTAGGCAAAGACGAAAACCAAACTTTAGCACTTCTCTAAGTGAAAACGGAAATAACTTCAATTTAACAATATCATTGTCCGTATTTTTCTTCTTTTGCATATCACACAAATAAATAAAGTTGTTTAGATGAGTAGCAGCATCTTCGCTAGGAAGGCCGGGGAATTGATCTTTCATAACAAGATTCAGCAGAGCAGTATTGATTTAACAAGACTCAACATCATTAAGGGGAGCAATCGGAGTACTAAGGAAATCATTATTATTGGTATTCAAGAAATCACACAATTTGGTATTATCTTGCGCCATGGCAACAAGTAATCCAACACACAAGCAAACAGAAAAAGGCAAGCAAAAAAGAGAGGAGGAGATTGGGAAAGAGAGGGCAAATAAAACGACAAGGGTGAAGTGGGGGAGAGGAAAACGAGAGGCAAATGGAAAATAATGTAAATGCAAGGGAGATGGGTTTGTGATGGGTACTTGGTATATCTTGACTTGAGCAAAGACCTCCCCGGCAACGGCGCCACAAATCCTTCTTGCTACGTCTTGAGCTTGCGTTGGTTTTCCTTGAAGAGGAAAGGGTGATGCAGCAATAGTAGCGTAAGTATTTCCCTCAATTTTTGAGAACCAAGGTATCAATCCAGTAGGAGACTCCTCAAAAGTCCCACGCACCTACACAAACAAACAAAGAGCTCGCAACCAATGCAATAAAGGGGTTGTCAATCCCTTCACGGCCACTTGCGAAAGTGAGATCTGATAGAAATAGTATGATAAGATAAATATTTTTTTTGTTATTTTATAATATATATGCAAAAAGTAAAGATGCAAATAAAAGTAGATTGGAAGCAAATATGATAAGAGATAGACCCGGGGGGCATAGGTTTCACTAGTGGCTTCTCTCAAGATAGCATAAGTATTACGGTGGGTGAACAAATTACTGTCGAGCAATTGATAGAAAAGCGAATAATTATGAGATTATCTAGGCATGATCATGTATATAGGCATCACGTCCGCAACAAGTAGACCGACTCTTGCCTGCATCTACTACTATTACTCCACACATCGACCGACTCCTGCCTGCATCTAGAGTATTAAGTTCATAAGAACAGAGTAACGCCTTAAGCAAGATGACATGATGTAGAGGGATAAACTGAAGCACTATGATATAAACCCCATATTTTTATCCTCGATGGGAACAATACAATACGTGCCTCGCAACCCTTTCTGTCACAGGGTAAGGACACCGCAAGATTGAACCCAAAGCTAAGCACTTCTCCCATGGCAAGAAAGATCAATCTAGTAGGCCAAACCAACACTACTAGGGAAAAGGCTAGCAGCAGCGCGGGTTTTGGATGTATCAGTAGCGCGGGTACCCGCGCTACTAATACGGCGCTATAGCTAACTCATAGCAGTAGCGCGTGCGCACCCGCGCTACTGCTACACAAGTGTAGCAGCAGTGCGGTTAGGGGAAGCTCGCTACCGCTACTAGCGCTAGCGCTCTTTGGCTGGATGCGCTACTGCTATTGAGGCGCTGCTGCTAACTTTTGTACACTCGCTACTGCTAATTTAAGTAGTTTTTTTGGCATATTTGTTTTGTATTTGAACCGGCTTTGTAGAAGAATCTTTAGCACATAGAAATGTCATCATGATACACATACAAATGCCTGCGAGACCACAAATGTAATCATAGCATGTACATACAAATAGTCTCATCATAATCATCATCCAACACAAAGTGATATCTTGTCATCATCTCGAAAATAGCGATACATGCAAGTCTCGAATACTTGCAACTACAACAACGTCATCCATCTAAACAAAGGTATACGCAAGAAGTGCTATCACTATGAGTGAGAGCGGAACTATGCAGTACATGAGGTGGCGGTTACGAGTCCTCTCTCGCGCTAGCGTGAACCTCAAGTAACTAGCTTCTCCTTCTTGTCTGCTTTTGAAGCCTTTATGGCTGGCGCCCGTGAACCCATTCACTTGCGCCTGACACTCATGCCACTCGTTGTACACCCCCGGAACCTTCCCTTTGTACACGACATAGCATTTCCATCTCGCCATCAAGAAACTAGGTACCTGTTAGAGATGCATGTTCATGAAGAGGATGTACAATCATATATATGCAACAAAATATACTAGAGCAACACCAAAAAAGAAAGGGTTAGCAACTAGATGCAACATATACAGTACGCAAATTAATTAACTAGAGGTACGCAGGTCATCGTACGCAAACTAACAAAGTAGCGTTACGCAAGTTCGGCAGGGACCGTGGACATCACAAAGTTTCATCGCTACAAAAAGTATACAAGTTCAACCGACACATATCATCATCATCGGCATCATAAATCACTAGAAGTTCCATCCTTCCATATCATCGAGGACGAACCCTAGCTTCTTGAACGGCGTGAGGTCTAGACGTTGCATGCCTATGCGAGTTCGGACGTCAGTTCGCGATATAGGGCCGTGGTGGAACATCCCCTTCTCATCGACGACTTCTTTCATGATGATCGTCGCAATGTCGCTTTGGATGCGAAAGAAGTCATCTCTAAGTTTATAATTCGCTTCTCCATGAGATTCTAGCCACTTGTGGATATGATCATCATTTCTGCTGTTAATGCGAAGCTTTTGGTGATCCGTGTTGAACTGAATCATGAGATGGACGATGTAGAATCCATCCTTCTTGCTTGGTTTTGGGACATGGATGCAGGAGAAGTTAGTTTTATGCGCGAAACCCATCTTCTTGTTCCTTTGTTTCTTGATATGCACGTGGCCACCTCTAAAGCTGAAGCCTTGGAGAGCATCATCTAGAATATTCATTATGTGGGTGTAGTCCTTTTTCTCGTAGTCTCTGGAAGGGTCAAAATACACGGCGTGGGAGACTTGCGGGTAAAGAACGATAAGGACGGCGCGCCCGTTGCTGCGGGGAAAAGACACCTCAAATTATTCCCCATATGAGAGAGAAGGAATGATTGAAATGTACGAAAGGGTTGTCCGGAACTGACTTACTTTGGATGATAAGGCACGAGGACAATTTCCCGGTCCTTATTCTGTACCATGAAGTTTTGGAGGTACTCCCTAGCAGTTTCACGCTCAAAGTCGCCGAGACTCAAGAAAGACTCGTGCATGTAGTACGGATCCGCCACACAGATTTGCGAGACTTCTTCACTCTTCATGACGGAGCTCATATGTAGCGCAAAAAGGCGGACGATAGTAAAATCAAGCCGCCTTGTTAGAAACATCTCAAAGATATGGTCAAACCGCAGGAAGAACACCTCCGCGGGCCGTGTGTCGACGTAGCACTTCCCCTCAGGCACACGAGCCGCGTATGTCGGATATCCTGGATCCTTTGAGGCTAGTAGGCTTTTCTCAGTCGACAGCACATGGTCGTGCAGTCTCCTGAGATCCCCTGATAGTGCCTCCAGCGGTTTCGGCGGTAGCATCGGCTCGCCCGTGAGATGGAACATGACCGCACCTTTCACGGGTACACGCTCTTCAGAATGCATCGTCTGGCTGCTGTGTGCTCTGGCTTGTTTGGAGGCAGTTACCTTCCCCGATCTCTTCCTCTCCTTTTTCTTGGGCACACCTTCCAGACCCTTCCTTAACCCCTGCCCAAGTGTTCCCGGGCTAAGTACTGTACGACCCTCGCGCCCGGCTAGTTGAGCCTGTGTTGAGGCGGCATCTTCAGGCGTGTCCTGTGAGGATTTCATGAAGAGAGACTTTTTGCAATCCATGGTACGACCCTGCCCGGGCATATCATCCATATCCTCATTAGCAAGCTGATAGCCCGATTCGTCATATGGTTGACTCATCATATCTATGTCACAGTCATACGCGTTTGTATTGAGGTAATCCATAGGGTCGACCTCCGTCTCATCATCCATTCTCTGTTCTACAGGAGAAATTACATCAGCCAGTACTATTGCACCCCCTTCATCATGTCGTCCGCCGCTCTCACCCGGCACTACAGGAGCTGGTAATTGCGTAGGTGGGGTGGTGGTCTCCGCACATGCTTGTTGATGTGTGGTAGTTATTGGTGTGCTCTCGGCCGGCTCCAGACGAATAAGATTCTTCGGCCATAGCAGCACCCAACCCTTGCAGCGTCCAATCCGCGGCGGGGTCTCGTCGTCCGCTCCCACATGCTGTACTGGAGGAGGCAAATCCTCGTGCCCCGATTTCACACTGGTCAAGCTAACCCTGAAGTGCCCAGCGGGGATCGGCTGGTTGTGGAATGTGCGTTGAGAGGGGTCCATTATCATCCCCTTTCCCACGTCCACCTTCTGGCCTTTGATCAAGTAGAGTATGGTGCATGGGGTTTCTTTCGCCTGCAAACACATATGTCTGTGGCGTAAAACAACCGAAAGGCAACAAAAATGGAATATTATCTATATATATATATATATGTTGGTGCGACATGTAATTACCGTGACGGCGTCGAGCTCAGCCAAAGACGAAGGCCCACCTAGCGCGCCTGAGACTGAGGACGGGCTGCTATGAGCGGGAGCGGCTGCGAGAGGAGGCCCGGTTGCTTGAGCAAGTGATGGTGCGATGGTGTTGTTGTTCATGGAGTTGCTCGCGACGAAACTGGGCATCGGGAAATCATGTACCGTCTTGTCTGGATTTTCCTTCGCCCAGTTGATGATAACTGGAACCAAGTTAGTAGCGAAATCATTTCTGCAGGCAGTTACAGCTGCATTGACTGCCTGCTGTAGCAACTCATATTTGTCCTCGGCTGCTTTTTTCGCGTCCTCAGCTGCTTTTTTCTCGACCGCAAGCTTCACCTTTGCATCGATGTCCGCCTGACTAAACTTCTTTTTCTGCTTCTTGGCCTCCGGGCCGTCGTTGTAAAACACCTTCCACGTGGCGCCGTCTCCAGCGCCGTGCACACGACCATATTGCGGCCGCTGGTCCAACGGGAGTCCCTTAAGTTCGTTCAAGGCCCGGTTGAGAGGGGTGTCCCACTTGGGCCTCATCGGAGAAGTAGGGCTTTCGGCTGCAAGCCGGTGTTGCTTCTCCAGTAGTCTAATCAATTTCCTCGTGATCTTGTCCGTGTAAAAAACCTTTTTCTCCTTGTCCCACTTGTAGCGGGCCCTGATGAAGTCATGCTCCAAGGGGTTGGTGAACTTCGCGAAGGGGTCTGGGAGACCCGCGGCTTCACGTTCCGCGTCCTCCTTATCCCATATGGGCCTTTTACCGAGGTAGCCACGGCTTCCGAGGCGATGCTTCCCCGTGTTCCTTTGCTGAAGGCTTTTGAATTTCGCAGCCTTAGCCTTGGCTGCCTCGGTAGCGCAAGTGTCCTTGAACTTTTCGAACTCCTCTTCCGTAAGTGTCGGATTTTCCTCCAGAATCTTGGACAGGGGTTCATCAGCCTCAATAGCTCGTTTCACCCTCCCTTTCCAGGAGGCCAAATCATTGCTGAACATGCCCATGGCGTGATTGTTAATCTTTTTCATCTTCGGATCATCCCACGGTTGTTCTATGTTATCATCCCGGTCGGGGAACTTGAATCTCTTGTGCAACTTCGTTAGGAGCAACTGCGTCAAATGTTCTTTACTCCTTAAGTCATCGTCGTTGATGCTCGCGCATTCCCGTAGGATGCATCCTACTTGGTTCCCATAGCACTTGCGAGGTTCTTCCGGCTCTAACGGCTCAAACTTGCCAGGTGCCATCTTTGTGATCACAAGTCGTCCAATCCCTAGTTTGTTAGGTTTTCGTATCCTCTGCTTCTTATGCTTCCTCTTTTCGGTATCGGCATCGGGGCCGGTACCTTCCCCGCCGGTACCTTCCCCACCGGTCTCGGCGCCGCCATCGGTGCCGGCGCCGTCGGTGCCGGCGTCGTCGTCGATGTCGGCGTCAGTACCATCATCGAGGCCGACCTGCAAACCTTGCTTAGCAGTCAAATAGTCGAGGTACTCTTGTTCACCCTCATAATCCATCTCGTCTGCATCTTGGTCAGAAGGCCCAGTTTCTTCGTTGTTCGACATGTTTCCTATGATTAAGTGGCCTCATTTATTTCTAAAAGTATGAATAAATGAGAAATGACATAAAAAGAAATCTATGTGCCAGCACTCGATATGCCAACTATGTAGCACAAATCATGCCTTTATTCACGGGAAATTTCGGCATGACCTTTGCTAAAAAATGGACATATCGAGCGCCTGAAATTCACCGAAACGGAAATGAATCAACATTCCGGCGTAACATAGGCCACTCGGATCATTTTCCAAACATGACATGTCCAAAACATGACATATGCACATATCACATGTCCAGTTCAAATTTCCATATAAATTCAGCTAATTTTGAAACCTAGCTAAATTCATAACTAAATAGATAACCTAATTAATTAACATGAAGAACCCTAGCAGAGAGGGGGGGGTTTACAGAGAGTGCAGGGGCGAGGAGGCAGGCCCGACGACGGCCGGCAGGGGAGAGGGGGGAGGCGAGGGCCGACGGGTCGGGGGCGAGCGCCGGCGCCGGAGTCGGGGGCGAGCGGCTGGGTCGGGGTCGAGCGGCGTGGTCGGGGGCTAGCGCCGGCGCCGGAGTCGGGGTCAAGGGTCGGGATGGGGGCGAGCGCCGGCGCCGGCGGAGTCGGGGGCGAGCGCCGGGGCCGGGTCGGGCGCGGCGGAGCGACGGGGGAGAGAGAGTGGGGATTTGGGGGGAAATAGCGGGATGAAGCAGGGCGAGTGAGAATTTTGTGTTAAGTGAACGTAGCAGTAGCGCCTTATGTCAAAACGTGCTACTACTATGATCTGTAGCTGGAGCGGTTTATGAGAAACTCGCTACTACTATGATCTATAGCTGCAGCGGTTTATGGGAAACACGCTACTACTAAGATCTGTAGCTGCAGCGGTTTTGTAGAAACGCGCTGCTACTGCCGTCGCTACTGCCAGTTTTCCTTTTTCTTTTCCTTTATTTTATCCCACTTTTATTTCCCGAGGGCAGTGAACGAAGGGAGGCGATATATATTGCATCATTTGACGGTTAAATATGTATGCAAAATAGGAACATATATATTACACATCATTGGACCCATGCATAATAATGGCTAAGTGTGTACACAAAATAGGAACATATATATATTACACATCATTGGACCCATAACATACGTTTCCTCAGTGCTGACGTTTTCGTTTTTGAGTCAGCTTCTTTCCCTTCTTGTTCGTCGAAGAATAATTGAGCCCCTCATTGTGACTTTGCCTTTTCCATGGAGTACGATTTTTCTTAGGTAATGTAGTATTGATTCTTCTTTTGACGTATACTTCATCATCATCGTCATCTTCCCTCATTGGGTTGCCGTACTGATCATAGTCTTCCTCGTTGGCGACTCCATCCATTCCAATGATGTTCCTTTTGCCTCTCCTCACGACAACACGGCTGGGATTGCGCGGGTCAGTTATGAAGAAGCATTGTGTCACGTGCTTAGCGTGTACCCATGGCTCGTTTTTTGCGATAGCGTTCACGGTAGCGCTCTTGGCGTCGGGTATAGTCATGGTAGTGAACATCCGGCTTTCTCTTTCGACATTCTTAGCCCATCTGACACGGAACATCGTCGTGTTGTGCAGTCCAGAGTAGTCAAGCTCCCAGATCTCCTCGACCCTTCCATAAAATCGTTCAGTTGTGCCGTTGTCGCTGCCGGTCATGCATTCCATCGTCACCCCTGAGTTCTGATCATCACTGTCCATATCTTTTGCCTCCGTGTAGAACGTGTATCCGTTGATATCATATGCCTGATAGGTTACGAGGTTGGGCGAGGGGCCATGTGCTAAGGCGTATATGAGCAATCCGTCCTTAGAGCCCTCCTCCGGGGGATTAGCAATAATATGCTCTTTGAACCAATGCAGGAAAGTGGAGTTGTGCTCTCTAGTAACTTCGGCGTCCGTCCTGCATACCCCCCGGTCACGATACTTCTTTGCGATAATTTCTTTGTGCAGTGCCACGAAAGGATCTACCTCGTCTAGGTGTTGTAGCACTACCAAGTTTGCTCTGTCAAAGTCGCTGCGTCGATCTGAGTATGCCACGTGCAGTTCCCTGCGACCGTTGCAGTGACCATCTCCTTCGAGCCTCCCATCGTGCTTGTTAACGGGCAAACCAACACTAACACCAGGCGGCTGGTCTGCGCCATATAGAAAATTCTCACAGAAAGAGATGCACTCTTGTGCCAAATAGCCCTGGACGATGCTTCCATCCGGACGGGACATGTTACGAACGAATCCTTTGATGATCCCATTCATCCTCTCAAACGGCATCATGTTGTGCAGGAATGACGGCCCCAGGTCTATTATGTCATCCACAATATGGACACACAGATGCACCATCACGTCGAAGAACGCGGGCGGGAAGTACATCTCAAGCTCATTCAGTATCACAACGATCTCTTCCTGTAGCCTTTGGAGCTGCTTCACACTGATCGACTTTCGAGAGATGACGTCGAAAAAGTTGCAGAGACCAATAAGCGTGTCACGGACGTGCTTGTCCATTATCCCTCTAAGGGCAACAGGTAGTATCTGCGTCATCATCACATGACAGTCATGAGACTTCATCCCGCTGAACCTTTTCTTGTCCGTGTCTAGATATCTGCTTATCTTGCCACAGTAACCGGAACTAACTTTCACTCCGGTAAGGCACTTAAAGAATTGATTGATCTCAGCCTGACTTAAGGTGAAGCAAGAGGGGGGGCAATAATCCTCTTTCTTTAATTTCTTGCCCTTCTTCTCCCGTGCCTCTGTCTCCGTCTCTGTCTCGTCTGACATTTTACGGGGCGGCATGTGCAGATCTTCCCTGATTTTCAAATCTTGCAAGTCTTTTCTTGCCTTCGGCCCATCCTTGGTCTTATCCGGCATGTTCATCAGTGTTGCGAGCAAGCTCTCAAGGACATTCTTACAGATATGCATTTGATCAAGGCAATGAGGTGTATCGAGTTTGTGCCAGTACTCCAAGTCCCAGAACACAGACCTCGTCTTCCATACCTTCAGCAGCGGCTCCGGCGCCTTTCTCATCGTCTTTCCCGGCGCGGGGCACTCCTTCCAGTTTTTCAACAGCTCATCGATTTCGGCACCGCTCCGCTTACGTGGAGGTCCTCGATGCTCAGCGTGACCATTGAATAGATCTCCACGGTTTCTCCACGGGTCGTCCTGTTCAAGCCATCTTCGATGCCCCATGTACACGATTTTCCCAGACCCGCCATCTTTCCTTGACGTTAGCTGCTGAGACGTTGTATCATCCATGCACCGCGTGCATCCGCAATATCCATGGCACACCTGGCCTGCCACATATCCGTAACCGAGATAGTCCTGCACTGTCGTGATCAGCGCGGCTCTCATGTTGAAATACTCACCTTTGCTGGCGTCCCATGTCTTGGCCGGTGTTTTCCATAACGTGTCTAACTCCTCTTGAAGTAGCCCCAGATACAAATTAATATTATTTCCTGGTTGTTTCGGCCCTTGAATAAGCATGCTCATGTGAATGTACTTCGATTTCATGCACAACCAGGGGGGAGGTTGTACATCCATACAAACACGGGCCATGTACTATGGTTGGTGTTCTGGTTGCCAAACGGATTCATGCCATCGGTACACGCGCCGAGCACGATGTTCCTTGCATCACATTCAAAATACCGATAGAAGCTGTTCAACGCTCTCCACTGGCTTCCATCCTTCACGTGTCTCAGCTTCGGATCATCTCCATCGTCGGGCTTCTTCCTCTCCGCGTGCCAGCGCATTAGCTTTGCTTCCTTGGGATCTACAAAATACCTCTGGAGACGGGGAGTGATCGGTAAGTACCATACAACTTTCTGGGGACATTTCTTCCCGGCCTTCTTGTATCGAGAAGCATTGCACACCGGACAGCTTGTTTTTTCCGCGTGCTCCTTCCGATAAATTATGCAATCGTTGATGCATGCATGGTATCTAACGTGTGGCAGATCAAGAGGGCACACGATCTTCTTGGCCTCATCAACACTAGTAGGACATAGATTACCCGCGGGAAGAACATCCTTTAGGTACTTGAGATGCTCATCGAGGCTAGTGTCGGTCCATTTGTTTTTAGCCTTCGTCTTCAGGAGTTGGAGCGTGAAACTCAACCGGGTCACCTCAGGATTGCAACCATCATACAATGGAGTGTTCGAGTCTACCACCAGTTGCTCCAGCTTAGCCTCCTCTCTAGAAGCAGCTCTCTCAGTACTCGTCTCCTTGCGAAGCAATGCTTGAACATGAGGGTCCCGCACAATTGAACTTAGTACCGACGAACTCTGCTGCGTGGAGTCCATGTCGTTCTCTCCGCCGCCATGTCCGGCCCCTTCTCCTCCGCCATGTCCGGCCCCTTCTCCGCCGCCATGTCCGGCCTCTTCCCCGCCGCCATTATCGATCATCTCTTCGTCTTGCCCCGTGTCATCATTGCCTGCCCCGTCGGCATCCTCAACATCGTCATCCTCATCTTCAATTATCCACCGAGTATAGCCATCCATGAAACCAGTCATGAGCAGGTGCGCTTCGACACGACCATCGTCATGGGGGTCGAGCCAAACTATTCCTTTGCATTTTCGACACGGACATAAAACCTCTGTCCGGTTATTTTCTTTCATGTCTTGCACCGCCGACCGCAACCACCTGTCCACCATCGTTCCACTGACCATCGTCAACTCTACACGGTAATAAAAAAAAATTGATTGTAAAAATGCATGCATTCATCAAAGTCATAAAAAATTTGGCATGACCTTCCCTAAAAATAGGACATATATGGATCTAGAGTTTGCCCGGAATTCGCCGAAACGGAAATAAATCGACATTTCGGCAAAACATAGGCAACTCAAAAGCACAATTTGGCGGCGTCAACTCATGCCACACACACAATTTCCACAAACATATCACACACACATAAACACATTTCCATTTTGCAAAAGCATGAAATTTTCATCACCTCTATCTCGATCGAGATCGAGCACACGGTGGAGATGTTGTAGGGAGATCAAAAGTGCACAAAGCTCTTCTTGACAAAGATAGATCTAGTTAGGGGGCAAATAGGTCACTTAACTAAATCCTACATCTACCTAGCTACCTAATTTGGGAGGAGACAACTTCAACTAGTGGAGGGGGAAGGAAAAAGAGAAAGGAGATGCATTAATGGAGGTGGTGTAGTTATGTAGGAGTAATGAAGAGAGAGAAGGTGGATAGAGAAGAGAGAGAGTAATGGGGGAGAAGTATTGAGAAGAAGAAGAGTGAGAGTGGGAGCATGTGGTGGAGGGAAGAGAGGAGAGGGGGAGGTAGGGGGAAGGGATAAGAGGAGGGGGAGGGGAGGGACGGGTGGGGAAAGGTGTTGGGTTGGTGCCCGTTAGCACTAGCGCGGGGGAGAAAACGCGCTGCTGCTAAGCATTTAGCAGCAGCGCGCTTTGCGGTACGGCGCTACTGCTAACTGGGACAAAAAATTGTGGCAATTTGAAACTTACCAGCAGCGATCTCGAAAAAAGCGCGCTACTGCTGCATACTTAGCAGTAGCGTTGTTCTCTAGACCGCGCTACTGCTACTTAGAGTTAGGTGAACACCGCCGGTCAACATTTGTAGCAGCGCGTTTCTGGCCGAGCGTGCTACTGCTAAATCCTTATCAGCAGCGAGTTTACGTAACACGCGCTACAACTAATTAGCAGCAGCGCCCCATTTTGAACCGCGCTGCTGCTAAGATTCTGTGTATAGGCTTTTCCCTAGTAGTGCAAACTGATAATTCGAAGAGACTTGCAAATATAACTCAATCATACATAAAAGAATTCAGAGAAGATTCAAATATTATTCATAGATAAACTTGATCATAAACCCACAATTCATCGGATCTCGACAAACACACCGCAAAAAGAGTTTACATCGAATAGATCTCCACAAGAGAGGGGGAGAACATTGTATTGAGATCCAAAAAGAGAGAATAAGCCATCTAGCTAATAACTATGGACCCGTAGGTCTGTGGTAAACTACTCACAACTCATCGGAGGGGCTATGGTGTTGATGTAGAAGCCCTCCATGGTCGATTCCCCCTCTGGCGGGGCGCCGGCGAAGGCTCCAAGATGAGATCTCGCGATACAGAAGGTTACGGCGGTGGAAATTGTGTTTTGTTGGCTCCCTGGATGTTTTCGGGGTACGTAGGCTTATATAGGAGGAAGAAGTACGTCGGTGGCCGCCCGAGGGGCCATGAGACAGGGGGCGCGCCCTATAGGGGGGGGGCGCCCTCCTATCTCATGGAGGCCTCGGCTGCTTCTTGACTTGCACTCTAAGTCCTCTGGATCACGTTCGTTCCAAAAATCACACTCCCGAAGGTTTCATTCCGTTTGGACTCTCTGATATTCCTTTTCTTCGAAATACTGAAATAGGCAAAAAAACAGCAATATGGGCCGGGCCTCCGGTTAGTAGGTTAGTCCCCAAAATGATATAAATGTGTAAAATAAAGCCCATAAACATCCAAAAGGGGTAATATAATAGCATGGAACAATCAAAAATTATAGATACGTTGGAAACGTATCATGCTTCCAGCAAGTTATCCAATGCCTTTGGATGGACAGAGGTCATCGGTACAGGCGGCTCGCCCCCCTTAGAGAGAGGCTGCCTGCCTGAATCTGGAACCACTTGGGTTTCCGGAGCCGTATTCGGCTGGGGGCCAAACTTGCTGCGGCCCCCGTTATCGGAGTCCATGGTGGTCTTCCCCCCCATGTGCTCAACGATTGGGATTTCGCCTGGGGGCGTCTCCAGAACTGTCTCCCCCTGGTCCGGTATCCTCCGAGACAACACCTCGGTGTCGTCCGCGGGCCTAGGGGAGGAGGCTGTCCGGAGTGAATCGTTGTTCAACACCGACGGGCCCAGGGACCCCTCCGAAGAGGATACCTCGATGTTTGGCATGATAAGAAGCAATAAAGCAAAACATACTAGAAGTATTACAGTGTGTGGATACTTACGACTTAGCTAGGGGCTTGTCCCTGGGCAACCACTCCTCGCCACTGTAGGTGGCCGTGGTGGAGTGGTCCGAAAGGAAGGTCTTTCCCTTCTTGGACGCCTCGGCCTCCCCCTGCGGGGCGGCCTTTCTCTTCTCCCTCCCCCCCCCCCCGGTTGGGGGGGAGGGATTTCCTCTTCCTCCTCCTCGTCTTTGTTGGAAGAGTGTTCCTTGGTGTCTTCGGACATCACGTCCGATACAACCTTGTGCCAGAGACATTACCTGGTCCCCGTGTCCTTATTCTTGGCCTTCTTCTCCAGCACCTCATAGGGCGCCGGAAACAGCATCTTCGTTAGAAGAGACGATGCTGGATCTTCAGGCAGCGGAGCCGGACAGTCGATCCGCTCCGCTATCGCTACCCAGTCCTATTAAATCAGCATGGGGGCTTAGATTCCTCCCGTGAATGTGCTGATAAAAAACACATCTTGCAAAATGTAAAAACTCATCGGATGCGCTTGGTGTTTCGCGCGCCGCGATCTTCGGTTATGAGTGGAGGGACCTCGTTGACCTTGAAGAGCACCTTCCAGACGTCTTCGTGCGTCATGCCGAAGAGCTCCTGCAGCATCTGGTGTTCGGCCGGGTCGAACTCCCACAGATTATAAGCTCGTCTCTGACACGGAAGGATCCGACGGATGAGCATGACCTGGCCCACGTTGACAAGCTTGATTTTCTTGCCTATCATATTTTGGACGCAGGTCTGAAGTCCGGTCGGCTCCACCGATGAGCCCCAGGCTAAGCCCTTCTCTTTCCAGGAGGTGAGCTGCATGGAGACGCCGGATCAAAATTCGGGGGTCGCTGCCCAGTTGGTGTCGCGCGGCTTGGTGATGTAGAACCACCCCGATTGCCACCCCTTCACGGTCTCCACGAAGGAGCCTTCAGGCCAGGTGACATTGGGCATCTTTCCCACCATGGCGCCTCCGCACTCCGCTTGCTGGCCAACCACCACCTTTGGCTTCACGTTGAAGGTCTTCAGCCATAGGCCGAAGTGGGGCATAATGCGGAGGAAGGCCTCGCACACGACGATAAACGCCGAGATATTGAGGATGAAATTAGGGGCCAGATCATGGAAGTCCAGCCCGTAGTAGAACATAAGTCCGCGGATAAATGGGTGGAGGGGGAATCCCAGTCCAAGGACGAAGTGAGAGAGGAACACTACCCTCTCCTGGGGTTTCGTGGTGGGGACGATCTGCCCTTCGGTCGGAAGCCGGTGCGTGATGTTTGCGGACAGGTATCCGGCCTCCCAAAGCTTCGTAATGTCCTCCTTCATGACGGAGGAGGCCATCCACTTGCCTCCCACTCCGGACATGCTTGGAATGACTTTGCGGAGAAGGTGAAAGCTTGGGCGCTAGAGCTCGAGCGAGAGAGAATGGATGAGCAGAGGAAGAAGAAGGCGTGGGTGAAAAGGGGAATCCTTATCTTTTTATAAAGGCGGTAGAAACTGTGCGCCTCCCCACTTGTCCCGTAAACTCGCTTATTCCCCAAGTGCCATGTTGATGGCGCGGTTGGGTTACCCACACCCGTATTGATGAGAATCCCATGATAAGGGGACACGATCTCTGCTTCGGCAAGACGTGCCAAGAAAACCACCTCGCAAGATGTGCAGTAGCAGGTTGAGAAAAACGGTTCGTATAGTGACCGGACCGCGGTGTGATGTCACGATATGAAAAAGTTGTTAGCAGATTGGACTTGTGGAATATTGTGCTCTCTACGGTGGTATGTGAAATTTGTTTTGCAGAGCCGGACACGATTCATGTGTTCAGAATCTACCTTGGAGTATTCGGAGAAGGAACCTGCCTTGCAATTCTGAAGACAATCTGCGCGCCGCACTCATCGTCATTGAAGCCTGTTTCAGGGGCTACTGAAGGAGTCCTGGATTAGGGGGTCCTCGGACAGCCGGACTATGTACTTATATCGGACTGTTGGACTATGAAGATACAAGATTGAAGACTTCGTCCCGTGTCCGGGTGGGACTCTCCTTTGTGTGGAAGGCAAGCTTGGCAATTCGGATATGTATATTTCCTTCTCTGTAACTGACTCTGTGTAACCCTAGCCCCCTCCGGTGTCTATATAAACCGGAGGGTTTTGTCCGTAGGACAACAACAATCATAATCATAGGCTAGCTTCTAGGGTTAGCCTCTGCGATCTCGTGGTAGATCAACTCTTGTAATACTCATATCATCAAGATCAATCAAGCAGGAAGTAAGGTATTACCTTCATAGAGAGGGCCCGAACCTGGGTAAACATTGTGTCTCCCGCCTCCTGTTACCGTTAGCCTTAGACGCACAGTTCGGGACCCCCTACCCGAGATCCGCCAGTTTTGACACCGACACCCATCCAGCCCCCCATCAAGTTGCTCGGGGTCTTGCTGCCCAGGCAGCCGCTCCCTGATCATCTCGACAGCTGCTCTGAACCTGGCGTCGTCATTGACTGGCTGTGGGAGGACGTCCCTCACATGCTCTTCGAGCGCAGCCCGCAATTGTTGTTCCCGAGGTTTATCCGGGTCTGTTGGAATAAAATTACCAAAAATTCAGTCAGTGTTTCTAAAAAAGTCTGATTAGGAAATTCAGACAACCAATTTTACCGTGGCCCTGCCACTGCAGCAGCTCGCGAGACGAAATCTCTGTGGGTGCTGGGGGAAGGTCATCCCACCGCAAGCTGCCTGGGATGAGGACAGGGCCTCGAGGTGCTGAAGTGAAATCAACATGCTGGGATTCAATACTGTATTTCTAGAAGTTTAGGAAATTCGTTTGGCTATTGCAAGTTACCTGTTCCATAAGGCTCCGGACAGTATTTCAAACAGCCGGCGTGAAGGCCAGTAGGCATAGGATCTGCTGGGCGGATGGTGCCGGAACCTGCCGTTGAAGGGGGTCTCTGAAACGCTGAAACCAAATGAGTAGCAATCAACAATTTAGTCTCTGAAACGAAAATCAATCGACAAATATTCAGAAATTCACAAGTCATACCTCCGCCCGCAGGTGCCAGAGCTGCTGGCCGGAGGTTGTTGCCGGAACTTCTGTTGGAGCCAAGGAAAGGCCATCCCACCGCAAGCTGCTCGGGGTTATGACCGGAGCAGGAGGTACTGAAATGTAATAATGGCGGAGCAATTCAGTGTTACTGAAAAGAATGTGGATTCAGAAATTCAGCCTTGCCTCGGCCAGCCGTCGTCGGGGCTGCTGGGCGAAGGTTGTGCACGATGAGCGAAGACGAGGCTCGGTTAGCCTGGAGGCCAGCAGGCAAGGGATTTGCCCGGCGGATGATGCCGGAACCTACCGTGGAAGGGGGTCTCTGAAACGCTGGAACCAAAGGAGCAGCAACAAGCAATTGAGTCTCTGAAACGAAAATCACGGTCGGCAGGTGCCGGAGCTGTTGGCCGGAGATTGTAGCTGACGGTGGCAAATGGTGCTCGAAACCGAGGCACCGACACTGTTGGGCGGAGGTTTTGGGCGATTGCGCTGCGCGGGAGAGGTTGGTGCGGTGGCTGCAATGAAACGTTTCACCGAAAGTTCAGAACAGAGTTCATCGTGTAGTACACTACATACGTCAACGGCAAAAAATAAAGAAAAGGAAAGGAGAGTTCGTCGTGTGCTAGCGCCGGAGGCAGGAGCCACGATGGCGATGGAGTCGCCACCGTCGTCGGCGAATTAAGAACGAGGTCAAGCAAGAACACGAGACTCCATGAACGCCAACAAAGAAAGAAAAGAACGGTTAGTGGTGTTTTATCGTAGGAGCAGGAGCCGCGGCGGTGGCACCACCTGCGCCGAGAGACGCGCCACCGTTGCCGCCACAACGGCTCTGCTTGCAAGGGCCAAGGGGTTGCTGCTGGCTTTGGACCATGGACGGAGCTAAATGAGGACATGGGTGTACAAATGTACATCCATTATTTCTTTTATAAAAAATGAGTACAACGTTTAAACAATATTCTGTTAAATTCGTACATTGTGTGTCCCTCACATATATTACTAAATATATGGTCAAAAATTGTACAAGGGTGCTCCAAAAACAAGTATATTGTGCTCTAGAATTTTCTACAGATATATTTTCGTAGTCATATAATACAGCCACTACTACAATTTTTATGAAAGAATCATATGTATGTATAAACTACATAAATTACACAAGTATAAGAAAATAAAAAATCGTTACAAAGCAGAATTAAATTCAACGCAACACTTAAGTATTTTTCAGTAATATACAATACAAACATATAATAAATAATTAAATAATATTGTTAAGTATGCCAATCTATAAAGAATATAATCCTTCCTATCAAAAAAAATATGCTCCTTAACACATTAGTGTAGTAAGTATAAAATTTTAATATAAAATATGTATATATCAAGAGGAGCGGGGCAATAGGGAAACTAAAATTGATGACTCGAGTTATTTTTGGAAGATATGTACACCCATGTTGGCTCCGCCACTGCTTCGGACCTTATCAATGGAGGGTTGTTCAAGCTCCAATCACGGTTCTCTCAGTCCTCCATATTCTGTGGGTTATCATCCATCGCCCTGCAAGAAACCAAGAAAGTCGAAGAAATTAGGCAGGAAGAAATCGAAGAGCTTGGTCAAAGGCAAAATAAATCTATCAAGTTGTTAGTATGTGGATTAGATGCGTCCCTCCGTCTGGGGTGGGTGTCTTCCTTCTCGTGAGTCAAGCTCGCCGGCAGAGGATGGTTCTGGGGAGAGAGAGAGGAGGAGAGAGGAGGCATGGAGGAAGAAAAAGAAGAAGTTGTTTAAAAGCCGATCGCTCGGGCTGGTTATAAATGGTCCGGCCGAGATAAGTTCTTCATCCTTTTTCCTGTTTTCTCCTTTATCCGGCCCATATAAAATGTTACGTACTTATATATCTAAAAATGTTAAACATGCCTAAAAAACATGTTCCTAATGTATAAAAAATTTAAAAAATATATATAAATGTACACATAAACATTTATCTGATAGAACCATGTTAATCATGTATTCTTAAATTGTTGAATGTGTAGAAAAATGTTTCTACTATATACGGAAAATTTATTTTGTATATGAAAAATATAAAGATCACAACATATATTTAAAAAATGTCGATCATTTATTTGAAAAATATTAATCATGACTAAAAATGTATTACAAATGTAGACATAAACATTTATTTAAAAACTTTGATCTTGTATTTTTATAATGTTAAATGTGTATAAAAAAATTTCTTGGCGTATGAAAAAAGTAGACATGTGTTGGAAAAATAAAAAGGAAAAAGGAAAAAAGCAAGAAATAAACAAAAAAAATAAAGAAATATTAAAGAAAAGAAAAACAAATAAGAAAATGAAAACCCAAAACAACATAAGAAAACCAAAGAAGCCGATGTGAAACACAATAATATAGTGAAAACCAAAACAACGATGAAACCATAAAGAGAAACATTGCAATAAGAAAGAAATAATAAACCAGAGGAAAAAATGAAAGACACAAAAGAAGTCCGAAGAAAATAAGAAATAAGAAGAAAAAAAGGCGTCCATAGTTCTGTGTTGATTTTTTTGGTTCTAACAACCACATCATCTATGTGGGCTTCCATACCAATCTGTGGTTCTAGACATGTTTGAATCATGCGCTGGTATATTGCGCATGCGTCCTTTAGAACAAAGAGCATTGTGTTGAAGTAGAAAGGTCTGTATGGAGTTATGAAGCCTGTTGCAGCTTCATCAGACTCTTTCATCTTTATTTGATGATACCCCCCGTAGGCATCCAGGAAATATAATGAATCATGTCCTGCTGTGGCTTCGATGATCTGATCAATAGATGGTAATGGGAAAGGGTCCTTTGGGCAAGCCTTATTGAGGTCCTTAAAATTGACACAAAGGCGTCATGATATATCCTTTTTGGGAACCATGACCAAGTTAGCCAACCACTCGGGGTGTTTGATATCTCGGATGAATCCAACCTCTAATAGCTTGGCCAGTTCCTCACCCATGGCATGTCTTTTCGGCTCGGAGAACCGACGAAGCGCATCTTTAATGGGTTTGAAGCCCTCTATGATATTCAAGTTGTGTTCGCCTAGGTGTATTAGAATCCCTGGCATATCCAGGGGTACCAGGATAATGTCCCAGTTTTCATGGAGGAAGGAACACAAAGCCTCGTCCACCACTGGGTCCAACTGTGTTTCGATGGATGTCCTTTTTCTAGCATATGTTGGGTGCACTTGAAGTTTGACTATTTCATCAGTTGGATTGAATGAGGTTGGTTTGGATCTTTTGTCAAGGATTACATCGTGTCTATTAACGGTGGCCCGTAGAGCAATTATCTCTTCGGCCGCGAAGGCTCGGCCAATGATTCCAGCTATGCAGACAACATAAGGATGCTGATTTTAGTTTCAAGGTAGTAGACTAATTTTCCCTTTCTTGATGTGATGTTGTGTTGTCTTGAGCTTAAGTATTAACCTAAGTGATTATCTTACTTCTGTGGTTGCCAATGAATTGTTTAGAACTGTACATTTACTTTAGAACTTGCATTGTGCAAACCTTTCCACACAAAAAATTATGCAGGAAAGCTTGTTATTGGCTATTTTTTTGTCAGTTTTGCAATGAGCCTGTGTGTGGTATCCCTATTGGTATGTATGTATCCCTGTTGTCTTGTCTTGTGATGTAGCTAATGATGGTATTGACTGTAATGCAGCTACTAATGTAGCTACTATGTTTGTTTAACAGGACAGGCCGACCTTATGGAGATAAGGCAAAATGACACGAGATAAGAGCTGGATGGATAAGGAAAGAGATTCTATTGAGTGGCAAACTAGCATGAAGAATTTCTTGAATTTTGCTTTCGATGGTGCTCATCCAAACTCAACTGTACCATGCCCATGTAGGAAAATGTCTGAATAGTGCTCAAATAAATAAAAAGGATGTTCATACTCACCTGATGTACCATGGGATGGATCCGAGCTGCACTCACTAGATATACCATGGTGAACAACCCAATGAGGTCATCACGTCTGAAGAGTCTGATAATGAAGACAATGTACATGATGGTGGTGGGATGTGTGACATGCTCAACACTCTCATAAGGGGCACATGCATGGAAAGTAATGCAGATCATGATGAAGGTACAAGAGACATTCATCTGGATGCTTCCAGCGGTGATGGAAGGAACCAGGAGCCAAATGCAACAGCCAAGGTGTTCTTTGAACTATGGACAGAGGCAAAAAAGGAGTTGTACCCAGGTTGCAAGCATGTCATGAAGCTATCTTTCATTGTGAAGCTTTACCAAATCAAGTGTGTGTCTGGGATGACCAATAGAGCATCTGACTTAGTTTCGCAGATGTTCACGCGGGTGCTGCCAAAGGGTCATTGCATTCCTACTAATCTCGCAAAATTAAGGAAGGTGATCCGAGATCTTGGGCGGGATTACAAGAAGATACACGTGTGCGTTAATGATTGTGCTCTATTTTGTAATGATCATGCTGATGCAGAAGAATGCCCTGTCTGTCATGCCTCTCGATGGAAATCTACTCCTACCAGTGACGAAGACAATGCATCAAGCCATAAATCAAAGAAGTGAGTGCCACCGAAAGTTCTAAGGTATTTCCCACTCATTCCAATACTTCATAGGTTGTACATGACAGAACATATGTCATCACATATGAAATGGCATAAGGAGGGTCGGGTGGATGATGGCGTAATGAGGCATCCTGTAGATTAGAAGGCTTGGAAGCATTTTATAAGAAATATCCTAAGACATTCTCAAAAGATGCTCGCAATGTTCGGCTTGGCCTTGCTTCAGATAGATTCAGCCCCTATGGGCTCATGAGTATATCACACACTACATGGCATGTCATTCTTATTCCATATAACTTGCCACCTTGGATGTGTATGAAACAACAAAATTGTATTATGTCAATGATTATTCCAGGACCAAAGTCAGTAGGAAATAACATAGATGTGTACTTGCAGCCCTTGACTGATGAACTGAATGTTCTATGGGAGGATGGTGCTTACACATATGATGCTGCAACTAAAAAAAATTCCAGATGTATGCATGCTTGTTGTGGACCATCAATGACTACCCATCCTACACAATGTTGAGTGGTTGGAGCACAAAAGCCAAGCTAGCGTGAACAATATACATATTTTTTATGGCTCAAGTATGGTCAAAAGCATTGCTACATGGGACACCGATGTTTTCTGCCCAGGACCCACAAATGGCGTTGAAATAAGTGTTTGTTCAACAACAAGACAGATAATAGTGAAGCTCCAGTGGCACTTATAGGTGAACAAGTTGTGTAGGAACTTGATAGCATTCAGCATGCACCATTTGGACGGTCAAACAAGAGAAAGCGACCGAAAACTAATAGGTGGCATAACTGGCGGAAGAAAAGTGTATTTTTCCAGCTCCCATATTGGAAGCACTTGCTTCTTAGGCACAATTTGGATGTTATGCACATCGAGAAGAACATTTGTGACATCATTCTATGGACTTTGCTTGAGATGGATAAGAAATCAAAGGATGGTGTGAAGACTCGTCTTGATTTGGAGGACCTGAAATTTAGGAAGGACCAACATCCAAAGCCCAGTAAGCATAAGTATGAAATAAAGAAAGGTTGCTATATTTTGAAAAAAAGGAAGAAAAGATAATGCTCCTCAAGTTTCTGCAGAGCATTAAGATGTTTGATGGCTATGCTTCACACATTAAGCGATGTGTAGTCCTTGATCAGTGCAATATTAGCGGACTCAAAACTCATGACTGTCATGTTATATTTCAGAAACTTCTTCCTATTGCATTGTGCAGGCTTTTGCCAAAGAATGTTGTTAACCCATTGCTTCAACTGAGCAAATTATTTTCTGATTTATTCTCCAAGGAGTTAAGGGCTGAAGATTTGGAGAGGTTGAGCAAAACAATTCCATAAACTCTATGTCAGCTCAAGATGATCTTTCCATCAGCATTCTTTGATATTATGATGCATTTCCCAATTCATCTAGCTGAAGAGGATCGATTGGGAGGGCCTGTCTTGTACAGATAGATGTATGCAATTCAGCAATAATTGCGTACGCTCAAAGGATATGTGCGTAACAAGGCTCAACCAGAAGGTTCTATTGTAGAGGGGTACATACTTGAAGAGAGCATAACTTTTTGCAGTCGATTCCTTGATGGAATGCCTACCAAGCTAAGTCAGTCTGAATGTCATGAAGATGGAGGTACAGATCAACCACCAACAGGGATTAGCATAATGAGTACAGTTGATTACTCCAAGAAAGGTTTTGTTTGTGAATCATTCTCTTTGGCTAAGATTAATCAAATGAGGCATTTCATAATAACAAACTGTGAGGAAACCACGCCATGGATTGAGTAAGGATACATATGTATTTATTTCACATCATGATATGCATTAATACTTACCTGTTCAACTAACAACCATTTCTCTTTGAAGTGAACATCTTGAGGAGCTCACAAGTAACAATTCTCCTAATCCTAAAAAGTAGCACAAGAGTTTGTTGGCTAGTTTGAGAGACGGGTAAGTTTCTTTCGCACTTTCACTAATGTTCCTCGTAATAACGTACCAACGTTGTACATTACACTCACACATATTCTGTTCCATGAAACAGATCACAGAGCTCCACAATGATGGGAAGGTGAGCAATATTATTTATGCACTAGCTAAAGAACCTGATCACCTAGCTCGTGTATACAACCATACACTTCTGAATGGATATTTTTTTGGAATTCCTATATAGAGCAGGACTTGAGTACCCAAAATAGTGGCGTCATAGTCAAGGGAGATGCAACAACAGACAATATTGATTATTACAAGGTGATCAAGAAAATCATATTTCTTGTCTTTCCTCCTAATAAGGAGGTTGTTCTATTCCAGTGTGACTGGTTTGATGTGCCTCCTACCAACATAACTGAGAGTAAGGGGTATAAGAAGGACAAATATGGAATTATTGACCTTAACACTACTCTACACCGATTCCAGGGAGGCCCTTACATTCTAGGCATCCAATCTCAACAGGTTTTCTATGCGAGAGATGTGAAGAACCCTAATTGGGCAGCTGTTATTAAAATGAATCCACACAATTTGTTTGCTCCTTCTGTTTTAAATGGTGTAGGCCTTGATGAAGTTGCTGAAGCTGATAAAGGTGGTGCGGCAGACGTACTTGATGTCGTCGATGTAGAAATTACAGTGCCAGAAATTACAGTACCTGAAGGGATCACTAGTTGGTGCAGAAATGATGACGAAGGATCCAACATTGATGTTTCAGTCATAAAAAATATAAATGATACAGATGATGACGAGGCTTACGTAAATGATGGCTATGTTGCTCCTTTGGGACAAGAAGAATTGGATGATGACTAGGGGTTCTTTGTATAGTTTTTAATCTCTTGGTAAGGTGTTTTTCACATGTTTAAGCCATGAATATAAGTTCCTGAACTTTTTTGATGGTCACCTACGAGTAGTATATATCCCGGCTCAACAGATGACACCGTCCCGGCTCAACGGTGGAGACGGGATCTGATGACACCGTACCGGCTCCCGCGCCTCCTATGCACGCCGGCTTCACCATGGAGCAGGAGCAAGCGCACTACAACACCGCCATGGTGGAGGTGCAGCTTGCACCAACGCCTTTGTCGGCGTTCCAGCGGGCGTAGGAGGAACAACAATACAACATGTTCCTCCTGGCGCAATATCGGCTGGTAGAGGACCAGATCTACGACAAACGCACGAGCGAGGATGCCGTGGTGGCCATGGCCATGGTGAACCCCAACTTCGTTGTGGAGTAGCTTGTCATCTACAAAGCCGTCCAGGCTCAAGTCGCCGCTCGCCAAGAAGCGGCCGCCGCCAAGGCGCGGCTCCAAGCGATCGCAGAGGAGAACAACGCCAGCTACGCCTCCTATGCGCCGTTGACGAACTGTTAGGTAGCCCGGTGGGACGACGATAGTGTATGCGCCACCATTTCCACCGTGGACCTCACGATCACTGGTGATGGATAAGTCGCGGACTCCTACGAGGATGAGTAGGCCACGGGAGGCGGCAGGTCCTGGTCTCCCATGTGGGCCGATCCGTCTCCCGTGGTCCACTCTTCCTCGCCGGAGACCACACATTTGCTTCACAGGTCTTACCGCCGGTGATCATGGAGATGGCGGATGGAGGACGACGGGGGCTTGGATGCCGGCTGCTGCCCGCCGTAGGATAGGTTTAGGGGCATGTCTTTTTTCTGTTCTAAATGTTCAAAGTGTAATGAAAATCCGTCGTGTTTGTATGAAATCCGTCATATTTATAAGAAATCTGGCCGTGTTTACATGAATTTCATCCGGTTTGTTGAAAAAGAGTTTGAAATGTATGCGGCTACGATTGGATGGCGGCCTCCCGCATCCGTGACCGTGGACGGATGCGGGAGAAATTTCATGGGTTACCGTTGGAGATGCCCTTAGGCATAACTTTGGTCTTATATAATCTACTATTTATTTTTTGTGTGTGTGCATGTTAGATATGCAAAGACCAGACGTGTGCTTATTGTGTTTGGACCTTTTGATACTTTATTTTGAGTGAATAAAATCGACACTTTGTCCAGAAAGAGACGTTGTTTCTACCCACCATGAGGTGCCTATGGTGATTCTTGGTCTTAGGATCGTGTGCAAATGATTCTTTTTCTACGATTCTTGGACCATGTTTATATGAAAAACAGTTTTTGATTTAGACAGGATTCTTTTGATTGAAAAATAATTCATTAAAAAGTTAAAAGTATCGTGCCAACACAGTTCGTGCTCTCTGTTGACCAAATGCGGTCTTTTTCTACGATTTTTTATTCTGTGTTTTCAGGGAGATTTTTCATTCTGGTGATGCTGCTGTGAAGTGTGAAGTAGCCTCCAAAATTATTTGCGCACCCACCACGAAGACAAACAGCAGCCACCAGGCGACGAGGACTTGGCTGCAACTCCACGCCCATCCTCGCCGCCGGCGACACCCACCCACAAATCCAGATCCAGAGAGCTAGAGAAGGCTGTTCTGTTCAACCGGCCGGCGAGATGGAGATCATTGCGGTGGGCGCGCTGTCGGGCATGGTGGAGGCGCTGCCGGGCACTAGTAGAAAAACACCTATTAGACTCGGTTCGTAAGGGTCTTTAGTCCCGGTTCAATGGGTCGTTACTAATACCTCCACCCATTAGTCTCGGTTCAAACACGAACCGGGACCAATGTTCCTTCACATGGCCCAGTTCGCCGAGCCCAGTCATGGGGCCTTTGGTCCCGGTTGGTGGCTCCAACCGGGACCAAAAGGCATCCACGCGTCTGCATTCCAGTGGCTGGGGTTTTTGTTTTTTTAAAGGAGGGGGGTTGGGGGTTTTGGGGGGTTAATTTAGGTGTTTCGTATATTGTGTTAGCTAGCTAATTAATAGAGAGAAGTGTCCTCTCTTATGTCCGTGCTTGGTCGACGCTACGTAGTATATATACATAAGTGATCGAGAGAACCATTCAGTACAGAAGTTCGTCATGCATACCGAGAGAAGATCGATCGACCTCTCCTTCTCCGAGAGATTGGTCGAACAACAAGTTTTTTACTGGCTACATACATGTATAAGATCTCTTAATTACAAACCCCTAGCATTTGAAATCAAGTTCCACATGGTATTCTCCGGCTTTACTGATGACGTGTTCAAGAAAGAATCCCGCCAATTCCTCTTGAATTGCTTTCATGCGATCTGGTTCTAGGAGTTCATCCCGCATCTGCCACGTCTAATTTGAAGAAGGGGGTTAATTAATACATATATATGAATGAAACTCAACAGAAATGATGGTGTAATAAAATGAAATTGTGAATATTATTGCTTACGCACTTCATATTGTCTTCTAGAGTAGCCCCGCTTGTTTTTCAAAGTCGCGTTGTGGATGAACTCGCACACGTAGTATCCACAGAAATCATTCCCTTCCTCCTACCACAAGCACTTTACGAGAAATAGAGGTCAATCAAACTGATAATGAAGCATTATAAATGGCATTGATGAAAGTATAGCTATAGAATCAACGGGAGATGTGCGCAACTAGCTAGCCAGTAGTACTTACTTTCGGGTATGTATATCGCAGCTCCTTCGGCAGTCTCGGAGCTTGTGCGGTGAACTTATTCCAAACCCTGCAAGACAAAGAAAATAATTATTATTACTTGAGATATCAGGAAATGAACAAAAAGTTGCCGATATGGTGCGATAATGATCGATTGAACTTACTTGCTGAGCATTTCAGTGATGTCCGCATAGGTTTCGGGATCTTTCCGTCTCGAGTCTAAGACGGTTACTAGTCCACGCTCAAGCTTAATCTCCAGAAGAATATAGTGGTACCTGCGCACGCATGCATAACTCATCAATTACATTACTATAACCTCGCTCGAGTAATAAGGGAAACCGAATATGCACACGACAGTAACACTCACGGGCCGTTGTAAGGAAAGAGTATGGTATCTTTGTTTTGATTTTTGATCAATGATTGTAGCAAGTTGTCCTCGGCCTCTTCGACGTGCTTTTTAACCAGAGATACATCTATGATATTTGTGTTAATGAACCCAATATCATAAATTTCTTGTTTTTTGCACTCGACGATCTTCAATCTGTATAATATATTGAGGATAATTAATCATAAATACATGCAATGAAAGAGCCGAGTTATATATAGAGACTTAATGACAGAAATAGTACTTACAGGCAGTAGCAAAAGACCATTAATTTATCGAGGGCCTTTTGATTTAAGAACTCGAAGAATTCCTCAAATGGAACACACAACAGATCATTTGAAACGAGGTCGTGCTCCTCTTTAATGTTCAGATACAAACTGTTCTTCCCCTCAGACTCTTTGCAGGTTTTCATGTACCAACTATGGAATCTTCGCATCATTGTTGTCAGAGATTTTTCATCTTTGACGAGAGGCTTCCCGTACTCGTATCTGAATTCGTCCACCTCCATGAAATCAGAAAGTGCATCGTCAGGCAGGTAATCTTCAAGATTGCCATAACCGGCCACCGTCCCCGGAGGATTAGACACATTGAGCGGGGGGCACGATTGCTGTGCTTGTTCGCCGAGCTGGGCAATTTTTTCCCCTTTGCTCGTTCTTTTAACCTTTTATCACTGACAGTAGTTCCCGACCGCTTGGCTTGGAGATATATATGTTCAGTAATGCACTCATAGTTGGTTTTCGGCGGAGACTTTGGTGGTTTCCTCAGGGCATCGAGAGTGCGCTTTGCTTTCACCGGATCTACCTTCTCCTCCCGAGGTGGATGTCTCTTTGCTTTCACCCCTTCAAAGAACTCCTTCACGTGGGCCTGCAGGATCGTATTGTTTTCCTCCTTGGTCCTCTCGTACGGTAACTTCTCTAGAGGCTTTAGAGGTGGACCGTATCTGTATTGCCTCTCTCCTCTTCTTGTGCTGCTAGACGCCAGAGCAGACGGAGCGGCTGCGGCGTCTGTCTTCTTTTGTGCTTGCTTACGAGGCGGAGGAGAAGGACTACGACGCGCCGGAGCAGCCGGGGCGGCGGCGGGTCTATTCCGCCCTTGCTGGCGAGGCGAAGGAGGAGGAGGAGTGCTGCCACGCGCCGGAGAAGGAGGCGGAGTGCCGCCACGCGTGCCTTGATTGTCACTCGCCAGAGGAGGAGGCGGTGGAGGAGGCGGAGTGCCGCCATGTGTGCCCTGATCGTCACTCGCCGGAGGAGGAGGCGGAGTGCCGCCATGCGTGCCCTGATCGTCACTCACCGGAGGAGGAGGCGGTGAAGGAGGCGGAGTGCCCTGACTCGCCGGAGGAGGAGGAGGAGGCGGAGGCGTCCAGTTCAGAAGGTTGATGAGCTTCTTCCGCCATAGGCATGGAGTCTTCAGAGCAGAACCCAGCCTAGTCTCCCCTTCACCGGTAGGGTGCTCAAGCACAAGGTCCTCAAATCCCTCCGTTATTTCATCCACCATCACCTTAGCAAATCTTTCTGGAATCGGCTGGCAGTGATAAGTTGTGCCGGGTCTACTAGGATAAACTTGGCCAACAGCCGCCTTGACCTTCAAATTCATCCATCGCGCCATAATGTGGCAATTTTGAGACTCCATGATACCATCCATGGGATAGCTGGCAGGAGCCGTCAAGACATGCTCCGGCTGAAGCAGCTCGGTGGAAGCCATGTTGCTTCTCCGCTGAGATGGCGGGGTAGCTTCGGGGGAAGCTTCGGCAGGTCGTTTGTTGCGATCTGCTGCTTCTCGTACCTCTTCTCGTTCCTCTAGCCTCATTACCCTTTCGTGCAGCGCCTGCATTTGGTCCTGCTCCAGTTTCTTCCTCCTCTCGTGGGTTTTGTAACCCCTTGCGTCCGGAAAACAAACCTTCCACAGAATGGAGCCTGGCGTGCCTCGTGTCCGTCCAGGGTGCTCGGGATTCCCAAGGGCCATTGTGAGCTCGTCCTTCTCCCTGTTTGGAAGGAACGTCCCTCGCTGCGCTGCATCGATATAGTGTCGAAGGTTCTTGACTGGTGTTTGCAGTTGCTCGTCCGTCCACTGACACTTCCCTGTTACAGGGTCCAAGGTTCCGCCAGCCCCGAAGAACCAAGTCCGGCAACGGTTTGGCCAGCGCATTGTCTCTGGTTCGATCCCTTTTTCAAGCAGATCATGCTCAGCCTTGGACCACTTAGGCCGGGCTTTGAGGTAGCCACCTGACCCCGTGCGATGGTGAAGCTTCTTCTTCGCAGCATTTTGCTTGTTTGTCGCCGACATCTTCTTACTCTTTTCCGATGTCTTGTGGGCCACAAATGCGGAACAGTGATCTTTGATCTTCTCATATTTGAGGATGAATTCTGGTGTCTTTTTTTCTCGACAAACTGGTTCAGCTCTTTCCTCCACCTCCTCATTAGGGTTGCCATCTTCTTAAGAGCACAAGACTTGATTAATTGCTCTTTAACTGGCTTCTCCGGATCCTCCTCTGGCGGTAGGGTGAAATTTGCCTTCAGCTCAGTCCAAAGATCTTCTTTCTGCATATCATTGACATAAGACACCTCAGGGTCTTCATCCTTAGCAGGCTTATACCATTGTTGGATGCTGATCGGGATCTTGTCCCTAACAAGAACCCCGCACTGAGCAGAAAATGCCTTCCTTGTCCAGATGGGTTCAATCGGTTCGCCGTCGGGCGCGATTTCTATGATCTCAAACTTTTCATCCGAGCTCAACTTTTTCTTCGGGCGTCGTCTCCTTACCGAAGTTGTGCTCGATCCGGAGGGCTAGAAATTATAAGGAAGAAAGACGAGAGTAATTAATATGTGTACATATACCAAAACAATGGATGCATCAATTAACTAGTCAGCACGGGCTTAACTAATATATATATACCTGGCCGGACTCGGTTCGGTGACCGGAGCAGTCAGCACGGTCTCCTTCTTGTACCTCCATTGTGTCACCGGAGCCATCATGAACATAGTCCTCTTCTTGTACCGGCATTAATGGGTCTAAGCCATCATGAACATAGCCCTCTTCTTCATCCAGTCCTTCCTGACCATCGGTCTCGTTGAGAAATGACGCAACTTCATCACTTCCTTGTGCGATTATTTCCCCCAACATAGCTTATGTTTCTTCGTCTCGGGAGTGCTCCATAGTTTCTGCAAATATTTACAACATGTCAATTATTATTCAAACATGGTACAGATGGATATATATATATATATATATATATATATATTAGTGGCAAACATAGAACTAGCTAGCTAATCACAATAAGGAATCATGTTAGTGGCCTCGACGCTGCTTCTCTAGGGTTTGGGGTCCCCTCGACACAACGCTTCAAGGGTTTGGGTGGCCTTGACGACAACGCTCTTTTAACTTGATAAATTTGGGTGGCCTCGAGAGAGTTAATTTGTCGGGTAGGGGCGCGGCGGGAGGGGGTAGGAGACCAACATCGTTTTCTCTCTAGGGTTTGGGTGTCCTCGAGAGTTATCGGGGAGGGGGTATCGGTACCACCCCCTAGCTCGTGTTGAAGTTTCTTCTTTCTCCTCTATTCCTTTCTTTCTTCTTCTCCTCTTCTTTTTCTTCTTCTCCCTCGAGAAAGGAAAATAATTAAGGAAAAGGAAGAAAAGAGAAAGAAGGAAGAAGGAAGAAGAAGAAGAAAAAAAAGAAGAAAAAAAAGAGGAGAAGAAGAAAGGAATAGAGGAGAAGAAGAAAAAATAGAATTTTTTTTCTTCTATTTTTTCTTCTTTCTCCTCTATTCCTTTCTTCTTCTCCTCTTCCTTTTCTTATTTTTTCCTCTTCTTATTTATTTCTCCTCTTCTTCCTCTCCTCTTTTTTCTCCTTTCTACCTCTTCTTATTTTCCTTTTTCCTCTCATTCTTTTAGTATTGCTTGTTTTAAAAAAATGTTCAAATAGAAAATTTCGAAAAGAAACAAAGGTTTTTCCTAATGCATTGTTCATATGAATATACAAACATTTGCATATTCTACAATAATTAATATCACCAAAAAAATCTATGAATAGAAAAAAACCTAACTTTTCTAAAAATCTATCTTTTGCATATATGAAAACATTAATACACATATGAACAAAAAATACATATATGAACAAAAACATGCTCTGAACAATTTTTGAACATCTATAGCCACATACATACACATATACATTATATATATATATATATGAACAAAAAAACTAAACTAATAAAGCCGCATATATATAGCCACATACATACACATATACATTGAACAAAAAAATTAAACTAATAAAAATTAAAAAAAATAGAGCCGGTGCGGCGCGGCGGCTCACACCGGTGGCGGCGCGCGGGGGCGGGCGACGGCAACGGGGCAGGGGCTCGGGGCACGGCGCGCGGGGGCGGGCGACGGCGACGGGGCAGCCTGGCAGCGACGACGGCGGGCGCGGGTTCAGGGAGGACGGCGCGGGCTCGGGGAGGCCGGCGCGGGCTCGGGGAGGCCAGCGACGACGACGGGCGCGGGCGACGGCGACGACAACGGCGGGGGCGGCGGGCGGCGTCGGGGCAGCCTGGCGGCGACGATGTGCTCGGCGTCGTCGAGGGGCAACTGGTGGCGATGAACTCTACAAAACTGCGAAGTGCTACTTATATACAAGGAGCATTGGTCCCGGTTCGTGGCACCAACCGGGACCAATGCCCCCTTTAGTCCCGGTTGGTTCAACCAACCGGGACCAAAGGCCTCTTTTTCGGCAGCCCAAAGGGCGGGAAGCCGCGACCTTTGGTACCGGTTGGTGCCACCAACCGGGACCAATGCCCCACTTTAGTCCCGGTTGGTGCCACCAACCGGGACCAAAGGTCCCTGTGTTGCCCGCGTCGAGGCCAAAGTTTAGTCCCACCTCGCTAGTTGAGAGGGGCGCGCAGTGTTTTATAAGCCCCACTGTCGCACCCCTCCCGAACTCCTCTCGACCGCAGGCTTTCGGGCCTACTTGCTAAACTTTGCCTAGTGGGCCTACTAGGCCTACCGCGGGCCTGAATCCTGGCCCATAGTAGAGTTTCATGTCGTATTCAGGCCGTGGGGGCCCAGTAGGAGGCACTTTTTTTCTTTACTTATTGTTTCTATTTTTATTTTTTTTCCTGTTTTTTTGTTTTGTTTTCTGCATTATTTATTTTCTTTTGTTTTTGCTTTATTTTTTAATTCTTTTTGCTTTTAGTTTTAGGAAAATTATAAACTTTCTGTTAGTGCCATTACTTTTCAAATTTGAAAACACTTTTTTTGTTTTTTTGTTTTCTTTCTTGCTTTATTTATTTTATTTTGTTTCTACTTACAACAAAATACTTATTGTTGCTATTTTTAATTATTACGAGGGCCGAACCATAAGACATTAAAGCATTTCAAATGAACTCTGAAAAAGTTGAAAGTTGGCATGGTATCATAAATTGACCCACACATAGCATGTGCATGTACAAAACGGACAATGGTATCATACTCGTCAGTTACAAAGTTGGCATGGTATCATCATAATAGTTGCGGGAGAAAGTCTTCACTTTTTCTTCGCTTGTGTCATTTGCTTATTGCGCCGTAACCATGGATAATCTTCATCGTTTATCAGGATGCTGGGGTCAGCCTTGACTTTAAAGGGAGGAATTTCATGAAACTTTTCATAATCTTCAGACATGTCTGTCTTGTCCTCCACTCCCACGATGTCCCTTTTTCCTGAAAGAACTATGTGGCGCTTTGGCTCATCGTATGATGTATTCGCTTCCTTATCTTTTCTCTTTCTCGGTCTGGTAGACATGTCCTTCACATAGATAACCTGTGCCACATCATTGGCTAGGACGAACGGTTCGTCAGTGTACCCAAGATTTTTCAGATCCACTGTTGTCATTCCGTACTGTGGGTCTACCTGTACCCCGCCTCCTGACAGATTGACCCATTTGCACTTAAACAAAGGGACCTTAAAATCATGTCCGTAGTCAAGTTCCCATATGTCCACTATGTAACCATAATATGTGTCCTTTCCCCTCTCGGTTGTTGCATCAAAGCGGACACCGCTGTTTTGGTTGGTGCTCTTTTGATCTTGGTCAATCGTGTAAAATGTATTCCCATTTATCTCGTATCCTTTCCAAATCAATACAGTCAAAGATGGTCCCCTGGATAACAAGTACAGCTCATCACAAACAGTGTTGTCACCTCTGATACGTGCTTCCAACCAACTGCTGAAAGTCCTGATGTGTTCACATGTAATCCAGTCGTCGCACTGCTCCGGGTGTTTGGAGCGCAGACTGTTCTTGTGTTCATCGACATACGGGGTCACCAAGGTAGAGTTCTGTAGAACTGTGTAGTGTGCTTGAGACCAAGAATATCCGTCCCTGCATATTATTGAGTCCCTTCCAAGCGTGCCTTTTCCAGTCAGTCTCCCCTCATACCGCGATTTAGGGAGACCTATCTTCTTAAGGCCAGGAATGAAGTCAACACAAAACCCGATGACATCCTCTGTTTGATGGCCCATGGAGATGCTTCCTTCTGGCCTAGCGCGGTTACGGACATATTTCTTTAGGACTCCCATGAACCTCTCAAAGGGGTACATATTGTGTAGAAATACGGGGCCCAGAATGACAATCTCGTCAACTAGATGAACTAGGACGTGCGTCATGATATTGAAGAAGGATGGTGGGAACACCAGCTCGAAACTGACAAGACATTGCACCACATCACTCCTTAGCCTTGGTATGATTTCTGGATCGATCACCTTCTGAGAGATTGCATTGAGGAATGCACATAGCTTCACAATGGCTAATCGGACGTTTTCCGGTAGAAGCCCCCTCAATGCAACCGGAAGCAGTTGCGTCATAATCACGTGGCAGTCATGAGACTTTAGGTTCTGAAACTTTTTCTCTGCCATATTTATTATTCCTTTTATATTCGACGAGAAGCCAGTCGGGACCTTCATACTAAGCAGGCATTCAAAGAAGATTTCCTTCTCTTCTTTGGTAAGAGCATAGCTGGCAGGACCTTCATACTGCTTTGGAGGCATGCCGTCTTTTTCGTGCAAACGTTGCAGGTCCTCCCGTGCCTCAGCTGTATCTTTTGTCTTCCCATACACGCCCAAGAAGCCTAGCAGGTTCACGCAAAGGTTCTTCGTCACGTGCATCACGTCGATCGAAGAGCGGACCTCTAGGTCTTTCCAGTAGGGTAGGTCCCAAAATATAGATTTCTTCTTCCACATGGGTGCGTGTCCCCCAGCGTCACTCGGAACAGCTAGTCCGCCGGGACCCTTTCCAAAGATTACGTGTAAATCATTGACCATAGCAAGTACGTGATCACCGGTACGCATGGCGGGCTTCTTCCGGTGATCTGCCTCGCCTTTGAAATGCTTGCCTTTCTTTCGACATTGATGGTTGGTCGGAAGAAATCGACGATGGCCCAGGTACACATTCTTCCTGCAGCTTGCCAGGTATATACTATCGGTGTCAAGTAAACAGTGCGTGCATGCGTGGTATCCCTTGTTTGTCTGTCCTGAAAGGTTACTGAGAGCGGGCCAATCGTTGATGGTCACGAACAGCAACGCCTTTAGGTTAAATTCCTCCTGTTTGTGCTCATCCCACGTACGTACACCGTTTCCATTCCACAGCTGTAAAAGTTCTTCAACTAATGGCCTTAGGTACACATCAATGTCATTGCCGGGTTGCTTAGGGCCTTGGATGAGAACTGGCATCATAATGAACTTCCGCTTCATGCACATCCAAGGAGGAAGGTTATACATACATAGAGTCACGGGCCAGGTGCTGTGATTGCTGCTCTGCTCCCCGAAAGGATTAATGCCATCCGCGCTTAAAGCAAACCATACGTTCCTTGGCTCACTTGCAAACTCATCCCAGTACTTTCTCTCGATTTTTCTCCACTGCGACCCGTCAGCGGGTGCTCTCAACTTCCCGTCTTTCTTACGGTCCTCACTGTGCCATCGCATCAACTTGGCATGCTCTCCGTTTCTGAACAGACGTTTCAACCGTGGTATTATAGGAGCATACCACATCACCTTCGCAGGAACCCTCTTCCTGGGGGGCTCGCCGTCAACATCACCAGGGTCATCTCGTCTGATCTTATACCGTAATGCACCGCATACCGGGCATGCGTTCAGATCCTTGTACGCACCGCGGTAGAGGATGCAGTCATTAGGGCATGCATGTATCTTCTGCACCTCCAATCCTAGAGGGCATACGACCTTCTTTGCTGCGTATGTACTGTCGGGCAATTCGTTATCCTTTGGAAGCTTCTTCTTCAATATTTTCAGTAGCTTCTCAAATCCTTTGTCAGGCACAACATTCTCTGCCTTCCACTGCAGCAATTCCAGTACGGTACCGAGCTTTGTGTTGCCATCTTCGCAATTGGGGTACAACCCTTTTTTGTGGTCCTCTAACATGCGATCGAACTTCAGCTTCTCCTTTTGACTTTCGCATTGCGTCCTTGCATCGACAATGACCCGGCGGAGATCATCATCATCGGGCACATCGTCTGGTTCCTCTTGATCTTCAGCAGCTTCGCCCGTTGCAGCATCATCGTGCACATCGTCTGGTTCCTCTTGATCTTCAGTAGCATCACCGTATTCAGGGGGCACATAGTTGTCATCGTACTCTTCTTCTTCGCCGTCTTCCATCATAACCCCTATTTCTCCGTGCCTCGTCCAAACATTATAGTGTGGCATGAAACCCTTGTAAAGCAGGTGGGTGTGGAGGATTTTCCGGTCAGAGTAAGACTTCGTATTCCCACATATAGGGCATGGACAACACATAAAACCATTCTGCTTGTTTGCCTCAGCCACTTCGAGAAAATCATGCACGCCCTTAATGTACTCGGAGGTGTGTCTTGAACCGTACATCCATTGCCGGTTCATCTGTGTGCATTATATATAATTAAGTGTGTCAAAAATCATTACAGAACATCATGAATAGATAATTAAGTGACCAAATTAATAGAAGTTCATCATCACATTAAAACCAAAGTACATACATAGTTCTCATCTAACAACATAAAGCTCTGCAGAGCATCTAAATTAATTAAACCATACACTGAAACTATGTAAAACATTTCAATGCGAAAACAAATGTGATCATAATCGCAACCAATGTAACAACTGATCCAACGGCATAATGATACCAAGCCTCGGTATGAATGGCATATTTTCTAATCTTTCTAATCTTCAAGCGCATTGCATCCATCTTGATCTTGTGATCATCGACGACATCCGCAACATGCAACTCCAATATCATCTTCTCCTCCTCAATTTTTCTAATTTTTTCCTTCAACAAATTGTTTTCTTCTTCAACTAAATTTAACCTCTCGACAATAGGGTCGGTTGGAATTTCCGGTTCAACAACCTCCTAGATAAATAAAATCTATGTCACGTTGGTCGGCATAATTGTCATAAACAATAAATGAACCAATAGTTATGAAAAGATAATATATACCACATCCGAATCATAGACAGGACGAGGGCCGACGGGGGAGGATACCAAAACCATCGCACTATATAAGATGCAATAATAAAAGTAAGAAAATTATACAAGTATCTACCTAAACATACAAGTAAGAATATTTTTCCTTTCATCAAGAAGATAAGAACAAGAGGCTCACCACGGTGGTGCCGGCGATGAGATCGGCGTGGGTGATCGACGACGGTGAAGACGGGACGGGGCGTGACGGACCGCTAAACCTAGACAAATATTGAGGAAAATGGAGCTTGGCGGTCGAGCTTGGAGAGGAGAAACCTTAAGTAGTGTGGCTCGGGCATTCCATCGAACACCTTGTGTGCATAGGAGGTGAGCTAGAGCACCACCAAGCCCTCTCCCCCTCGGCCATAAAAAACAGAGCAGTGTGCTCTGCTCTTGCGCGAGGGGGTATATATAGGCACCACCATTGGTCCCAGTTGGTCGCATGAACCGGGACTAAAGAGTTGCCTTTGGTCCCGGTTCGTGCCACCAACCGGAAACAATGGTGGTGGGCGAGGAGCGAGGCCCATTGGTCCCGGTTCGCCCCACCAACCGGGACCAAAAGGTCCAGACGAACCGGGACCAATGGCCCACGTGGCCCGGCCGGCCCCCGGGGCTCACGAACCGGGTCCAATGCCTCCATTGGTCCCGGTTCTGGATTGAACCGGGACTAATGGGCTGGACCGGCCTGGACCATTGCCCCCTTTTCTACTAGTGGGGCAAGCTGGGTGAGCTGCTGCAGCAGGAGTGCGAGCTGCTCTCCGGCGCCCGCGGGGACGTCGCCTTCTTCCAGGCCGAGCTGAGCACCATGCACGCCGCCGTGCTCTGCTGCGAGGCCCTCGAGGAGCCCGGCGTCCAGACCACCAGCTGGATCGCCCAGGTCCGCGACCTCGCCTTCGACATCGAGGACTGGGTCGACCACTTCGCCCACCGCGTCGATGCCGGCACCCATGACGCCACCTCCCACCGGTTCTCCCGCTGGATCCGCCGGCTCACCACCATCCCCCGACTGCCACATCATCGCCACCGAGCTCAAGGAGCTCCGGGCGCGCGTCGTCGAGGTGAGCGAGCTGCGGAAGCGCTACAGACTCGGCCCGCAAATGCCATCCCATCACGCGCCCGCCGTCGACCCCCGTCTCTTCGCGCTCTACGCCGACAGCGCCGGCCTCGTCGGCATGGACGGGCCGCGGGACGAGGTGATGGGGATGGTGATCGGACAGGGCTCCGGCGGGCTCAAGGTCGTGTCCATCGTCGGGATTGCCGGCTCCGGGAAGACGACGCTTGCCAGGGAGGTGTATAGGTTGGTGAACGCGGGTTCAAGTGCCGCGCGTCGGTTTCGGTCGGCCGGAGCTCCGACGTCGCCAAGGTGCTCGGCGATATGCTGTCCCAAGTGGACGGCGAGTACAGCATAGGACGAGGTGATGCTGGCGATGTGAATCAATTGATTGAGAGGCCGAGGCAGCATTTGCAAGACAAGAGGTACTCTATTTGCTAATTGCTATTTGATCAATCCACTTCACTTTTTACTGACAAGAGTTTTAACCAAAACAGTTAGTTCAGTGCATTATTTTTGTTCCGCCATTTATACGGAAAAGTTGCTGGATTGACAATTTTGCTCAATCATTATACACTATTATTCTGCCGTCCATCATTTATACTGAAAAATTGCCTCCAGCACACTGTTATTCTGTCGAGCGTCGACCATCATTTATACTGAAAAAATTGTGTTCAGTACACTTGCTATACACATCTTTGATAAAACTTAGCCCTGCTTCCTCTTCGTTGAGATACATGTATACTCTCTGATTATGATTGATGATTGATGGTGGTTTCCCTCTTGTCCTCAAACAGGTATCTTGTTATGGTTGATGATTTATTTTTTTAGAAAATGAGGATGACCCCCGGCCTCTGCATCTGGGTGATGCATACGGCCACATTATTAATTATTCTCACAAGACCTTACAAAGTAATACAACAGTAAAACTAAAGCCGTCGCCTAAGCATCTCTATCCAGCTGATGAAGGGGCGCAGATAGCCTGGGCCTAATACCAAACAGACATCGCAGCCAAACCTAACATCTAAGACCTGAGAACCCATCCAGGACGCCTGCCGGGCATGGTTCTCACCGGTCTGGCGTGCACTCAGATGCCACCGCCGCCAACTGCCACCGCTCCATCTTCAGAACTGTACTGATGCATCAACCTTACTCGGTCTAGCTATCGTCGACGCCACCACGATGCCAAACGGTAGCCACTAATACACCTCAGCACCATGCTACCAGGTATCACCAGCCGACACAGCTTGAAGTCCTTGGAAGATCTGTCTGTTGGGGAACGTAGTAATTTCAAAAAAATTTCTACGCACACGCAAGATCATGGTGATGGTATAGCAACGAGAGGGAAGAGTGTTCGTCCACGTACCCTCGTAGACCGTAAGCGGAAGCGTTAGCACAACACGGTTGATGTAGTCGTACGTCTTCACGATCCGACCGATCCAAGCACCAAACGTACGGAGCCTCCGAGTTCAGCACACGTTCAGCTCGATGACGATCTCCGGCCTCCGATCCAGCAAAGCTCCGGAGATGAGTTCCGTCAGCACGACGGCGTGGTGACGATGATGATGTTCTACCGGCGCAGGGCTTCGCCTAAACTCCGCGACGATATGACCGAGGTGGGATATGGTGGAGGGGGGCACCGCACACGGCTAAGGAACGATCCGTAGATCAATTTGTGTGTCTATGGGGTGCCCCCCCCCACCCCCGTATATAAAGGAGCAAGGGGTGAGGCCGGCCGGCCCTTGGGGTGCGCCAAGGAGGGGGGAGTCCTCCTCCTAGTGGAGTAGGACTCCCCTTTCCTAGTCCAACTAGGAAGGAGAAGGGGGAAGGAAAGAGGGGGAGAGGGAGAGGGAAAGAGGGGCCGCGCCCCCCTCCCCTAGTCCAATTTGGACTCCCCATGGGAGGGGGCGCACCACCTCCTGGGCTGCAGCCCTCTCTCTCCCTTCAGGCCCACTAAGGCCCAATACTTCCCCGGGGGGTTCCGGTAACCCCTCCGGCACTCCGGTTTTCTTCGAAATCACCCGGAACACTTACGGTGTCCGAATATAGTCGTCCAATATATCAATCTTTATGTCTCGACCATTTCGAGACTCCTCGTCATCTCCGTGATCACATCCGGGACTCCGAACAAACTTCGGTACATCAAAACTTATAAACTCATAATAAAATTGTCATCGTAACGTTAAGCGTGCGGACCCTACGGGTTCGAGAACTATGTAGACATGACCTAGAACTATTCTTGGTTAATAACCAACAGCGGGACCTGCAAGCTTTATAGACAGTTACATTACCATCAGCGTCAGTCTTCTTCTTAAAGATCCGTTTATTCTCAATGGCTTGCCGATCATCGGGCAAGTCAACCAAAGTCCATACTTTGTTTTCATACATGGATCCCATCTCAGATTTCATGGCCTCTAGCCATTTTGCGGAATCTGGGCTCATCATCGCTTCCTCATAGTTCGTAGGTTCATCATGGTCAAGTAACATGACTTCCAGAATAGGATTACCGTACCACTCTGGTGCGGATCTTATTCTGGTAGACCTACGAGGTTCAGTAGAAACTTGATCTGAAGTTTCATGATCAATATCATCAGCTTCCTCACTGATTGGTGTAGTCGTCACAGGAACCGGTTCTTGTGATGAACTACTTTCCAATAAGGGAGTAGATACAGTTATCTCATCAAGTTCTACTTTCCTCCCACTCACTTTTTTCGAGAGAAACTCCTTCTCTAGAAAGGATCCGATCTTAGCAACGAAAATCTTGCACTCAGATCTGTGATAGAAGGTGTACCCAATAGTCTCTTTTGGGTATCCTATGAAGACACATTTCTCCGATTTGGGTTCGAGCTTATCTGGTTCAAGTTTCTTCACATAAGCATCGCAGCCCCAAAACTTTAAGAAACGACAATTATGGTTTCTTGCCAAACCACAGTTCATAAGGTGTCGTCTTAACGGATTTTGATGGTGCCCTATTTAACGTGAATGCGGCCGTCTCTAAAGCATAACCCCAAAACGATAGCGGTAAATCAGTAAGAGACATCATAGATCGCACCATATCCAGTAAAGTACGATTACGACGTTCGGACACACCATTTCGTTGTGGTGTTCCGGGTGGCGTGAGTTGCGAAACTATTCCGCATTGTTTCAAGTGTAGACCAAACTCGTAACTAAAATATTCTCCTCCACGATCAGATCGTAGAAACTTTATTTTCTTGTTACGATGATTTTCCACTTCACTCTGAAATTCTTTGAACTTTTCAAATGTTTCAGACTTGTGTTTCATTAAGTAGATATACCCATATCTGCTCAAATCATCTGCGAAGGTGAGAAAATAACGATATCCGCCGTGAGCCTCAACATTCATTGGACCACACACATCAGTATGTATGATTTCCAACAAATCAGTTGCTCGCTCCATAGTTCCGGAGAACGGCGTTTTAGTCATCTTGCCCATAAGGCACGGTTCGCAAGTACCAAGTGATTCATAATCAAGTGATTCCAAAAGCCCATCAGTATGGAGTTTCTTCATGCGCTTTACACCGATATGACCTAAACGGTAGTGCCACAAATAAGTTGCACTATCGTTATCAACTCTGCATCTTTTGGTTTCAACACTATGAATATGTGTATCACTACTATCGAGATTCAATAAAAATAGACCACTCTTCAAGGGTGCATGACCAGAAAAGATATTACTCATATAAATAGAACAACCATTATTCTCTGATTTAAATGAATAACCGTCTCGCATCAAACAAGATCCAGATATAATGTTCATGCTCAACGCTGGCACCAAATAACAATTATTTAGGTCTAAAACTAATACCGATGGTAGATGTAGAGGTAGCGTGCCGACCGCGATCACATTGACTTTGGAACCATTTCCCACGTGCATCGTCACCTCGTCCTTAGCCAATCTTCGCTTAATCCATAGTCCCTGTTTCGAGTTGCAAATATTAGCAACAGAACCAGTATCAAATACCCAGGTGCTACTGCGAGCATTAGTAAGGTATACATCAATAACATGTATATCACATATACCTTTGTTTACTTTGCCATCCTTCTTATCCGCCAAATACTTGGGGCAGTTCCGCTTCCAGTGTCCAGTCTGCTTGCAGTAGAAGCACTCAGTTTCAGGCTTAGGTCCAGACTTGGGTTTCTTCTCTTGAGCAGCAACTTGCTTGTCGTTCTTTTTGAAGTTCCCCTTCTTCTTCCCTTTGCCCTTCTTCTTGAAACTGGTGGTCTTGTTAACCATCAACACTTGATGCTCCTTCTTGATTTCTACCTCCGCAGCTTTTAGCATTGCGAAGAGCTCGGGAATAGTCTTGTTCATCCCTTGCATATTATAGTTCATCACGAACCTCTTGTAGCTTGGTGGCAGTGATTGGAGAATTCTGTCAATGACACTATCATCAGGAAGATTAACTCTCAGTTGAATCAAGTGATTATTATACCCAGACATTTTGAGTATGTGTTCACTGACAGAACTATTCTCCTCCATCTTGCAGCTATAAAACTTATTGGAGACTTCATATCTCTCAATTCGGGCATTTGCTTGAAATATTAACTTCAACTCCTGAAACATCTCATATGCTCCATGACGTTCAAAACGTCGTTGAAGACCCGGTTCTAAGCCGTAAAGCATGGCACACTAAACTATCGAGTAGTCATCAGCTTTGCTCTGCCAGACGTTCTTAACGTCGTCAGTTGCATCAGCAGCAGGCCTGGCACCCAGCGGTGCTTCCAGGACATAACTTTTCTGTGCAGCAATGAGGATAATCCTCAGGTTACGGACCCAGTCCGTGTAATTGCTACCATCATCTTTCAACTTTGCTTTCTCAAGGAACGCATTAAAACTCAACGGAACAACAGCACGAGCCATCTATCTACAAACAAACATAGACAAGCAAAATACTATCAGGTACTAAGTTCATGATAAATTTAAGTTCAATTAATCATATTACTTAAGAACTCCCACTTGGACAGACATCTCTCTAGTCATCTAAGTGATCACGTGATCCAAATCAATTAAACCATGTCCGATCATCACGTGAGATGGAGTAGTTTCAATGGTGAATATCACTATGTTGATCATATCTACTATATGATTCACGCTCGACCTTTCGATCTCCGTGTTCCGAGGCCATATCTGTATATGCTAGGCTCGTCAAGTATGACCTGAGTATTCCGCGTGTGCAACTGTTTTGCACCCGTTGTATTTGAACGTAGAGCCTATCACACCCGATCATCACGTGGTGTCTCAGCACGAAGAACTTTCGCAACGGTGCATACTCAGGGAGAATACTTCTTGATTATTAAGTGAGAGATCATCTTAAAATGCTACCATCAATCAAAGCAAGATAAGATGCATAAAGGATAAACATCACATGCAATCAATATAAGTGATATGATATGGCCATCATCATCTTGTGCTTGTGATCTCCATCTTTGAAGCACCATCGTGATCACCATCGTCACCGGCGCGACACCTTGATCTCCATCTTAGCATCGTTGTCGTTACGCCATCTATTGCTTCTACGACTATCACTACCGCTTAGTGATAAAGTAAAGCAATTACAGGGCATTTGCATTTCATACAATAAAGCGACAACAATATGGCTCCTGCCAGTTGCCGATAACTTCGGTTACAAAATATGATCATCTCATACAATAAAATATAGCATCACGTCTTGACCATATCACATCACAACATGCCCTGCAAAAACAAGTTAGACGTCCTCTACTTTGTTGTTGCAAATTTTACGTGGCTGCTACGGGCTTAGCAAGAACCGTTCTTACCTACGCATCAAATAAACCACAACGATAGTTCGTCAAGTTGGTGTTGTTTTAACCTTCGCAAGGACCGGGCGTAGCCACACTCGATTCAGCTAAAGTGAGAGAGACAGACACCCGCCAGCCACCTTTAAGCACGAGTGCTCGTAACGGTGAAACCAGTCTCGCGTAAGCGTACGCGTAATGTCGGTCCGGGCCGCTTCATCTCACAATACCGCCAAACCAAAGTATGACATGCTGGTAAGCAGTATGAATTGTATCGCCCACAACTCACTTGTGTTCTACTCGTGCATATAACATCAACGCATAAAACCTAGGCTCTGATACCACTGTTGGGGAACGTAGTAATTTCAAAAAATTTCCTACGCACACGCAAGATCATGGTGATGGTATAGCAATGAGAGGGAAGAGTGTTCATCCACGTACCCTCGTAGACCATAAGCGGAAGCGTTAGCACAACGCGGTTGATGTAGTCGTACGTCTTCACGATCCGACCGATCCAAGCACCGAACGTACGGAGCCTCCGAGTTCAGCACACGTTTAGCTCGATGACGATCTCCGGCCTCCGATCCAGCAAAGCTCCGGAGATGAGTCCCGTCAGCACGACGGTGTGGTGACGATGATGATGTTCTACCGGCGCAGGGCTTCGCCTAAACTCCGCGACGATATGACCGAGGTGGAATATGGTGGAGGGGGGCACCGCACGCGGCTAAGGAACGATCCGTAGATCAATTTGTGTGTCTATGGGGTGCCCCCCCGCCCCCGTATATAAAGGAGCAAGGGGGGAGGCCGGTCGGCCCTTGGGGCGTGCCAAGGAGGGGGGAGTCCTCCTCCTAGTGGGAGTAGGACTCCCCTTTCCTAGTCCAACTAGGAAGGAGGAAGGGGGAAGGAAAGAGGGGGAGAGGGAGAGGGAAAGAGGGGCCGCGCCCCCCTCCCCTAGTCCAATTCGGACTCCCCATGGGAGGGGGCACGCCACCTCCTGGGCTGCAGCCCTCTCTCTCCCTTCAGGCCCACTAAGGCCCAATACTTCCCCGGGGGGTTCCGGTAACCCCTCCAGCACTCCGGTTTTCTCCGAAATCACCCGGAACACTTCCGATGTCCGAATATAGTCGTCCAATATATCAATCTTTATGTCTCGACCATTTCAAGACTCCTCGTCATGTCCGTGATCACATCCGGGACTCCGAACAAACTTTGGTACATCAAAACTTATAAACTCATAATAAAAATGTCATCATAACGTTAAGCGTGTGGAGCCTACGGGTTTGAGAACTATGTAGACATGACCTAGAACTATTCTTGGTCAATAACCAACAGCGGGACCTGGATGCCCATATTGGTTCCTACATATTCTACGAAGATCTTTATCGGTCAAACCGCATAACAACATACGTTGTTCCCTTTGTCATCGGTATGTTACTTGCCCGAGATTTGATCGTCGGTATCCAATACCTAGTTCAATCTCGTTACCGGCAAGTCTCTTTACTCGTTCTGTAGTGCATCATCCCGCAACCAACTCATTTGGTCATATTGCTTGCAAGGCTTATAATGATGTGCATTACCGAGAGGGCCCAGAGATACCTCTCTGACGGTCGGAGTGACAAAACCTAATCTCAAAATACGCCAACTCAACATGTACCTTCGGAGACACCTGTAGTACTCCTTTATAATCACCCAGTTACGTTGTGACGTTTGGTAGTACCCAAAGTGTTCCTCCGGTAAACGGGAGCTGCATAATTCTCATAGTTACAGGAACATGTATAAGTCATGAAGAAAGCAATAGCAGTATACTAAACGATCAAGTGCTAGGCTAACGGAATGGGTCATGTCAATCACATCATTCTTCTAATGATGTGATCCCACTAATCAAATGACAACACATGTCTATGGTCAGGAAACATAACCATCTTTGATCAATGAGCTAGTCAAGTAGAGGCATACTAGTGACTATATGTTTTGTCTATGTATTCACACATGTATCATGTTTCCGGTTAATACAATTCTAGCATGAATAATAAACATTTATCATGATATGAGGAAATAAATAATAACTTTATTATTGCCTCTAGGGCATATTTCCTTCACTGTCGTGCGTAGCACCTGCCGATCAGGCATGACAAAGCGTAGCACCTGTCGGTCAGGCATGACTTGACATCACTACCGAAGCTCCGTGCAAGACGAAGCCGCTCCACCTCCTGCCTCTCACATCCAGCGCTGCTCCGGAAGCGATGCTCCCAAGAGAGAAACGACACCGCAGTGCCGCCATCGTCCGATCTGGAACACCAGATCCTAGGGTTTCCCCCGGAGCAGCACGAGTGGGTCGACAATAGTTACACGATGATGCCTTCATCAAGGTAACGGTGAGAATGTCGCCATCGCCTGCCGTCGGCTCGGTTTTCACCGGCAACCATGTCTCCCCTACTCGCAGCCGGGACAAGATGATGGATCTCGAGATCCGATCACCAAGCCTCTGGCCGGCCATCTCGGGAAGAAGATGACCACCACGTCCACCAGTGTCACCACGCCGGGCACGCGTCGCCGCCGGCACCCCCATGGTGCCTAGAGGCCGACAAGCCCCGACGATTCCCATGCCTTGCCAGCCGCCATGGCCCAGACCCCGGCACCACCAGATCCAGATCGGATCGGGGTCCGCAACCGCCGCAGAGGCATCACCACTGGACGGTGCCTAGCCCTCCAGCCCGCCGCCGAGTCATCGGCGGAGCTCCGCCGCGCCACGCCGCCAAGCCGCCGCCGGGATAACTCGCGCCGCCACTAGAGAAGCCGCAGCCGCCGCGCGTTGGAGAGGCCTCAAGCCGCAGCTGCCCCGCCGCCGGGCAGGGGCGCCGCCACCCAGCATGCCCTCCGCCGCGCCGTTGGGTCCCGCCCAGCCCAGCGCCGTCCCGCTCCAGACGCCAACCGCAAGGAGAGGGGCAAGATCTCCGCCACCACCAACGCCGGCCGGTCTTTGCCCAGCGGCGCTGTGCGGTGGCGGCGGGGGGGGGGGGAGACATCGACGAGGGAGGATGAGGGGCGGTGGCGGCGGGGGGGGGGCATCGACGAGGGAGGACGAGTGGCGGCGGCGGGTTGATGATTTATGGAGTGTTCAAACCTGGGGGATAATCAAATACTGTTTTCCGAGAACAATCTCGGGAGTCGCATAATCACTACAACAAGAAATGAGACTGTTGCAAAAGCAGGTGCAGGTGACCATGTTTACAGGACTTGTCTTCTTAACGAAGCCGATGCCGAAACTTTGTTTTCCCGAAGAACTTTTGGGACTGTGGGTGGGTGCCCTGCCCATTTGAAGGACGTTTCAGCTCAGATCATGAGAAAGTGTGGTGGTTTGCCACTCGCTATAGTGAGCGTGGGTGGCTTATTAGCCAGCAAGGTGCGCACAAGAGATGAATTTGAGAGGTCAGGACTGGAATGGCGGACAAATTCAGAGCTAGGAGGGATGAAACAGATCATCAAACTTAGCTACAGTGATCTTCCTGCCAATCTCAAGGCATGCCTATTGCACCTAAGCATATTTCCTGAGAACCATGAGATCGAAATAGAGCGTCTTGCGAGGCGTTGGGTTGCAGAAGGGTTCGTCAGTGAACAGCGTGGCACAAGCATAGAGGAAACAGCGAGAAACTACATCAGTGAGCTCATTGGCAGAAACTTAATCCAACCATCACAGCTGAATCATGATGGCACCCATAGGAGCTATGTTCTTCATCTAGTAATACACGATTTCATCATTTGCAAGTCCATGGAAGACAACTTTGTTGCCCTGGTGCATGCTCAATAGCAAGATGTCAAACCTTGTAATGGCACTGTCCGACGGCTATCTTTACCTTTTTTTTGTGGTTGATCTTTACTTAATAGTGATAAGCATGATCAGGCTGCTGCACAAATTGATGGGGCAAATGTGTCTCGTGCTCGCTCCATCACCATATTTTCTCATACTGGTCGCATGCCTCGTCTAAGTGAACTCAGTGTACTGCGGGTTCTTGATCTCGAAGGTTGTGTAGGTCCGGTGTGCCTTGATGGTCTCTACAAATTGCTGCTTCTGAGGTACTTGAACCTGAAAGGAACAGATGTCAGCGAGCTCCCTGTACAAATCGGAGAGCTAATATGCTTGGAGACACTGGATGTGAGATCCACAAAGGTGAAAGAGCTACCTCGCAGCATTCTCAGGCTGGAAAAGTTAATGCATTTGCTCGCGGGGAATGCCAAGTTGTCGAGTGGGATAAGCAAGATGAAGTCATTGCTAACACTCTCGTGCAGCAATATTGAGAAGAGTGCTGATACGAACCTCATTCAAGAGCTCAGTGAAATGGCAAGCTTGAAAGAACTGGAACTATTTTGTAATGTTATGCAGACGTCTGGAGATAAGAAACAAGTCGCATTTCCAAGCGATGGATTTCGTAGTCTTAAGAAACTTTCGATAAGGTGCAGTTTGCCATCAGTGGCCTTTGTGACCGATGCTTTATCGAAGTTTGAAGTGCTTGAACTAAAGTTTGAAGATGGCCTTTCAGAGGAGTCGAGTGGTGTGTCTAGTATAGAGCATCTGTCAGGCCTGAAGCATATGATCATTGAGTTTTCACAGCATGATGCGGGTGCTGCAGCAGCAATTAATGCAGTCAAGAAGACTGCTGAGAAGGTGCATCCTAATTGTCAAGTGATCATCGTGAATGCTGATAGGCTAGTCATAGTGGGAGTAACTTAGCAAGTAACATAGCGCACTTCGAGAAATTTTTGCTTATGTGGCATGTAGTTAATGAGAAGTGGTAACATAATATGTTACTGTAACATAGCGCTTTCCAAGACAAGATGAGTCTACAAGCTAATTAATGAAGTCCTCTATGACACTACTACTATGTTACTTTGCACTATGAAGATAGTAACTTAGACTTGACACTAGTCTAAGTTACTCCCCACGAATAGACTTTTGGAGCATTGTGCACATCTGATTCTGAGCAAGCATGGGGGATGTGACATACCTTCTACCGGAGACAGTCAAGGGCATTTGATGATTCGTTTCAACACACTTCCTTAAACAGCGTTCTCATGATTAATGTAGTGAATTGGTGCTTGAATAAGTCAAGTGATGCCCCTAGAACTAGGCATTATCTATCGTTCCTCAAATTAAATGTATGATGTTTTCCATTGTTACTTGCTTCTATGCCAAGTGTTTTGATGGGAGGGTGTATCTTACAGAAACTTTATTTTGCTTTCAGTTTCAGTCTGCAAACTATACTAGCAAATGACCCTGCATGGAGTTCGTGTGAATACCTTCTATGTAAGTCGCCTGAATTTTGAATTTGGGTCCATCTAGACCGTTGATTCTTGCTCTGAGATTCGTGTTTTTTTTTTCAGGGCTGTTCTATGAGATGGTTTGGGCTATTTTTTTTGGACTGACCACATATTTGGGCCAGTCAATTGCTACTGGGCTTAAGCCCATTACATATCACGCCCAGCCCATCCCTCTTTCCCTTTGTTTTTGTTTTCTGTTTTTCTGTGTTTCTCCTTTTGCTTTTTGTTTATCTTTATTGATTGGTATTAAAAAAATTTTCTAAGTATCTTTGGGATGTTGGGTAAGTGTAAATGTGTACACACAAATTCTGTGTAATATGTGCAAAAAATACAGTATTATATGATTATTGTTTGCATACTACAAGAAGTGCAAATTTAGAGCAAAATTGTGTGCATTTTTTTAACTTTCTTACAATACTTCTATTCTTAAAGATTAATATCAATGGCACTAATTCATTGTTCCTTATAAAACTTCCTTATTTTGATTTTCATTTTATTTCTTCCCTAGGGGTAGTACATCTCCACTAACTCATTCCTTAATAGGATTATTTTTTTGAAAAATTCCTCTATTATACGCCAATTCTTGCATTTTTTTAAAAAAAATTGTGTATATTGTGTGAAAATTTTGTCATTGTCTGTTTTAGATATTTATTTTATTTTATTTCTTCTTAAAGGGTAATACCGATGCCACCAATTCATTCTCTCTTAGGAAACCTCATTATTTTGATTTACTTTTAGTTTTAGTTTTGGTTTTATTTTCTTTCTTCCTAAAGTGTAATATCAATGCCACTAATTCATTAGTCCTTATAAAACTTCCTTATTTTGATTTTCATTTAGTTATTATTTCATTTTATTTCTTGCCTAAGGTTATTACATTTCCACTAACTCATTCTTTTATAGGATTTTTTTTTGAAAATTCCTCTATTATACACCAATTCTTACATTATTTTTATTCTTAAAGATTAATATCAATGGCACTAATTCATTGTTCCTTATAAAACTTCCTTATTTTGATTTTCATTTTATTTCTTCCCTAGGGGTAGTACATCTCCACTAACTCATTCCTTAATAGGATTATTTTTTTGAAAAATTCCTCTATTATACGCCAATTCTTGCATTTTTTAAAAAAAATTGTGTATATTGTGTGAAAATTTTGTCATTGTCTGTTTTAGATATTTATTTTATTTTATTTCTTCTTAAAGGGTAATACCGATGCCACCAATTCATTCTCTCTTAGGAAACCTCATTATTTTGATTTACTTTTAGTTTTAGTTTTGGTTTTATTTTCTTTCTTCCTAAAGTGTAATATCAATGCCACTAATTCATTAGTCCTTATAAAACTTCCTTATTTTGATTTTCATTTAGTTATTATTTCATTTTATTTCTTGCCTAAGGTTATTACATTTCCACTAACTCATTCTTTTATAGGATTTTTTTTTGAAAATTCCTCTATTATACACCAATTCTTACATTATTTTTATTCTTAAAGATTAATATCAATGGCACTAATTCATTGTTCCTTATAAACTTCCTTAGTTTGATTTTCATTTAGTTATTATTTCATTTTATTTCTTCCCTAAGGGTAGTACATTTCCACTAACTCATTCCTTTTTAGGATTTGTTTTTGAAAATTCCTCTATTATACTCCAATTCTTGCATTTTCTTTTTAAAAATTTGTGTATATTGTGTGCAAATTTTGCCATTGTTTGTTTTAGATATTTATTTTATTTTATTTCTTCTTAAAGGGTAATACCAGTGCCACCAATTCATTCTCTCTCTTAGAAAACCTCATTATTTTGATTTTCTTTTAGTTGTTGTCTTCTTAAAGTGTAATATCAATGCCGCTGATTCTTATTTTCTTAAAAACTTCACTATATTAAGAAATAAATTTTTCACTTTCTTTCAATCTTATTTCCTTGTCTTGGATTATTTATCCTCCTAATTATTTTCTATTAAATTATTTTTATTTTATAATTTCATATATGAACTTATTATATCTTTTATCCATCTAGTAAGCATGGCACACATATATGTCATGTAATGCGCAGGTTCCAAGCCTAGATGACCTACAGTCCGTGAAACGGAACAGGGCACCCTATGCAGCCCCTAGCCCGTTTATCGTTGGCTCAAAATTCGAGCAACTAACCAACGAGTACTCGTTGTCAGAGTTAGCAGCACGCATGGCCCCCTTCGGGCCCTTGTCCCTCCCACTGCCAGCCCCGACATCTATCTCAGCCTCGATAGCCGGAATTGAGCTCATTGCCCACACCAGCCGTCAAATCTTCCTTTGGGTTTCCCAACCATTGGATCCTGCGAGAGCACAGAAGCTGAATTTTGTGGGCATTAGTTTTACACATTATCTGAAACAGCAACAACAACCACGGTGCCCAAAAACCTTCTCTCTCATGCATTATAATTTTTTAGGCATCAAGTTTCAGAGCATCTTCAATGACTGTACTACTTTTTTTTGGAACGAGGAGGTAAAAAACGGCCTCTAATAACTGCCTAACCGCAATTCCTTTCGCAAAGTTGACTTCAGCGGCTGCTGTTAAACGAGCAACGCTGCTCGAAACCAACTTTCTTTTCGATGCCTTCTCTGCCTCCTCGGCCATCAACCATCCTCGCCACTCCGGCGACCAATTCCGGCCGCTGTTCAATGGATTCGGTCGCGAATCGGCCGCCAGCCGCGTCCGTTTGTGCGCCCGGCGACCAGCGCCCCTCCCCGCCGAGTGTCTAAGCCGACGAACAGTGCCACGTAGTTGCCGTCCTTACATTACTAAACTTGCCGTCGGAAACGTTCCATTTGCCATTGCTCGTAGCTGGCCTTCGGGCGTTATCAGATTTTAAAAGCTACGTCGGACAAAGCATCACTTTTGACATAGATGCTGTAAAAATCGGTTTTTTATAGGTCTACATCATCATAATATCTATGGGAGATGCTCTAAGATGTCGACACGTGGGCGGGAGCAGAGGCTTCATGAGTGCTGCAGAGCATGGCGGTCAGACGCTTACCCCGTTTGGCCATCTCGTCGTCCTCTCACCTGCTCGATAGATCACGTGATCATCATTCACCTCCTCCGCCTCCCCCGCTTTGCTCGCCTGCCCAGCTACAGCCTACAGGCTACAGCACCCTGAAGCTCGCCGGCGCCGACGCAAGGTAAGCCCAACCCAACCCCCCGGACTGGCTCGCTTCCCCCTTCCTCTGAGCGACATTGGTGATTGGACTGACTGATCCTCGCTGAGCCGTACGTAAAACCTCAGGTTGGTTGGTTGGTTGGCGGCGGGGGCGGCGGCGGTCTGCCCATGGCTTCCGGCGAGGCTCCTGATGGGCGGTACGTGATGCCAAACCCCTCTCTCCGTCTCTCGAGATTTCGCTCCATATCCGGCCGGTGAGGCAGCTCCAATTGACCGTCTTTGCTTTCCCGATTTCGGTAGGATTCGCGAGGCAGGGGGTTCCCGGAGGAGCGACCGGAGCAGCAGCGATACCCTGCGTCGGCGTCACGCAGCTGGAGCAGTCACCAAGCGCGTGAAGGACGAAGTGCCGGACCCCTCGGAGCCGCCGCCGGCCGCGGCGCCTCGCCCTGTCCAGAGCAGAGAGGAGCAGTTCGTGTGGCCGTGGATGGGCGTGCGGAGAGGCGGACGACAGATCGGGGAGAGCGGGAACCGGCTCAAGGAGCGGCTCGCCGCCTTCTGCCCGCACAAGGTCGTGCCTTTGTGGAGCCACAGAGGCCACACCGGGAACGCCATCGTCGAGTTCGGGAAGGACTACGCCTCTCTCGGCCACGCCTTCAGCTTCGAGAACCACTTCGAGGCGCAGGGCCACGGCAAACGGGGCTGGGAGGCGAGCAGGTACCGAGGTGCGCCGGAGATGTTTGGGTGGGTTGCGAGGGCCGACGATCGACGAACGCCGGGGCTCGTCGGGGAGTACCTGCAGAGGAACGGCGATCTGAAGTCTGTTGCAGAGCTTGAGAGCGAGGGGACGCGCAAGACTGACAAGCTGGTGGCCAATTTGGCCGGCCAGATTGAGGTGAAGGCCAAGCATGCCCAAGAGCTCGAATCCAAGTACAGTGAGAGGACTACATCAATGGACAACGTGATGGAAGTGAAGGAGCTCATTCTCCAGAGATACAACCATGGTCTGTTGCAAAAATCTTTCTGTTCATATATGTGCTCTGTTTATATGCATTTCTGAACTTGCATTGGGGCCTTCTGAACTTGCATTGTCACCAGAAATCCACAAGATGCAGCAACTTGCTCGTCGGCACTCGCAGAGGATCATCGATGAGAATCAGAAGGTCCGTTCGGAGCTGGATTCCAAGATGCAGGTTCTTGAATTCAAATCCAAGCAGGTCGATGAGCTTGCTGTGCGTAGCGAATCTGACATAAGGAATCTTGAGAAGGAGAAGGAAAAGGTACGCGCCGGATGTCTCCCATAAAAATATCATATATGGAAATTAGTTCATCTCTTTTTGTTTGTTATGGATGATGGTTCATTGTTTGACTGCTTCTTTCTAAGAAAAAATCACCACAAAATTGCTTTGTAGAAAAATATTTCCTGTGTTCAGAACCCAAAAAATCATGGTACAGTTGTAAAGACTGTACCAGAACAATGCTCAGGATGCTACTTGAGTGATGGAACACATATTCACACAAACGAGAGGCAAATATTTCTTTCACTTGTAGAGTGATTATTAATCATTAATCCCCCTTTTCTCATAATTACAGAGTTCCACTAAGCCTAAACACAAAAAAACACTACCCTAGTGTTCTTTCTGTTACTACTTCTTGTGCTGTGTCTGCTAGAGAAACCTAGAACATGTTGTTGCAAACACTTGCGTTAACATGGGATTAATCTAGAGAGAGACCTGAGGCGGAAAATGATGAGGTGATCAGATCCCATGTCCATCTGACACAAACACATGCCATTGAAAAAATGCATCTTTCTGTTTACTTTTTTTTTTGTCATTCGACATTTCGATCTACTCCCTCCGTTCCAAAATAGATGACCCAACTTTATACTAACTTTAGTATAAAGTTGGGCCATCTATTTTGGAACGGAGGGAGTAGAACATTTTGACAATTTGAGCAAAATGCATGGAACTTCTGTTTTAATCTCTAGAGACAGCATGGTGGTAGGTAGGTAAACAACTAAACATGTAGATGCTGTTAGGTGCCCTCCACTCGGTGTTTCTGCATAACACTCATGTCAGGCTGTTGTGGTGAATACAGAACATGATCAAAGCAAAATTTCTCAAGATGGCAACATTGGAGCAACAGAAGGCCGACGAAAATGTCCTGAGGCTTGTGGAGAAACACAAGGTTTGCGGCTTGATATATTATGTCACTTGACTTCTTTACATGCTAATTCATATGACTGTCTTACTTTGCTTGAAATGGCAAACTGTAGAGGGAGAAAGAAGCTGCTGTAGATGAGATTATCAAGTTAGAGCAGAAACTGGATGCCAGACAGAAGCTTGAGTTAAAAATAAGACAGCTGCAGGGAAAATTGAATGTTATGAAGCATATGCCAGGTGAGGAAGACTTTGAATCAAAGAGGAAAATTGATCAACTTAGCGAGGAGCTGCAGGAGAAGTATGATGAAATAAATGAGATGGAATCACTCCACGGGGCTCTGCTTATGAAGGAAAGGATGAGCAACGATGAGTTGCAAGATGCTCGGATGAAGCTAATAGATGTAAGTTATCTCATTTATTGTGCACTTGCACTTGTCTAGTATTTTGTTTGAATTTACATCTTCGAGCTATCTGTCGCATATGCTGCAGGGCTTGTTGGATATCACAACTGGCCGAGCAAATATAGGCATTAAAAGAATGGGTGATCTTGATCTGAAATCATTCACGATTGCCTGCAAACGTAAAATGGCAAAAGAAGATGCAGAAGTTACTGCTTCCATTCTTTGTTCAAAGTGGGAGGATGAGATTAGAAATCCAGAATGGCACCCGTTTAAAGTTGTCATGGATGGCGGCAAAGCGAAGGTAATAATCTCTTCACTCTTGCTTTTATTCACGTACGGTTCTCTAATAGCTTCTAACCTTGAGTTGTCAATTCCACGGTGAATTTCCTGTTCTGCAAACAGTAAGGTGGTACATATATGTTGACAGTCACGGGTTAGCTAAGCTTCATCTACTTAATTTGGTACCTTGTGGAAATTTGCATAGCATTGTATTGAATAAATGGCGATATGTATTTACCAAATACTTGCTTTTGTCCTTTTATCACTTTTCTGTAAACCTGCCAGTCAGTTCTATGGTAGTCAAGTTATCTGTAATTCGTCAGCTTTCAGAACAGAGTCCATCTAGCATTTGCTCGTGGAGTTATGTGTGGGGCAACCAAACTATTTCCCGATAAAAAGCTTTGCCACTCGGTACCCAGTTACCCTCATCGCCGCATGCTAATAACTCACCCTCCTAGAAGTATATGATGTTCCTTAGTCTCAGTTAAATTGAGAAAATTAAATGGCATTCTCTGCTCTGTCTCAACTGAAGCAGAGTAGTGAGCTACTGAACCCCATTGTCTGATGAACAGTTTAGAGATGAACAGTTTAGATCTGATTGTGTCTGAAGCAGGAGTGAACTGAACCTTGGCCTGCTGCTGCACTGACGTCCCCCATTGTCTATTAAACAGTTTAGACCTGATTGTGACTGAAGCAGAGCAGTGAACTGAACCTTCAGCTGCTGCACTGCCCTATGTCTGTTTTTTTTCCTCATGAACGGTTGGATGGTTGTCGGAGTTTGGTGCCCGGATTATTCAGCCTTGACATGAATTCTGCTAATTTGAGATTGTGAAGTGCCATTTTAGGACCATTTATTTTTTGTCAGACTGCTAATTTGGTTGTGTGGTGGCTGGTTCTCTTATTGATTTGCATTTGCATGGATGGTGTGATTGCCTGGCGCTGGGCATTCCTAACAAAACTCTACTTTCTTTTTTTCAGGGAGGGATGCCTAACAATGGTTATGCCCCTTTCTGGATCGGGGCAGTTCGTCGCAAATCTCAGAAAATGGGGAAAAGTGCAGCAGGCGTGAACCATGGCATATTCCCATAAGAGGAACTGCATGTGTTTTGATTTCTTTCACAGGCAAGCCGCTGGCTTATAGCTCAGCTGAAAACGGCGAGAAGGTAAACAGTAAGATGCGGTGAAATGGAACAGTAATAACTGTGAATAACGCCTCAGTGGTATAGGGGAGCGAATCGAGCCGCTGGATCCTGCCGCGATCTACGATCTGGGCCGTCCGTTAACTGAAGTTTTTACAACACTGCTAACTGAAGGTGATGCCGAGGCTCTGCAACAGAGTATGGTCTGACAATGCACCCTTTGCAGCTTTGCTGCTATGCTAACTATTCGATTCGCCAAGGTCCAGCTCGGACGCTGAGCCTGTTGGTTAACTCGGATCAGGCGGACCCACCATCTCGCCAAGTCTGTTGCTTGCCGCCGCCATTGCTGGGAAACTGTCTCGCCAATCCGAGAAAGTTGCTGAACTAGTCCATGCACGCACGCACGCACGCGCGTACAAAAGCTCTAAATAGGGGTTGAATTTACTTGCTTATAAAATCATAGCGAACTTTTCATGGACGTCGTCAAAGGATTTTTCATGCATAGGAATGATCTCGCGCTTCCAGCTGTGTGCAAATCGTTGAATTAGTCCTTGCACGTGCGTGTACACGTAATACTCCCTCTGTAAACTAATATAAGAGCGTTTAGATCACTATTTTAGTATTCTAAACGCTTTTATATTAGTTTACGGAGGGAGTACATACAGAAGGTCGCTTCTCATTCCATCCCGTTGGTCCATGGTGTCCGAGCCGTCACTTTCGGGATGAATGGAGTAATAATATTGAGAGGAAGATATATTATTGACCACAAGCCCCAGATCCAACCGGCCATGCCCTCCCATGCAGTTAATTCACGCTTATTTGACGCACGAGCGCGAATGTCCCTATGTTGAAATGGGCAGAGCACCCGCCTTCCCCGCAAATTTGGTATGATTTTGGTAAATTCAAATACTTCAGGCTTCAGTATTTAGGAGTTTAGGTAGACTTTCAGCAAAGTTCATCAATTATTCTTTTTATCATACAACAAGGTACATACATGCCTTTTCTCTCTAAATAAAAGATAAACATTACAACTGCACCAAACAAGGGCATATGCCCACAAAAATGGTTTCATTAAATTTTGCATGAATAAATTAAGCAATACACAAGTATTTCCCCAAAAAATGTAATCATAAATAATACTACTCCTAGATACCACGATTACACTACATTTTAAGTTAAAAAATAAGTGATCTAAACATCAAACTTACAATACTATATACGGTGGTTTACGTTATAATATAATCTTTCTAACTGTTAAAAACAAGATTGATCTAAACATCAAGTGAGCTTTTGGCAAGGAGTGGTGTCGTTGTAGCCGATGCCCTTCCTTTTTGTGGGGAAGATCATGAACACAAAACTGGACAGAAACGCGATGCCCAGAGGCAGGTTCTTGAGAAGCTCCTGAGTGTTCATGCCAGGGTTGGGGAAGAAGCAGTTCTGCAGCCCCACGTCGCTGAAAGCCATCGTGAGGAACACCAGGGCCGTGAAGACGGCACGGATGAAGTCGAGCAGCCGGATGCGGAGCCTCCGGAACTCCGCGGGAGTCCACTGCAACTTTTGCTCTTCGTCCGAGAAGTTGAAGACGTTGAAACCGCGCGGCGTGGCGATGTCGTAGTAGAGTTTCTGGTCGCGGCCGAGTACGCTGTCGATGAAGGTGAAGAGGACGCACGAGATAGTAAGGATGATATATGACCAGCGCCGTCGTGAGCCACTGGTTGGAGGAGAAGCACTTGCCGTGGTTGGTGAAGGACGGGGACAACGCCTGGTATGCCAGCACCGTGCCCGTCGGCAGCAGCTGCGCAAGGTCCAGCGGCAGCCATCTCGTCGCCGGCGATCTGGTCGGACAGCGGGCATGGCAACATCTTGTATCTCCAGCGCTTACAGGTACCGCATCCCGCGTCCCCCATTAGTCTCGCTCGCGGCAACATCGAACGAACTACCGCCGTCTTCGTGGTAGTGGTTAACCTAGCGGGGCAGGTAACCTAGCTACCCGGCGGCGCAGGTGATCGTGGATCTTGTTCCGGTAGTGGTGCTCCTCGTGATCTGGGTTTTTTCAGTCTAGGGTTAACATAGCGTCGGTTGCCGTCGGCTCTGTGCACCACGACTATCGTTATTTGATGTGGTGGCTAACCTAGGTATCCGGCGGAAGAGGTAATCACAGATCTAGCTAGGTTTGGTAGTGCTGCTCCTCGCGATTCAAAGTGATCACGACGGGTGTCGTGCCCATCTTCCTTACTAGGTTTGCAAGATCTGAACGCCCTCGATTGGGGTAGTTTACTTAACATCCGTGATAGTGTGCTATGTTCTGTATATTTCAGTATTGATAATGTTTGCACATGTGATGATACATATTATTTGTTGTAGAAAATGGCGAACGATGAGTTAACTGCTATCATGGTAGACATGAAGTTTGGAGAACTGATGAAAGACTTGATAGAAGATTAGTCAGATGATGAAAATTCAGATCGTCGAGATTGGTCAGAGAATGGGAACGAATGGGAAGATCTTAATGTGAGTGGCATTATCATGTTGTAATTTTTTGTGGCATCCGACAACATTATATTTTTGTGTTGTTTATAGATGGATGTGCTTGATGATGGTCAAGAAAATAACTCGGAGCTCTCGAATGAAGATTACATTAGTCAGGTACGGAAGTGGAATTTTTTGTTAACATGCAAATTGAGTTTTTCCTGGAATATTATATTATAAGTAATTATGTATTTGTGTTGTATTTTTCAGCTAATTTCCGAATGTCATAATGCGTACGACTATTACAGTGAATCAAACGCGAAGACATGCCTTAATGACGAATCATTAGATACACATGATTCTGGGGAGTCGAAGTCGTTGGTCATCATGAGTGACGTATGTATGTAATCAATGTTGTAGGAAAGTAATGATAAACCATAGAAAACTGTTTTCATGACTATGTTTTGATTGTGTAGGTGACAGAAGATGAGGGGGAAGAGAATGTCCAAGATACTGCCAGTGCAAATGATAAGAGGAATATGTTCATGCACATAATGGAAATGACTTTTATGTCTCACGATGTTGCGTTTGATTTCGATGGAGTTTAGTGGACGGGAAAAATATTCAGCATTGACATGAATGCGGCTAATGTGACATTGTGAAGTGCCATTGTAGGACCGACTGCTAATATTAATTTGGATGTGTGATGGCTAGTTCTCATATTGATTTGCATTGCATGCATAGTGTTTACACTATAGCTCAGCTGAAAAACGGTACACCATAATTAAGCCGCTCGGTGCTCGGCATGCCCACAAAACCCTACATTTTACATAGAAGATGGATGCTCACCATAATTAAGCCGCTGGTTTATACTATAGCTCAGCTGAAAAACGGTACATAACGCTTCATCAGTGGTAGGGGAGCCGCTGGATCGTGCCGCGAGCTTCGATCTAGGCCGTCCATTAACTGAAGACTTGAACACCTGCTAACTGAAAAGGTGCTGTCGGGGCTCTGGAACAGAGTATGTATGGTCTGACACAATGCACCCTCTGCTGCTGCTATGCTGACGGCGACTGCTAGGCGCCGGCGCACCGGCCGAAGTTCGCAGCCCTCCGATGCAGCGATTCGCAGCCGTCAGATGAGGCACCCGTTACCTTTCTTCCTCCTCGCCTATCCTCCATCCTCCCGCCGCCACACGCCAGCGCACATCCCCCGAGCCATGTCTTCCTCATCGCACCTCCCACGTCCTCGCATAGCGGCTTCAAGCTTATGCGGCGCCCGCTCCTCCCCTCGCGCTCCACTCGCCGCTCATCGGACCACCGTGGACCTCCACCCCTTCGTCTCCGTAGGTTGCAACCACCACGGCACCAGGCCGTCATTCGTCAGAGCACCAACAGGGGGACGTTCGTCGTGCCTCATGTTGGTTGCAGCGTTCTGCGCTCCCGATTCGAACATCTCCCGACGCCGGTTCCAACTCGCCGTTTACAAAAAGTTACAAGCAGAAATGTCACCGGCGCGTGGAACGCCGATGAACTGGTTTCAGCAAAAGTTGTGATGCTGCCCGCACGCATGCTGATGGCTGGTTCCAGCAATTTGTGGTGCCGGTCGTAGCACCCCATCTCGCCAAGTGTAGGGAAAGGTCAGGATATCGTCCTGCACAACTGGCCCGCCTTCCAGCGACCATGGAGAGGAGACCTGGGATGACCTAAATTATCCAACGATTGTCCATGCACATGCGCGCTCACGCGCGTGCAAAAGCTCTCAACAGGGGTTGAATTTACTTTTCATGGATCTCGCGCTCCCCGTGCAAGCCGTTGAATTAGTCCTTGCAGGTACCCGCGCACGTGATACATACACAAGGTCGCCTTTTATTTTATATATCACCCCCTTTCACCCTTTCTCACGAATGGAGTAATGTTGAAGGGGAAGGAAATAAAGGTGACATTGTGTATGTACTTCTCGAAGCATGGGAACCTATTCAGAGTGCCAAACGATCCATTGACTTTGACGACAAAACTCCTGATCAGCGAAACACCACCATTGCAAACACTGCTCACTGTGTGGGATCTGAGGAGTTGTACATGGACCTGCTTTTCTCTCCCCCAACGGACGAGGCATGACTCCTTCCTTTTGGAAGATTGGTGGAACAAGATAACCGTGGTAAAGGTTGCCTTTCACAATCAATTTGCATGGTGTTGAAGCCAGGATTCATGTGATGTGGAATGCGTGGAAGGAGCGGAATAGACGACCTTCAACGAGACCCCCTTACTAATGTGCTCGATGTAGCTTATCTTGCAAAGTAGGACATTAACCATAGGCGGTTAGGCTGTTAGCACTCACACCAGACATGAAGTTCGCGTTTTCGTTTTTCTTTTCCTTTCTCTTTTATTTTCTTGGCTCAGTGTAAATATTTATTGTAGTCTTTTTTTTTGCTTTGTCCCTGCGTTGATAAAATAGGCAGAGCGCCCAACTTTCCTGATTTTCTTAAGAAAAAAAAACTTCTCATCCTGCGAGACAAATTTGGTATGATTTTGGTAAATTCAATTGTTCAAATAACTCAGGCTTCATAATTCAGGTACGTGTTTGCGTAGACTTTTAGCGAAGTTGATCAATTACACTTTTTGCGTGAGAAGGTTTATACATGCCTTTTACATTTAATTAAAAGATATATATTATAATCATAGCATTGTACAAGGGCACCTGTTGACACGAATGGTTTCCTTAAATTTGGCATGAATGAACTGTACAATACACAAGCATTACAGAAAACAAAGTAAGCATATGTAAAACTACTCCTATATACCGTGATTAACTGTTAAAACAAGTGATCTAAACATTATAATCTACTGAAATCTATCTAACTGTTCAGAATCTATCCTCAAGCTGTAATACTATATAGCATTTTTTTTTGAAAAGGGGATGTACCCCAGCCTCTGCATCAGAAAGATGCATTGTACTATATAGCGTGATTATACTAAAATGTATCTAACTGTTCAGAAAAAGATGATGTTAAAATCAAGTGAGCTTTTGGCGAGGAGTGGTGTCGCTGTAGCCGAAGCCCTTCCTTTTTGCGGGGAATATCATGAACACAAAGCTGGATAGAAACGCGATGCCAAGTGGCAGGTTCTTCAAAAGCTCCTCGGTGTTCCTGCCGGCGCTGGGAAAGAAGCAGTTCTGCAGCGCCACGTCGCTGAAAGCCACGGTGAGGAACACCAGGGCCGTGAAGACCGTACGAAGTCGAGCGGCCGGATGCGGAGCCTCCGGAACTCGGCGGGAGTCCACTGCAGCGTCTCCTCTTCGTCTGAGAAGTTGAAGACGTTGAAACCGCGTGGCGTGGCGATGGCGTAGTAGAGCTTCTGGTCGCGGCCGAGGACGCTGTCGGTGAAGGAGAAGAGGACGCACGAGATGGTGAGGACGATGACCAGCGCCGCGGTGAGCCACTGATTGGAGGAGAAGCACTTGCCGTGGTTGGTGAAGGATGGGGACAGCGCCTGGTACGCCAGCACCGTGCCCGTCGGCAGGAGCTGCGCGAGGTTCGCCGCGCTTGACATGACCTTGTCCGTCGCCATGGCTGCTGCTGGCACCGTAGTTGGGACGTCGCCCTCGTCCTTGGGCGTTGCCGGAGCCGTCGGCTGGCCGTTGGTGTTTGGACTTGGAGGCATCTGGATCACGGCGGAAGATGGGGAAGATGATGCCATGGTGTGGTCGATTAGAGATATCCTAAGCTGTTCCATTCGTGTGGCAACGCAAGCGTTGGTGTGTTATATATAGGCGAATCCTTTTAGAATGGGTCCAAAGTTGGCCGCGTTGATTTGTCTATTCCAATGTGGCGTGGCATGCTAGCTGAAGGCTGGACGCTGCAGATGTTGACTTCAACTTTTCTAGGCGTGGTGAGTCGTTTCTACGTGCATTGAATTGTCTATGTACGTTTGCATCCCATTTTTGCTAGAGTTCCTCGTATGTTATTTGATCACGAAATTTTGCACGCATCTTTGATGCAAAAAAGTTTCATGTTTTTTGATCTTTTTGCTATTGTTTTGCATTTACTGTTCACCGACGTACATATTTACAGTTTTTTGTTTGTCACGAGCTGCTCAAATATCGAAACACCACGAAATTTTGCACGGATCTTGCGCACCAGAGTATCTTCGATGCTGTAAAATTTCAGTTTTTTTTATTTTTTTGCTATTTTTTTGATTTAACTGTTCACCGATTTACTGTTCATCCCGGACTAAAACCGCCCGAAGCGGCATGAGGGACGGAAACTATCCGGTTTTGATAGTTGAGGGACGAAAACTCTTCAATTCAGGGTTGAGGAACGATTTCTAAACTCTTGGAAGAGTTCGAGGACGAAAAATATACTTATCCCATCCCTTCCCAAAAGCCTGAGTATCTTTGGTAGTACTGTACGTGCTCAATTCGTCTGCTGTGATACTCGGACTAGACAGAGTATGCATGGCTAGTCCATCCAAGACTTTGCAATGTTCTTGGCCTTCCGACCACCAGGATGACGAAAATTGTGTGATTCACAGTGCTCAGTACGCACAACCTCCGTAGTTTATTTACTACTAGGAGGGGGCTAAATTATCCAACGATTGTCCAAGTACGCACGCGCGTACAAAACTCTTGAAAGGGCCTTTACTTTCCACTCTCAATGGGGGTTGAATTTACTAAAAATCATATACCGAATTTCCATGGACTTCGTCAGAGTCAGACCATTGTTTCTAACTCTCATGAATTACTAACTCATGCCTCCGATGCAAGTCGTTGAATTATTCCTAGCACGTGCGCGCGTACTACGTACAGAATGTCGATTTTTATTCCATCCGGTTGGTCCATGGCGTCCCATCCCTTTCCGGATGAATGGAGTAGAGTAATAATATGGAGAGGAAGATATATTGACCACAAACCGCAGATACAGTCGGCCACGTACACCACTCACTATCTCATGCCCTGCCGTGCCGTTAATTCACGTTTATTTGACGCGCGAGGGCAAATGTGCGATAATGAAGAAACACCATTTCATCAGCCTAGAAACAGCCGGATTATTGGTGCGCAAATTTTCTTCGCTACTCCTTTATTTATTTTTTGATATTATTTGTAATTGGGTGGTTCCTCAAAAAAGAAAAAAAATCAAGGGGCAACCATCATTTTCGTCTAACAGTACGTTCATATTGAGATTGCAGCTTGCCATCAAGACGTCTTCAATATTACTCCATTCAACCCCGAAAGCGACACACCATGGACCAACAGAGCAGAAACAAAAGCGACCTTTGTTATGTACTACCTCCGTCCTGATTTATTAGTTTTCTATATAATTTGTGCTAAATTTTAACCAAAAATTGAACGGAAACAATATTAGTGCATGTCAACAAAAATTATATCGTAATTGACAAACTATCGGTGCATGTCAAGAAAAATTATATCGTTGAATTCATATTTAAACATAGTTTTCAATGATATAATTTTTTGTGACATGCGTGAACATTTTATTAGTTAAATTTATAGTCAAAATTTGACATAGATTACAATAGAGACCAATAAATCAAGACGGAGGTAGTACTTCTTGAAGCGTGATATCCTGTTCGGAGTGCCAAACAATCCATTGACTTTGACGACTTCGATGGCATCATTTTTGGACATCAGCTAAACCAACGTTGCAAACCCTGTTAACTCGTGGAATCTGAAGAGTTGTATGCACTTGGTTTTCTGTCCACCCAGGGACGACACACGACTTCACCATTTGGAAGATTGGTGGAGCAAGAGTATTTTGAACTGAGATAAAGCTTGCCTTTCATAATTTATTTGCCGAAGTGATGATTTGTGTGATGTGGAATGCGTGGAAGGAGCAGAACGGACGAACCTTCAACGAAATCACATTTACTATTGTGCTCGATGTGGTTTATCTTGTAAAGGAAGACGTTGACCAAAGATGGTTAGCTCTCACACTAGATATGAAGTTCACGTTCTTCTTTTTCTTTTCTTTTCTATCTTTTTTTCTATCTCCATGTAATATTTTTGTACTCCTTTATTCCATGTCCCTATGTTGAAATGGGCAGTGCACCCGCCTTCCCCCTAAATGGTAGTATGATTTTGGTAAATCAAATACTCCAGGCTTCAGTATTTATGAGTTTAGGTAACTTTCAGCGAAGTTCATTATTTATTCTTTTTATACAAGAAGGTACATACATGCCTTTTCTCTCTAATTAGAAGATAAACATTACAACTGCAGCGAACAAGGGCATCTGCCCACACAAATGATTTCATTAATTCTGGCATGAATAAATTAAAATACACAAGTATTCAAAAAAATGTAATCATAAGTACTACTCCTATATACCGCGATTACACTGCATTTTAACCGCTAAGAAACAAGTCATCTGAACAACAAAGTTATAGTACTATATATACGGTGATTTATATAATCTAATCTATATAACTGTTAACAAGATCGATCTAAACATCAAGTGAGCTTTTGGCGAGGAGTGGTGTCGGTGTAGCCAATGCCCTTCCTCTTTGTGGGGAAGATCATGAACACGAAACTGGACAGAAATGCGATGCCCAGTGGCAGGTTCTTCAAAAGCTCCTCGGTGTTCCTGCCGGCACTTGGGAAGAAACAGTTCTGCAGCGCCACGTCGCTGAAAGCCACGGTGAGGAACACCAGGGCCGTGAAGACGGCGCGTACGAAGTCGAGCGGCTGGATGCGGAGCCTCCGGAACTCGGCTGGAGTCCACTGCAGCTTCTCCTCTTCGTCTGAGAAGTTGAAGACGTTGAAACCGCGCGGCGTGGCGATGCCGTAGTAGAGCTTCTGGTCGCGGCCGAGGACGCTGTCGGTGAAGGTGAAGAGGATGCACGAGATGGTGAGGACGATGACCAGCGCTGCGGTGTGTCAAACATCATACATATGCAGGGCCGGAGATATGCTAGAGATATAGACTAGGAGTTAGTTTGAATGAGATATTCATGTAATCATCTTCTCCTTTCTTCTCTCCCAAGTCTTATCCCTTGTAACCGCATGATGTATGCCATCTAGGGTTTTGGCTCCCTACTATATAACACAAACCACGTCGCCCCAACAGGGCAAGACGTTTCCTCGCTCGCACATGGTAATCAGAGCCCCTCTTCTTCGATTCATCTAGCTACCAAAACCATCTGTGCCGAAGCCACCATGTCTTCCTCCTCCGGCGCTTCCCTCCCGGCTAACCTCAATGGCCAGGTCATGGAGAAGCTATCCCGCACGAACTACGTGCTGTGGCGCACGCAGATGATCCCTCAATTGCGCGGCGCGGGGTCTTCGGCTACGTCGACGGCACCCAGCCGGAACCGGCGAAGCTGCTCGTCACCACCGACAAGGAAGGCAAGCAGACTTCAACGCCCAACCCTCTCCACCCAATCTGGGTCCGGGAGGACCAGCAGGTCCTTGGCTACCTGCTGAGCAACCTCACAAAGGAGGTGCTCCTCACGGTGACCACGGTCACCACCGCGGGCGCGCTCTGGACGACGCTCGCCGGCATGTACTCGTCACAATCAGTAAGCCGCATCAACAATATTCGGACCTCTCTCATCAATGCGCAGAAGGGCAACCTCTCCGTCGCCTCCTACTTCGCCACCATGCGTGGCTACGCCGACGAGCTGGTCGCGGCGGGCAAGGCGATCCTCGACGACGAGCTCATCTCCTACATCATCCACGGCCTCGACGCTGACTATCAGCCTCTGATCTCTGCTCTCGACGCTCGTGTGACCCCTGTCACCCTCGATGAGTTGTTCGCGATGCTCTCCAACTTTGATCAGAGGATGGTGCACTTCCACGGCTCCGATGGCGGCGGCTTCAAGTCTTCCGCAAACTCAGCCTCCCGTGGTTGTGGTGGCTCCTCTCGGTGCGGCGGCTTCTCCCGTGGCAGGGGGAGGTCCTGTGGAGGCGGGAACGGTGGCGGCTCCAACTCCCGCAAGGGCGGGCGTGTCTCCTCCAACAACCGCACTCGCCACAGCGGCGGCAACCCTCGCGCACGCCCTGATGCTCCTCGCTGCCAGATATGTGGCAAGCTGGGGCACACAGCAAAGGATTGCTGGTACCGCTATGATGAGGATGACGACTCCTCCCAAGATGATGACAAGGTGGCGGCGGCTGCCGATGGCTCCTATGGCGTCGACACCAACTGGTATGTCGACAGTGGCACCACAAATCACATCACCAACGAGCTCGAGAAGGTAACCATGAAGGAGAAATACTGCGGCAGGGACCAAATCCACACGGCTAGTGGTGAAGGTATGAAGATCAGTCACGTTGGTCATTCAAGTTTTAGTACCCCTTCTCGTAGAATCCATCTTAGAAATTTTTTGCATGTCCCTAATGCCGACAAAAGTCTCCTCTCTGTCCATAGAATTGCTCTTGATAATCATGTCTTCCTTGAGTTTCACCCTTACTTCTTTTTGATCAAGGATCAGGTGACGAGGAGAATTCTCTATCGAGGTAGATGCGTTCGTGGACTCTACCCGTTGATTCGGGAGCTTAGGAGACTGAATAAACAAGCTTGTGGTGCTATTAAGCTTTCATCCACACGATGGCATGATCGTTTAGGACATGCTTCTTTTTCTTTAGTTGAAAAATTACTTAGGAAAAATAAACTCCGGTTTGTTGGTGAGCGTAATATTGAAACTATTTGTGATTCCTGTCAATGAGCTAAGAGTCATCAGCTACCCTATCCTATATCCACCAGTGTGTCTATCAAACCATTGCAATTAATTTTTTCAGATGTGTGGGGTCCTGCCCCCACCTCAGTAGGTAGACACACATACTACGTCAGTTTTATTGATGACTATAGTAAATTCTCCTGAATTTATCTTCTTAAGAAAAGATCCGATGTTTTTCGAGTTTTTAAGAATTTTCAAGCACTCGTTGAACGTCAATTTGACAGCAAGATACTTGATGTCCAATCAGACGGGGGGGGGGGGGAGAGTATGAGAAATTAAACTCTTTCTTCCAAACTCTTGGAATCTCTCATCATGTGTCATGCCCTCCCGCTCACCAACAAAACGGCTCTGCTGAACGCAAGCACAGGCACATTGTTGAGGTCGGGCTAGCTCTCTTAGCTGGCGCCTCCATGCCTTTAAAAATTCTGGGATAAAGCCTTTCTCACTGCTGTCCACATCATTAACATGCTCCCTAGTCGCGTTATCAACAATGAAACTCCCGTCGAACGGCTGCTCCACACCAAACCTGACTACGTGTCTCTACGTGTTTTTGGGTGTGCATGTTGGCCTAATCTTCGTCCATACAATCAGCGCAAACTTATGTTTCGATCAAAGAAATGTGTATTTCTTGGGTATAGTGCCCAACACAAAGGTGTCAAGTGCCTAGATGTGTCCAAGGGACGAGTCTACATCTCCCGTGATGTTGTTTTTGACGAAACAAAATTTCCTTTCGCTGATCTTCATCCCAATGCCGGTGCCTTACTTCGCAAAGAAATCCTACTTTTACCTCCCTCTCTCACCGGCCTTGATCATGGGGGAATTACTTGTGATGATTTAATGTTGACTGACTCTCCTAATGGTGCACGCGAGCTCTCTTGCGATGTTGTAGAAGCAATCAGCGAAGAAAATCATGAAGAAAATGGTCCTCAAGTGCCATATTGGCTGTGTCCAGATTTGGGGAGCAAATCCCCCTCGGGTTCAGCGCCGAATCAACTGCCCAGAGGATCTGCGCCGGGATCCGCGCTGGCAGACGCGCCAGGCCAGCCTGCGGCGGAATCTTCCGCGCGTGTGGATCAGACCCCGGCCGGTGGCTCTCGCTCCCCCGACGCCACGAGGCGGCGTCCCAGTGGTGGAGAGCGCGGCGCGCGGTTTCCCGACCAATCACGCTGCTACCAGCGGCGGGCCCAGGTGCAGTCGACCGGGGGCCAGGTGCAGCCGACCGGCGCAGGCGTGGGCGCAGGTTCCAGCGCCAACCCGACCAGCCAGGAGGGCACAAGATTCGGCACTGATCCTCGTGGCCCCACGCAATCATTGGCTCATAATGAGCCTGCTGGCGCGGCAGGAGGAGCGCCGGGATCTTCTGTGGCTGATTCAACTCCGCCATCACATGCTCCAACCACAGAAGATCCGGCGCGTGTGTCCGCTAAATCCGCCTCGGGATCGCTCGTGCCAGGAACTCCTGTGCATGCCTCTGGATCCTCTGCGCCGGCTGAATCCGTAGCACAGTCCAGGCGGCTCACGCGGCTACAAAGAGGTGTAACTCAACCCATTAATTACAAAAATCTAAGCAAATATGGCCTTGTTTGTTCTACATATGAGCATGCCGAACCAAAGAACTTGGATGAGCCACTTGGAGATGATAAGTGGAAAAAGGCAATGATGGAAGAATATGTTGCACTGAAGAAAAATGAAACATGGCGTTTAGTTCCTCCATAGAGAGGTAAAAATCTTATAGATTGCAAGTGGGTGTTCAGAGTTAAAAGGAAATCTGATGGCACTATTGATAGATACAAGGCTAGGCTTGTTGCTAAAGGTTTTAAGCAAAGATATGGTATTGACTATGAGGATACATTTAGTCCTGTGGTAAAAGCTGCTACCATTCGTCTTGTTCTGTCTATTGCTGTGTCCAGAGGATGGAGTCTCAGACAGCTAGACATACAGAACGCGTTTCTTCATGGTGTTCTGGAAGAAGAGTTGTATATGAAACAACCTCCTGGGTTTGAGAGCAAGTCTAATCCCTCATTTGTTTGCAAGCTTGATAAAGCACTTTATGGCTTGAAGCAGGCTCCAAGGGCATGGTACTCCCGTCTCAGTCACAAGATGCAATCACTTGGTTTTGTTCCTTCCAAGTCAGACACCTCACTATTTATTTACAATAAGCTCAATACATGCATCTTTGTTCTCATCTATGTTGATGATATTATTGTTACAAGCTCATCCAGTGAGGCCATTGCATCATTGTTGAAAGATTTAAGTGCAGAATTTGCTCTCAAGGATCTTGGAGATTTGCATTTCTTTCTTGGAATTGAGGTGAAGAAACACAAGGATGGACTTCATCTCTCCCAAGAAAAGTATGCAATTGACTTGGTAAGAAAGGCAGGCTTGCAAGGGTGTAAACCCTCCTTCACTCCATTATCCAGCTCAGAAAAGCTATCTCTCACTGAAGGGCAACTCTTGACTCAAGAAGATAGTACAAAGTACAGAAGTTTGGTAGGTGCATTACAGTACTTGACTTTAACAAGGCCTGATATTTTTTTTGCTGTCAATAAGGTATGTCAGTTTCTGCATGCACCCACCACTGTTCATTGGACTGCTGCAAAACGTATTGTCAGATATGTCAAACATACTTTGAACATTGGTCTCAACTTCAGCAAGTCATCCTCAACGCTTGTTAGTGCTTTCTCTGATTCTGACTGGGCAGGCTGTCTAGATGATAGACGCTCTACTGGTGGGTTTGCCATATTTTTTGGACCTAACTTGATTTCCTGGTGTGCAAGAAAACATGCCACAGTGTCTAGGTCTAGCACAGAGGCAGAGTACAAGGCATTGGCAAATGATACAGCTGAAATCATATGGGTTCAATCAATGCTAAGAGAACTTGGTATAAAAAGTTCCCAAGCTCCTTGCTTATGGTGTGATAATCTTGGTGCTACCTACTTATCTGCAAACCCAGTTTTTCATGCCAGGACAAAGCACATAGAGATAGATTTTCACTTTGTCAGAGAAAGAGTTGCACGGAAACAGCTTGATATTCGGTTCATTCATTCCAGAGATCAAGTTGCAGATGGGTTTACTAAAGCCCAGCCTATCAGAAACTTTGAAGAATTTAAGCATAATCTCAACTTGATGAAGTTGTGATTAAGGGGGAGTGTCAAACATCATACATATCCAGGGCCGGAGATATGCTAGAGATATAGACTAGGAGTTAGTTTGAATGAGATATTCATGTAATCATCTTCTCCTTTCTTCTCTCCCAAGTCTTATCCCTTGTAACCGCATGATGTATGCCATCTAGGGTTTTGGCTCCCTACTATATAACACGAACCACGTCGCCCCAACAGGGCAAGACGTTTCCTCGCTCGCACACGGTGAGCCACTGGTTGGAGGAGAAGCACTTGCCGTGGTTTGTGAAGGACGGGGACAGCGCCTGGTACGCCAGCACCGTGCCCGTCAGCAGGAGCTGCGCGAGGTTCGCCGTGCTTGACATGACCTTGTCCGTCGCGCTGGCTGCTGCTGGCGCCGTAGTTGGGACGTCACCGGCGTCCTTGGGCGTTGCCGGAGCCGTCGGCTGGCCGTTGGTGTTTGGACTTAGAGGCATATGGATCACGGTGGAAGATGGAGGAGATGAAGCCATCGTGTGGTCGATTAGAGATATCCTAAGCTGTTCCATTCGTGTGGCAACGCAAGCGTTGGTGTGTTATATAGGCGAATCCTCTATGAATGGGTCCAAAGTTGGCCGCGTTGATTTGTCTATTCCAATGTGGCGTGGCATGCTAGCTGAAGGCTGGACGCTGAAGATGTTGACTTCAACTTTTCTAGGCGTGGTGAGTCGTTTCTACGTGCATTGAATTGTCTAGGTACGTTTGCATCCCATTTTTTTCCCACGTACTCGGAACTCTCTCTGCATTTTCTTTGGTTAACGTCCGCTAATGGCAACAAAAGGTCGCCGTCTTCTTCCACGAAGATCGGGACATGGTTGATATGATATAGCCAGTAGTATGCACGAGCACTCGATCCAAGACTTTGCAGTGCCCTAGTAGTATAGCTAGTAGTATGGTTGATATGATATGATATAGCCAGTAGTATGATCGGGACATGGCTGGCCTTCCAACGCCCGTGGAGACCTAGCAGAATCTACCTAGCTACTCTCCATCCACCATGGAGACCAGGATGAGGAAAATTGTCTGATTTACAGTGCTCGGCACACACGACCTTCCAACGATTGTCCATGCACATGCGCATGCGCGTACAAAAAGGGGCCTTTTCTTCCCTCTTTGAATAGGGGTTGAATTTACTTTCGTACTGACTTTCCATGGACGTCGTTGTTGAACTAGCCCATTGGTCCATGGTGCTACTACATACAGAAGGTCGCTTTTCATTCCCTCCCGTTGGTCCATGGTGTCTGATCCGTCACTTTTGGGATGAATGGATTAATAATATAGAGGAAGATATATTGACCACAAGCCCCAGATCCAATGGAGTAATAATATTAATTCACGCTTATTTGACGCACGAGCGCAAATGTGCGATAAAAAAGAAACACTGTGCCTGCTTGGAAACAACCGGATTATTCGTGCGCAAAGTTTGCTTTGGTACGCCCTTAATTTCTTCTTTAGTAATATTATTTGTTAATCGAGGGTTTCTCAGAAAAAAAAAACAAGGGGGCAAATGTCCTTTCTGTCCGACATTACGTGTGTATCCAGATTGCAGCTTTCTATTAAGACATCTTCAATATTACTCCATTCAACCCCGAAAGCGACACATCATGGACCAACAGAGCAGAAACAAAAGCGACCTTTGTTATGTACTTCTTGAAGCTCGATATCCTTTTCGGAGTGCCAAACAATCCATTGACTTTGACGACTTCGATGGCATAATTCCTGGACATCAGCTAAACCAACGTTGCAAACCCTGTTCACTAGTGGAATTTAAGGAGTTGTATGGACTTGGCTTTCTGCACGTCGAGGAATGACATACAACTTCACCCCTTTAGAAAATTGGTGGAGCAAGAGTATTTTTAACCGCAATAAAGCTTGCCTTTCACAATTGTTTTGCCAAAGTATGTTTTATGTGATGTGGAATGCATGGAAGGAGCGGAACAAACGAATCTTCAACGAAACCACCCTAACTATTGTGCTCGGCGTAGTTTCCCTTGTAAGGAAGACGTTGACGAAAGACTCTCACACTCAATATGAAGTTCACATTTTTGTTTTCCTTTTCTCTTATCTTTTTTTCATGTTTCCATGTAATCTTTTGTACTCCTTTTTTCTATGTCCCTATGTTGAAATGGGCAGAGCACCCGCCTTCCCCGCAAATTTGGTATGATTTTGGTAAATTCAAATACACCAGGCTTCAGTACTTAGGAGCTTAGATAGACTTTCAGGAAAGTTCATCAATTATTCTTTTTATCATACAAGAACGTACATACATGCCGTTTCTCTCTAAATAAAAGATAAACATTACAACTGCACCGAACAAGGGTATCTGCCCACAGAAATGGTTTCATTAAATTTTGCATGATTAAATTAAACAATACACAAGTATTTCCCCAAAAAATGTAATCATAAATAATACTACTCCTAGATACCGCGATTACACTACGTTTTATGTTAAAAAACAAGTGATCTAAACATCAAACTTACAATACTATATACGGTGATTTACGTTATAATCTAATCTTTCTAACTGTTAGAAACAAGATTGGTCTAAACATCAAGTGAGCTTTTGGCGAGGAGTGGTGTCGCTGTAGCCGATGCCCTTCCTTTTTGTGGGGAAGATCATGAACACAAAACTGGACAGAAACGCGATGCCCAGAGGCAGGTTCTTGAGAAGCTCCTGGGTGTTCATGCCAGCGTCCGGGAAGAAGCAGTTCTGCAGCCCCACGTCGCTGAAAGCCACGGTGAGGAACACCAGGGCCGTGAAGACTGCGCGGATGAAATCGAGCGGCCGGATGCGGAGCCTCCGGAACTCAGCGGGAGTCCACTGCAGCTTCTCCTCTTCGTCCGAGAAGTTGAAGACGTTGAAGCCGCGCGGCGTGGCGATGCCATAGTAGAGCTTTTGGTCGCGGCCGAGTACGCTGTCGGTGAAGGTGAAGAGGACGCACGAGATGGTGAGGACGATAACCAGCGCCGCGGTGAGCCACCGGTTGGAGGAGAAGCACTTGCCATGGTTGGTGAAGGATGGGGACAGCGCTTGGTACGCCAGCACCGTGCCGGTCGGTAGGAGCTGTGCGAGGTTCGCTTCGCTCGACATGACCTTGTCCGTCGCCGTGGGTTCTAGTCCTGCAGTTGCTGCGGATGCCATGGTCGGGACGTCGCCGGCGTCCTTGGGCGTCGTTGGAGCCATCGGCACGCCGGCGTTGGCGTGTGGAGATTGAGGCATCTCGATCACGGTGGAAGATGGAGGAGACGCCATTGTGCGGTCGACTAGGAATATCCTAAGTTGTTCCATTCGTGTGGCAACGCAACGATTGAAGTGTTATATAGGCGAATCCTCTACGAATGATTCCACCTTGGCCGTGTTGATTTTTCTCTTCTCGGTGTGGCTGAAGGCTGCACATGTTGACTTCAACTTTTCTTGGCGCGGACATTCGTTTCTACGTGTGTTGAATTGTCTACGTTTGCATCCCACGTACTTGGAACTCTCTCTAGATTTTCTTTGGTTAACTTACACTAGTGGCAACAAAAGGTCGTCCTCCGAACGTGCTACGCAGTTTACTTCCACGAAGGTGAGGAAATGGAATTAGTTAGTCTCAAGATCATGACATGGTGCCCAATTTGTGGCTAGAATTGACACGCCTGGCCAGGCCAAGGTATGGAGGGGACGGATGGAGGGGAAGATTAAATTCTATGTATGGCTGTTGCTCCAGAACAGAAATTGGACGGCGGATCTGTTGCAAGCACGAGGATGGCCACACAACGACCTGTGCTTTCTATGTGACCAAGAACTTGAGACGGCCGAGAACATTACTTTGACCTCCTGATTTGCAAAAGAAGTCTGGATGCAGTTCCATCAAGCTAATGGCAGGATGGGGGCTGTGGGCTGTGGTTTACTCGACAACTTCCATCGGTGACTGGTGGTCTCGGCTGTGCTCGGCCAAGGTGTGGAGGAGATCACCCTCGCTGCCTACACTGCGCAGAATATTTGGAAGGAAAGAAATTACATGGTTTTTGAGCAGAAAGAGATGACGCCGATCGCGCTTGCTGGTCTGATCAGAGATGTGATCAAGCAGTTTTTCTCTTTTTTCTATTTCAGTGTTTTGCTGTACTTGTCCTCTGAGTGCCGGCTGGGTTCCCCCTGCCCCCGGCTGAGTGTCTTGTAAAACTTCAATTCTTCTTCAATGCAAAAGCAGAACTCCTACTATTCATGTCAAAAAAATAAAATATCATGACATGGTTGTCTCCATGTAGAAACCTATGAACTTACCCTTCACACTATCTTCAATGCAGAGAATGTTGGAAGTATGAGCAATTTACCGAATGATTTTATTAACAGAAATAGTAGATAAAACATGACTAGTATAGCAGTGATAAAATAAGCCATGCGATTTGACAAAGAGAAGGTAAACAACATGTTCATATATGAACCGTAACTAAACATATCTAAAGCAGACAATATAGCAAGTTGCACATATAAAATAGAGTCTAACATATCTAGGGCAAATACTAGAACCAGGAACTGTTGCAGAACCTCTAATAGAAAGGGGAGAGACACGTACGTGACAGCAGCAAGAGCAGAGGCATTGGACTTGGGGTCGGTGTCCTCCATGTCGTCGAGGAGGTTGTCGACGTTGGGGAAGTAGTCGTCCGAGTCCGGGGCATCCGTGACGAAGAAGTCATTAGTCGCGCAGAGCGCTCCCCAAAAACCTTATCACCCTTCTCCCATACAGGATTCAAAAGGTGCGGTTCCGGAGGCCTACTGTCCCGACCAGCGGTGCACGCCGCAAGTCGGGATGAGGAAGAACGTAACAGCAGCGCAGTGCTTAGGAACTTGTGGTGAGAGGAGGAAGAGATTCTGGTGCGTCTCTCTGAGAGGAGCGACATTTAGACATCGGCTCGACTCATTCCCGCGGCGCGGCGCGGCGCAGCGAGGCGGGCGGCGGAGGAGGAGCGCGCGTGGATGTCCCCCTTGTTCTCATGCTCATACAAGTGGGGAAAGAGCCTCCCTTGTAAGGAGGTCCAACTCTCACTCAACTAGCAATGTGGGACTAAACATTAGTAGTATCCCTTGCCTTGCACAAATGGGCGAAGTGGGCCTCTAGGATTTATTTAGGAATTTCTGAAATAGTTATTGGGCTGTCCCAAAATAGACTAAATTCCAGCAATCCCCCACCAGATTCCAGAGGCACACAAAATTTGTCTTTGGTTCCAAAACACTGTTTTATATACCGGTACTGCAGTGGAGACTGTTAAGTTGAACTTCCACCTAGAACTCTATGCTACACTAGTAAGCAACTTGAACAGTGGACTGGGCCTTGAACGGCAAGTTTTCTGCGAATCTAGCTTCACATAAAGCCTTGAACGATACGTGGCTACCGTGGGTCTTCCACGCGGGTGGAGCTTATGCGTCATACTCCGAGACCTTTCATGAGTTTACTAGAGAGAACCCTACTCTCATAGATTGCGACGTTTAACAATCAGACTTATATATGTGCGTTCTTCAAAAGATGTTCTGCATGACAACATCTCTTCTTCAAAGAGCCACTTAGAACACATTAAGATATACATCAACCTGCCATGCAGATTAGGAGAGTATTGCATCTTCATGGAGTGGTATTTTTAACAGTAAGGATACTCTCCTCCCAGTTGACCAACAGCTTGTCTTCCACATCTAATTCATGGGATCTCCGATCACAAAGAACAAGTCACCACTGTGAACAACTCATATTGTGGGTCTCATACCCATCTCCTCAATGCATTATCTATCACATTACGTGATAGACCCTTAGTAAAAGGATCTGCCAGATTTTTAGACATTTGGATATAATCCAATGCAATAACTCCGGAGTTTTTCATTTTTCTGACAGACTTTAACCTTCTCTGAACGTGTCTTGATGACTTCATGTTATCCTTTGAGCTGCTCACTTTAGTGATCACAGTTTGATTGTCACAGTTTATAAGGATACCCGGTACAGGTTTCTCAACTACCGACAAGTCATTCAAGAGCCGACGAAGCCAATCTGCTTCGACCGTAGCTGTATCTAGTGTTGTGAGTTCTGCTTCCATTGTTGACCTCGTTAAGATGGTCTGCTTGCAAGACTTCCAAGAAATAGCGTCACCTCCATGAGTGAATACATATCCGCTCGTGGACTTTATCTCATCAGCATCTGAGATCCAGTTTGAGTCACTATACCCTTCAAGCATCTTTGGGTGCCCGGTGTAGTGAATTCCACAATTTGCAGTGCCTTTCAAATAACGCAAAACTCTCTCTAGAGCTTTCCAATGCACATCTCCTGGTTTTGAGACAAACCGGCTCAGCTTGCTAACAGCAAAAGAGATGTCAGGTCTTGTAGCACTGGCTAAGTACATAAGCGAGCCAATGATCTGAGAATATTTCAATTGGTCTCTAGCAATTCTCGGATTCTTTCGAAGCAACACACTAACATCATATGGTGTTGGAGATGGCTTGCAGTCACTATAGCCAAAAGCGACTCAAGATCTTTTCCACATAGTGAGATTGAAGCAATGTAATCCCACCATCACCGTCTCTCAACGACTTGATGTTCAGAATGACACCAGCCACTCCTAAATCCTTCATCTCAAAACAGCGAGATAGGAAATCCTTGACCTCCTTAATAACATTCAGATTTGTTCCGAAAATCAGTATGTCATCAACATACAAGCAAAGCATAACTCCCTCGCCCCCACCATGGCGATAGTACACACATTTGTCAGCTTCATTCACAACAAAGCCTACAGCTGTTAAAGTTCTTTCGAACTTCTCATGCCACTGTTTGGGTGCTTGCTTGAGTCCATACAAAGACTTCAGCAACTTGCACACTTTCCCTTCCTGACCATCTATTACAAACCCATCTGGTTGTTCCATATAAATTTCCTCATCCAACTCTCCATTTAGGAAAGCAGTCTTAACATCCATTTGATGAACGAGAAGACCATGTGAGGCAGCTAGTGAAAGTAGAACTCGAATAGTGGTCAGTCGAGCCACAGGTGAGTAAGTATCAAAGAAATCTTCACCTTCCTTTTGGGTATAACCCTTAGCCACGAGCCGAGCCTTGTACTTTTCGATAGTACCATCAGGCCTAAGCTTCTTCTTGAATACCCATTTGCATCCTATAGGTTTGCACCCATAAGGACGATCAGTTATCTCCCAAGTTTCATTCGCCAAGATGGAATCCATCTCGCTATGAACTGCTTCCTTCCAGTAGTCAGCATCTTCAGATGCATAGGCCTCTGAAATAGAACTGGGAGTGTCATCTATGAGATATACAAGAAAATCATCACCAAAGGACTTTGCAGTCCTCTGTCTCTTGCTCCTAATAGGAACTTCATTGTTCTCCTCCACAGGACTTTCAAAGTGTTCCATCGAAATGGCAGGTTCGGTAATTGTAACTGGTTCCTGATTCGATGAACTAGGCATCTCCTGATTAGATGAGGTAGCCATATCCTTCATGGGAAAGATATCTTCAAAGAAAGTCGCATCATTCGACTCCATGATCGTACCGACATGCATGTCAGGTACCTCAGATTTTACAACCAAGAATCTATAGCCAATGCTATGAAAAGCATGTCCCAAGAAAACACAATCCACAGTCTTTGGTCCAAGTTTCCGCTTCTTTGGAATTGGAACATTGACTTTCGCCAAACAACCCCATGTTCGCAGATAAGAGAGTTTTAACCTTTTCTTCTCCCATTCCTCGAATGGAGTTATCTCTTTGTTCTTTGTGGGAACTCGATTTAGGACATGACATGCTGTCAATATCGCCTCCCCCCACCATGCCTTGGAGAGACCCGATGTGTCTAACATGGCGTTAACCAAATCAGTTAGAGTACGGTTCTTTCTTTCGGCCACCCCATTTGACTGAGGTGAGTAGGGAGGCGTCCTCTCATGGATTATACCATGTTCCGCACAAAAAGCATCAAATTCATTGGAAAAATACTCTCCACCACGGTCGGACCTAAGCCTCTTGATTTTCGATCAAGTTGGTTTTCCACTTCAGCTTTATAGATCTTGAAAAAGTTCAAAGCCTCATCCTTAGATTTCAGAAGATACACACGGCAGTATCTAGTGGAGTCGTCAATTAACGTCATGAAATATTTCTTTCCACCTTTTGTCAAAACACCATTCATTTCACATAGATCTGAATGTATAAGTTCTAGTGGTGCAAGATTTCTCGTCTCCGCAGTCACGTGAGACTTACGAGGTTGCTTAGCTTGCACACACACTTGACACTTAGATCCCTTGACAGTGGTGAAACTAGGGATTAAGTTCAACTTCGCTAGTCGCGACATGCAACCAAAGTTAACATGACAAAGACGTGAATGCCACACATTTGATTCACTATTGTTGCAAATATGATTAACAACTTTATTGCAAACGTCTGATAAGGATAAACGAAACAGGCCTCCTGACTCATAGCCTTTACCAACAAAGGTTCCATACTTGGATATTACAAATTTATTTGACTCAAAGACAAGCTTGTAGCCATCTCTACACAGAAGAGATCCGCTAACAAGATTTGTATTGATGGAGAGGACATAATGCACGTTCTTCAGCCGCACGATCTTCCCCGAAGTAAACTTCAGATCGACCGTGCCAACACCACGAACAGAAGCACTTGAACCGTTGCCCATCAGCACGGTTGAAGTCCCTGCGGTCTGATAAGACAAAAACATGGAAATATCACTGCATACATGCACATTAGCACCCGTGTCAATCAACCAATCAGGAGAATGACATACTGAAAGAATAGTGGGAAATATACCATACCCAACATCCTTCATGTCAATGTCTCCGATGACAACATTAGCGGTCTTGCCGCCTTTCCCAGGACAACTAGGAGCCCAATAATCAGGATCTCCACACACATGACAAGCACCTTTCTTCTTGTCACTCTTCTTCTTGAAGTTCGTGTGTTGTACAGCTTGTTCTTCCCATCAAACTTTGCTGTACCATCAACCTTGCCCTTGTTCTTGAACTTGTGGGACTGGAAGTTTTTCTTCTGTACCAGATTGGCACTAGATCCTTCCTCAATACCTCGAGCACGTGTGTCCTTTGCTCTCTCCTTTTCTTCCACATCAAGAGTACCAATGAGATCCGGGACGGAAAACTCCTGTCTCTTATGCTTCAGTAAGGTAGCAAAGTTCCTCCACGAAGGAGGAAGCTTAGTGATGATACCCCCGGCAACAAACTTGTCCGGTAGGATACAATTGAAGTGCTCAAGTTCTCTAGCAAATGACTGTATTTCATGAGCCTGCTCAATCATGAAGCGCTCTTCAGTCATCCTGTAATCATAGAATTGCTCCATGATGTACAGCTCAGTGCCGGCATCCGAGACCCCAAACTTGGCCTCGAGTGCATCCCACATATCTTTTCCATTGTCAATTGATGCATAAGCATCAACTATGTCCTCACCAAGAACACTCAAGAGATCAGCCTTAAACAAGGTATCTATTTTCTGAAAAGCTTGTTCCTGTTGGGCATCTTGCTCTCCTTCAGGTTTGCCAAGAGTGACGTCATAGCAACTCATGGTTTGAAACCATAAGACTGCTCTCACGCGCCATCTCTTATAGTGGATACCCTCAAACATAGGAGGTCTCATGGAAGCAGCAAAACCATTCGAGGTAAATTTCCTATAATAAGGTTTTTGGATTGTTGGAAATATGAGCAATTTACCGAATGATTTTATTAACAGAAATAGTAGATAAAACATGGCTAGTATAGCAGTGATAAAATAAACCATGCGATTTTACAAAGAGAAGGTAAATAACATGTTCATATATGAACCGTAACTAAACATATCTAGAGCAGATAGTATAGCAGGTTGCAAATATGAAATAGAGTCTAACATATCTAGGGCAAATACTAGAACCAGGAACTGTAGCAGAACCTCTAATAGAAAGGGGAGAGACACGCACGTGACAGCAGCAGGAGCAGAGGCACTGGACCTGGGGTCGGTGTCCTCCATGTCGTCGAGGAGGTTGTCGACGTCGGGGAAGTAGTCGTCAGAGTCCGGAGCGTCCGTGATGAAGAAGTAAGTAGTCACGCAGAGCGCTCCCCAAAAACCTTATCACCCTTCTCCCGTACAGGACTCAAAAGGTGCGGTTCCGGAGGCCTACTGTCCCGACCAGCGGTGCATGCCGCAAGTCGGGATGAGGAAGAACGTAACAGCAGCGCAGTGCTCCGGAACTTGTGGCGAGAGGAGGAAGAGATTTTGGTGCGTCTCTCTGAGAGGAGCGACCTCCCTTTTATAGGCGCAAGAGAAGGAGGCGAGAGGCTGCGCCGGGAGCTGAAGGGAACGCGGGAGACGAAACGAACAGGCAGCAGCCGAAGAGGCGCGCCGTTCGGATTCAGTGTCCACAACAGAAAAAAATGTTTCAGCTTCCGAGTGACCTTTCGTATACCCGTAGTGCGTGGCAAAAATTTAGACATCGGCTCGTTCACGCAACTCGCGGCGCGGCACGGCGGGCGGCGGAGGAGGAGCGCGCGTGGATGTCCCCCTTGTTCTCATGCTCATACAAGTGGGAAAAGAGCCTCCCTTATAAGGAGGTCCAACTCCCACTCAACTAGCAATGTGGGACTAAACATTAGTAGTATCCCTTACCTTGCACAAATGGGTTAAGTGGGCCTCTAGAATTTATTTAGGAATTTCTGAAATAGTTATTGGGCTGTCTCAAAATAGACTAAATTCCAGCAGAGAACTGTGCACTGAAACCTGAGTCATTTTCCTGCCCTCTCATGAGCCCCTGTGTTTTCAGCCATCGGGTTTTGTGATCTGCCCCCCCCCCCCCCCCCCAAGTGGGCCGGATGTCCTAGTGGGACTAGGCGTGTGCAAGACGACCCAACTAATTGATCTATTTCCGTCAATCAAATAAAGTCGATCCAATCTGGCTCTTCCCTTTCCCACTCGCATTGCCTCCTCCTCCCCTCCACGGCCTCTCATCTTTCCATCTTGCGATATGCCACTCTTCCAAGCCGCAGTTCTATGCGACTTGTAAAGTCCGTTTTGTCTACCCCTGCCCCGATGTAGACTGCCTGAATGGCGCCACCAGAACTGGCGTTCGCAGGTGCACTAGCATCGTGGATGGTGGCGTGGGCCTCCGCACTTCCCCAACACCGGGAGTGTTGGTAGTGGGTTTGCATGGCTCAACCGATATCGACGAGGCGGTGGTGACGGCCATGTGACTTCATGGCCACCAGCACTCTTTCCAGCCGCCTTCCATCCTGCGCATTTTCGGCCATTGGATTTACAATCTAGACGTTCTTTGTCGTCTAATCTCAACAAGTGCGTCGTCTCCCCCTTGTAGGCTTGATGTTCTAGAGGGATGCTGCTCTGGTGGAAAGATGACATGTGCTAGTTGGAAAGATGTTGCTCTACTCTTAAAAAGTTGCACCATGTGGTAATAGAGTTGCACAATATAGCACCAAAGGTGGCATAAAAAATATTGTCGAAATGTATTCATGGGATCTAGTTTCAAAGATCTCGCCGCGAGGGTTCCAATGGAAAAAACGGATATGAATTCCGACGCATAGTTTGAAAGATATGACTTTTTAAAATGTTGAAAATCCCAATAAATACACATGAGCATCCATCGGACATGAAATAAATGCGGTGTCCTGCCCACGTGGCCATCCTATTAATATGTGTGACGTCTTGAATAAAGACAAAATTTAGTCCACAAGCTTGCATGCATGCGTGTGTAAGAGCCAGCCGCTTTCTCAAATTAGTGTCGTACACACTTATTAGAATTTAGGTAATCCTTTCGGGTTAGAAATCTCTCTCTCTCTCTCTCTCTCTCTCTCTCTCTCTCTCTGAATTTTCTTGAAATTTAGACTTGATCAAAATTTGTTGATTTTTCCCCTAACATATTCCATTGTGTAGTTCGACCAGTGGTCATTTTTCATGTGGAGTGACTTGAACACTTGATAATTTTTTTACAAGGGAAATATATTAATACCGCGGAGATACCAATTACACCCAGCCTCTGCAACAACGCAACGTCGTAAAGACATTACAGATGCAAACAACTAAAAGACAAAAAGAAGAAGAAAAAATAAAGACTAAAAAACATTGCGGAGTGACTTGAACACTTGATATTTGTTGACTTTATTGATTAAACAAGAGTCCACCTGACTGAACAAAGGAAACTTGAGCTATATAGCTGATAAAAATAGACAGTTACGTCAAGTTCTTCAAAGTTTATTTTGAAAAGGAAGGTCGTCTTGGTCTTGCCAAGTTCTTCAAATTTTCTTTACATTTTCGTAGCAGATTCCACAGTTATTAGAACAAATTTTCTGAAGTAATTTTCTCTCTCCGCTCTTTCCATCTTCACGTTCTCTCCAACCTCCGATAAAGCAGATGTTGAAGACAAGGTAGGTCACACAAGCTTTCATTCAGCGCCATGTCAAAAGTAGAATTCAGTCGGCGTAGCCACTGGCGAAATCTTGGGCGCGACAAACCACTTGGCGTCGCCATCAAGGAGATCTTAGGCGAGACAAAATGTTCCAATTGCAAATCGCAAGGAAAAGCATGGCCCCAATGGTTGCTCGCAAACTTGAGGTGGTGTGTGCATTTCCCGGTGAGTTGATCGTAGACTTGTAGTGTCGAAGCTGCCGATGTGAGGAAACTGACAATATTATAGTTGTACACATAGAAGAGCAACTTTCGGCCATCATCCATCATCATCAACGGCATCACCGAATGAACATGTGAAGTCATTGGTATGGTGTACGTGTTAACCCAGGTACCTTTTGCGGGATCATTAAGGAGCCACATGAGCCATACATTGACTGGGCTCAGTTGGACGATGCATAGGGCGTTATTAAACTTGAGCATACATTTTGTCTGTGTCTTCCCCTCTAGTTTGTTACCGGATCTCAGTGGGACCTCAATTGACGGGCTCCATTCCTCACTTTCAAGATCAAACCGGAGCACATGGTGATATTCCTTGTCCACGTGCGACTTGTAAAGGAAGTGCATGACTCCATTGACAGTGATAGCGGGGTAGGGTTTAGAGATGGCAGGGACTAGTTCTGAAGGAGACTGCACCTGCCTCCACACGGGGTCACCTTCTAATGTTAGAACCATGCAAGGCTCTTCAGCACCTGTGTTGTTGAGGCAGACTAACTTGTACGTGCCAGATGGGACAGCACGACCGACGTTGACATTGCTAATCCAATCAGGGTTCAACTCTTCAGAGGTCCTCCAGATCACATTCCCAGTGGCGAGATCGATCACGTTGACTATGAACTTGCGGCCGCCAGTAGTGATGCGATAATCTTCCGTGAGGCAAATGGGACCATCGAGGTGGTAGGCCCAATTCATATGACCTGCCCTCTTGATGGTTCTTATGAGGTTGCCATCTATGTCCACGAGCTGGCTGCAGGTTTTCCAGGAGGAGTTGTCGAGAAACAGGAGTAGCGGCTTGGCGCGGGCTCCGTGAGCAGCGGTGAACGGCTGGCCAGAGATGAGAGCGTGCCAGCTCCTGGACACGCATCGGAATCTACAGACCGACTTCACCGGTACCCTTGAGAGTATCTCGAAGAAGACGTCGGCTGGTAACGACGACGGCAGCATCGTCGCGTTAGCGATGTGCGATGGTAACAACCATGTATCCTACGTGTTGATGACGTTCTTCTCAGATTGTTTTTATGCTCACTATATATCGCACAGAATTATTAGACCTCGACAAGAAGTCGGATGGGTAGCCATAGCTGGACTACTGTAGTCCTAGAGTCCGGCGTACGTCCAGCAGATCGAAGCCACGCCCAGCAGATCGAAGCCCAGAAATCATGAATCGTTCGTTGTCCAACCAAACTTCCGATTCCGAGTACAATACAATCGAGTGTGGTGTAGTAGCCACAGTCCTTTTTGAGGTCTAGTTCCAACCTTACGTAGTGTCGTAGTCGGGACAAAACCAATCGATATATGAACAAGTCATCATCAAATCTCTAGAATATATACGGGGAGGCATATGATAACCACATGAGAGTTCGACCAACGCCGAAGAAATCCTTCTCTAGGTCCTTCCTTCAACAACTTACGGGTGTTTTTACCATGGCCTCCCCGATGATGCCGTCGTTGCCAGACGATGTGATCTTTGAGATACTGTCGCGGGTTTCGGTGAAGTCTGCCTGCAGATTCCGCTGCGTGTCCAGTGGGTGGCATGCCCTCATCTCCGGCCCGGCCTTCATCGCCGCGCATAGAGGCAATGCGGAGCGGCTGCTCCTGTTTGCCGCCAATTCCACCGACCAAGTCCACAGCGACCTGCGGCTGATGGACATGGACGGCAACGTCATAAAAGTTATTAAGAGGCCGGGTGTCTGCACCTTCGCCTACCGCCTTGACGGCCCCGTCTGCATTGCCCATGATTATTTTGGCGTCGCGTCCTTTGTCGACGCGATCGATCTGGCCACTGGGACTGTGATGAAGATCTCTACCGAGTTGAGCAGGGAATATTTCTGGCATCTCAATATCGGCTGGGCCGCTCCGTCTCACACGTACAAGGTCGTCTGCATCAAGAGCCCATATTGTAAGGTTCTCACGTTACAAGATGGCGCCAAGTGGAGGCCGGCGCCGTCCCCTCCAGAAATTGTCACTACCCACGGCAGCTCTGCCATCACGGTCAATGGTGTCATGCACTTCCTTTCCGGGTCCGGGTTACAACGGGTGGAAGAGGTCTATGTACTCTGCTTTGATCTTGAAAGTGAGGAATGGAGGGCGTCAATCAGGGTCCCAATGACATCTGGTGACAATCTACAAGGTAAGACATGGACAAGATCTATGACCAAGCTTAATGACGCCCTATGCATGGTTCAACGGACCTCAACCAACATGTGGCTAATATGGCTTCTAACTGATCCCACCAAAGGCACCTGGATTAAGGCGTACACAATACCAATGGCTTCACCCGTTGACCAGGTGATGCCTTTGATGGTGATGCATGATGGTCAAAAGTTGCTCTTCTATCTGCGCGTTACATCCTCGGCAACTCCGACACTGCAAGTCTACGATCCACTCACACAAAACTTCACGCAACGTCTAAAATTTGCGAGCAACCTTCTGGGTGCTCGTCTTTGTGACTTCCATTTGGAATATTTTGTCTCGACTAAGGTCTTGCCAGTGACTGCGCCGAGTGTTTCATCTCACCTAACATTTCGCCAGTGGCTGCGCCAATGGAAACCTCTTTCTCTCGTATAAAGTGATTTTTGGCGGACCAGAGGCATGACATTCAACAGAAACTTGAGTGACCTTGTCATTGACGTGTATAGTTCATCAGAGGTTGATAAGGAATGTTAAGATGTACGGAGTGGAGCTATTGAAAAACTTGATCTAACTTTATGCACCCGTAGATGATGAGCCATGTATGACTTCTCTTTTCAAAATAAACTTTGTAGAACTTGACATACTGTAATTTTACAAGCTATAGCTCAAGTCTTTCAATTTGTATTCGTTCTACTATCTTGTTTAATCATAGAGCTTCTACTATCTTATTTAATCATAAAGCGGTGAAGTTCGGGGAAGCGTCCTACCCTTGATGGACGGGTGGCGTACGTGTTAAATAGGCAGGGGCTTATCCTCGATGGTGATGCCTCAAGGCAGGTTCTTTAGCACCTCCTCAGTGTTCCTGCTGGCATTGAGGAAGAAGCAGTTGTGAAGCCCCAGATTGCTGATGCCGTGGCGAGGAAGACCAGTGCCGTGAAGATAACATGCATAAAGTCCAGCGAGCGTCATGAGTCAGATGCGGAGACTCCGCAGCATGGCGGGAGCTCACTGCTGCTTCGTCTCCTCCTCGTCAGCTCGGTATAGAAACGCCATAGTAAAGCTTCTGCTCGCGGCTGAGCACGCTGTCGGTGAAGGTGAACACGCATAGGGTAGCGAGGATGATGACGAGCACCACAGCGAGCCACTGGTCGCAGGATTTGCACTTGCCGTGGTGTGTGAAGGACGGGGACAGAGCCTGGTACACTAGCGCTTTAGAGCATCTCCAACCGTTCGGCCCCCCAGGGCGCTGAAAAAGTGTGGCCTGGGGGTGAGCCGGCGATAAACTCGGCGTTGGGACGGTTCGGCACCCAGCCGTCGCCCTCCAGGTCGCTCCCAGGCGCTGATTTCGGCCCAGTGTTCGGTCCAATTATGTCCAAAAACGGCCCGATATCTGCGTGAATCGACCCATATTCGGCGCGGTTCGGCGTGTTTCGGCGTGAATTTTCACATACAAATTGAAATCAATTAGTTCAGCATGGTTAGGTGTATTTCAGCATGTTTCATCACATAAATCAAATAGTTCAATACAAATTATATAGTTTAACAAATAAAAATTCAAGTTTCATCACACGTCATTCCCGGCCCCGCCCTTGAGCCTCCATAGGTGCTCCACCAGATCATGTTGTAGTCCTTGATGTACCTGTGGGTCTCCGATCTCCTGATGCATATTGAGGTAGTTAGTCCAGTTTGCCGGTAGCTGGTGATCAATTTGGGCAAGAGGACCCTGTTTGTAATATGGTTCAGTGTCAAACACTGGCTCTTCCTGCTCGCTCTCAATGATCATGTTGTGCAAGATGACACAGCAAGTCATGATCTCCCACATTTCATATTTCGACCAGGTCAGAGCAGGGAACCGGACAACGGAAAATCGAGATTAGAGCACACCAAATGCCCGCTCGACATCCTTCCTGCAAGCCTCCTGAACCTTCGCAAACCAGGTGTTCTTGCCTTCTGGCACAGGGTTTGAGATGGTCTTCACAAATGTCGACCGTCTCGGATAGATGCCATCAGCTAGATAGTACCCCTTGTTGTATTGCCGCCCATTGACCTCGAAGTTCACCGGAGGAGAATGCCCTTCAACAAACGTGGCAAAGACTGGGGAGCACTGCAGGACGTTGATGTCATTGTGAGTGCCTGGCATCCCAAAGAAAGAAAGCCAAATCCAGAGGTCTTGTGTGGCCACTGCCTCAAGTACCACACTGCAACCGCTTTTGGCGTCTTTGTACAACCCCTACCAAGCAAATGGACAGTTCTTCCATTTCCAATGTATGCAGTCGATGCTTCCAAGCATCCCAGGAAATCCTCTTGCTTCATTCTGTGCTAGGATCCGAGCAGTGTCCTCCGCATTGGGTGTTCGCAAGTACCGCGGTTCAAACACGGCCACCATTGCCCTGCAGAACTTGTAGGAACACTCAATGGTGGTGGACTCGGCCATGCGCCCATAGTCGTCGAGTGAATCACCGGGAGCTCCGTATTCAAGCATCCTCATAGCTGTCGTGCACTTCTGGATCGAGGTAAATCCAAGTGTGCCGGTGCAATCCATCTTGCACTTGAAGTAGCTATCGAACTCCCCGATGGAATTTACAATCCTGAGGAAAAGCTTTTGGCTCATCCAATAACGGCGCCGAAATGTTTTCTCATCGTGCAATGAAGCGTCGGCGAAGTAGTCCGAGTAGAGCATGCAGTAGCCTTCCAGACGATGCCGGTTCTTTGCTTTCAGCCGCTCAAGCGTCGAGCCACCTCGCCGCGGCTTTTCACTGCTCGCGAGCAGGCCGGTGAGGGCGGCGAGCACCATGAGATGCTCCTGCTCCTGGACGTCGGTTTCGGCTTCCTCCTCCAGCAACGCCGCGAGCGCCTCCTCATCTTCGGAGTCCATCGCCAGGCCGGGCAATTCACCGAACACCTTGCCGGCGAGATGGGCGCAAGCCCGCCAGTGTACAGGCCCTGCGCGGCCCGAACGCCGGAATAGGTGCCCAGACGGCGGCAAAGAGACTGCCTCGTTGAAACCCCTTCTTTTTCCAGGCGGGAAATGGTCTACCTAGCTGCGGTGGGTGGTGGACGGCGCCGAGATCGGCAGGGTGGCGCATGGTGGCGGCCGAGCGCAGGGGGTAGGAGGCGAATCTGGATGGGTGGCTTGACTTTTTGCCTACCAATGTGGCCCCGGGAACGCTTTTCCCCTGTGCCGGAGCCCCAGAGCGCCTCCCCCCTAGTGCGCCGGGTTTGGCCTACGATCGCCAGGCGCAAAAATGGGCCGAGCTAGCGGAATTCGGTGTCCTGGGGGCTCGACTGGGGCGTTTTTCCAGCGCCGGCGCGGAAAAAACGCCTGGGGAGGACCTGTTGGGGAGAGCATCTCCAGCCACGTCCCCAACAAGGCCCCCAGGCGATTTTTCGGTGCCGGTGCCAAAAAATCGGCCCAGTCGTGCCCCCAAGGGCCCAGTTTTCGCCGGCTCGGGCCGAAATTGGCGCCGGCGGAACCAACCCGAACCCGGCACGCTGGGGGGTGCTCGGGGGCGTCGGGCAAATCGTTTTTGGCGCGAAAGCGCCGTGGGCTAGCCGCGTCAGCGACTGGACTCTTTTCTCGCCGCTTCGTCGTCCTCATCGCCTCGTTTCCCGCGGCGAATCAATGCCAAAGCTGCGCGCGCTGCCGCGCCTGTCAGCCTCCATTGATGCCTCACAGGCGGCGCAGTGAAGGCCGGGCAACGCACGTCCCCTCGCCCGCCACGCCTCCCGCCACGCGTAACGCGCCAGCCAAGCCCACCACGCGGCGCCTCCGCCTATATAAGCCGACAACCAGCGCGCCGGAGACACGCACAGATACTCCACTGCCGACGCGCCCATTTCTCCCCCTCCTCCTCTCACCGTCTCCAGTTCAGAAGAATGGCCGAGCGCTTCCCAGGCGACGGCGCGTCAGCGAATGGCATCGAGCGCCGCCATCTTCACGAGGACAAGGCTCGCCTCCTTTTCGAGGCCGAGTACCCAGCCCCGCCGGACGTGCGGGTGCCCGGGTCGTGGAGGATCAACGCCGGCGGCGTGCCGGTGCCACCACCACCCACCGGGGCGGCGCGGCGTGCGGAGATCGCACGTATCCGCGCGTCCCTACCGCGGGCGGCGAGGGAAGGCCTGCGGTACACCCCCGACAGCCCGCTTTGGGAGCCCTACTTCCGCCGCCGCCACGCCGAGCAGCTCGAGGCGACGAACGGCGTTGTGCCCTCCGGCAGGCTCAACTGCGAGGGCCGGCGCCGGTGGTGGGGCATGCCCGACCGCACGTTGGAGGCTGTCCTCGAGTACATCAAGGGCGGCAACACGCCGCGCCTCGAGTACCCTGCTCCCCCGTCCTTCTCACGCCGCCCTGGGAGCTCCCGGATGCCGAGGCGCATGGAGCGGCCCGGGGCATCCTCCTCCTCGTCCGGCCGCTCGTCGGGCTCTCCCTGCCTCCTCCCCATCAACCGGAGCCCCAGGACACGCCCGTCAGCGCGCGCACCCGCAGCTCCGGCGTCCGCATCAGCGACTCCACCCCCCTGCGGTCGCTGATGCATCGTCGAGCCCAAGCCGGAGCCCGGCCTCCCCGCGGAGTACGAGGAGAAAGCCCGGCGCGGCTTCTCCGACGAGGATGCCATGAAGTGGGCGCGGGACGACTACCTCCGCGACGAGATGGTCCGACAGCGCCGGGCCCTGGAGGAGCTAGAAGCCCGCAAGCGTGGGCGCGAGGACGAGCACGGCGTCGTGATCCTCGACAGCCATGACGACGAGGACGCCCCCGGACCATCCAACCCGCCGCGCCAACCGGGTGAGGGATGCAGCAGGGACGACGGCGGCGGAGGCGGCGACGACGACGACGACGACGGCGACGAAGGCGGCGACTACACGTGGTTCTACAGCCTCCTCGGCATGTAGAACTGCAAGGGCGGGCAGCGGGCGGCGAGGAGCGGCGATGGAGACGGCGAGGGGCAGCCCCTAGTAGTTTTTTCTTTTTTTGTATAATATGTTTAAATTTAAATGAACCCGCAGATCCGTAATTTTTTACCAAGTGAAATGCACCAGTAAATAGTTTAGATGTGTAAACATTACTACACTCCCAAACAAAAAGTGTTGTTTAAAAAATCAGAACGAGCTAATGCTGTGAATTTGGATTTGTAATTACTGGGGCACAAAATGAAAGTAGTTATATGAATGCAGGTATCAAAGTTCGAAACGCAGATGCGTGCAGCTCCTCCACTCCGTTCGGCTGGAAGGTTGTTATCCTCTTCTTGGACAACCACCGTGTTTTCCATAGACCGGCCATGTACGACTTGTACCAGCTCCATGTTGCACCCTTTGGATCACCCATGAACTCTCTCCACATCCACAACAAAGTTACCGGTCCTAAGAAGGGCAGCTTTTTCTCTCCCATAAGTTAGCTCCACTCCTACAAGTTTACTCAATTCAGCTCCACTCCTACCGCTCCTAGCCTAGACAAATGGAGTAGAGGAGACTCAAAACTTTTATTTTGGAAAGGATTACTCACTAGATGCTACTACAAGAGGCATCTTTGTCTAGTTGAGGGCGTAGGACTTATGTGTTGGTACAACTGACACTTGAAAGGTCTTATATATGTGTAGACGGGTTTTCTTAAGTGATACTAACCGAGTTACGAGGAAGCCATTGCAATGGTGTTCTGGAGGTGGGCTCTTCATGGATGAACTTCATTGTGGGAACCAAGGGGTCTTCTTAAGAAGTTTTGATTTGATGAATATAGTGTAAGGTTAGTCATAGTGGGGAGTAACAAGACTAGTGTCATGCATATGCGGAAATTGCTAGGCGTGGACGAGCTCACACGGTCCTGGTATCCCCAATGGTTCAATGGTTATGGGGATGTGGGGCGTACGAGGTGGAGTACGCCGTATCAATAAAGGTGTTACATGGACGTTGGTCTTTGCCGTTACGAGCGGCGGCACCGTCTGATAGTGGGAAGCGGAGTATGCGGGTCTGCCACGGACAGTTATTATTTACTCCTAGGTACCCTGCACAGGCCTGTTTACTCCACTTTCCCCCAAATCGACCGAAGAACCCTAGTTGCAGATAATGGAGAACGCCAAAGGTGCAGATCCGGTCGTACGTTGCTCGTCGCGGCCAGTTCGCCGATGAACACTTCTACAAGTGTCGCAATCATAACGTAAGTGAATCTTGAGTTTAACGAATAGTTGATTTCTATTGCGCGGATATCTTACTATGTTAGTGGTCATGTGAAATCCATGGCAGCCGGGGCGTTGTGGATGCGATTTTTACCGGTGGCAGGAAGCCTATGTGGAGCACTGGCTTCGCTTGGTCCGGTGGCAGCTCCGCTGGCGAAAATCAATCCAGGGCAGCAGCTATGTCGCGAAGACACCTTCAGAGATGCAATCATCTTGTGCTGCAGATTTTCAACAGACTTGACACTGGGTCCATCGCTCTGTACTCTGAATTTATGGGCATGCTTCGAGCAGCAGAGCAATAGCAGTAAAAAAAATGACTGTCCGCGATTCAACCACGCCTCCGGCACCATTTGTGGTCCTTGTCGTGGCTTCTCAAGGTTAAATCTTTGTTGGCCATTATATAATTTACCTTGTGTTGGCAAAAATTCATTGCAAAAGTTGCACACTTTATTCCCATTTTATTAACATTATCCTGATTTGCTCAAGATGCAATCTGAACATTGGTGACCGCCTAGCTAGATTGATAGAAGCACATAAAGAGAAACAAAAATGCACTCCACATGCTGGATCAGGCTCCATGCCAAGCTCCTCTACAGGATTGAACATCACACGTATGTGCTATACCTCTACCTTCAAAATATTCATGATCTGCACTTCAGTTATCTAACTATATTGCCTGTTGCATGATCACCAGATCTCCACATGCAAAAGCCCACAGCGCAAACACTGGAGATGAACTTTGCACATTCACTTATGCATCAAAGCTGGTCATCCAAGATGGCGACGCGCTCGCGCTCGCGCTCGCTCGTTCCCTCCACGCATGGCGACGCGCCTGAGGAGAGATGGCGCGTATCGTACGCCGCCGATCTACAGGTGCGTTCGCTCACGTTCCGCGACGGCGTGCTTGCTCTACGACGCGACGCGCTCCGTCTTGTCCTGATAGACGAGCACGGCGTCACGGTGGACGCGCGATTTCTGCGCGCAGGAGAACATATCGACATCAACGACGTCATCTCGCTGCCGTGCCACTTCGTGAAGATAAGGGATCGTCTTTCGGCGACGTGCCCGATCCCTGCGGGCGCTGCGCATGGTACATCTGGCAGTGCGGTGCACGGGAGGTACACGGGCCGCCAGGCAGGCGCGGGTCAGGACCGGGCGACCCTGAACCACACCAACCGCTCGCTAATGGCGGACAGACGCGTGGGCACGCATGCGGGACCCAGCACCGAGCCAGGGGAGGTGCCTACTAGAGCGGGGGAGGCGCAGGGAGCCGCTTCATTCTCACCTACCACCACTACGCGCGACGCTCATCTCGCTCCTCTCTTCAGCCATCTGTGGGGGCGATCTAGGGTTTCCTCCCCAAATCCACCCACTCCTGATTCCTACGGTTGGTGGCGAGGCAAAGCCGGCGGCGACGACCGCTCCTTCGCCCAGGTTGTTGCGGCGGAAAAGGTGGGAGGTGCGACGCGGGTGGTGATGAGAGACCATGGCGGGGGGAGATCCGGAGGCTGGCACGACAACACGACGCGGGGGGGGGGGATTTGGCGGAGGGCGCAGGGCGCCGCTGCCAAACCAGACCCGTCACATGGTCTGGCAGCGGCCGGATCTGCCACCGGCGCCGTCGGGCGAAGCGAGATCTGCCGGTGGGGAAGTTGCAGATAGATGGGAAGCTGCTGCGCGTGCCATGAGCGGCGCAACCAAGGAGAAGACGACGGGGAGCAAGGAGCCGCCTCCGCCTCCAACTTCTGGTCAAGTGAAGGCTAAAAACAGTAATGAGATCTGCATCAACTGCTCCCTCCCAGGTCATTTCGCTCCTCGCTGCCCTACTATTCGTTGTGAGAGATGCAACAAATTAGGTCATATGGCTCAGTTATGCCAGGTCTTGAGGCCTTGGGAATGCATCCCATTCATGTGTGGTTTCCAGTCCCCTGGTCAGGGTTTCTTCTATATTCCTGATCTGTGTGCTGCTAAGCAGAACGTTGAAAAAACTAACAACGTGGTCATCACTATAGTCGAGGGGGAAGCTACTATGAAGGATATTGAGCAGGAATTCAATGCCATCTTCGCTAAGAAACCTGGCAAAAAGAAATGGCACTGCACGGCCCGCTCTATTGGCCCTGATAGGTATGTGATGCGATTCCCTAATGCCAGTGAAGTTGAGAGAGCATGCTGTTATGGGAAACACTTGCCATTAAAAGAAGGGGCCATTGTTGTTTGTATTACTCCTTGGACTGCTTCGATTGGAGCCAAAGGTATCATGGAAAAAGCTTGGGTTAGGGTTCGTAATATCCCTATTGAGAAAAGATGCATTGAACATATTGCATATGCTGGGGCTCTGGTTGGGGTCACGTTGGAAGTGGATGAGTCCACGGTTCATAAACCTGAATATGCTAGAATACTTCTTGGGTGTAGAGAAATTGAGAAAATTCCACCCTCAGCGGAGGGTATGCTGGGGGAGCAATATTATGATTTTTTCTTTGAGGTTGAGAAAGCTGTGACTATGGGTGCTGAGAAAGGCCAATCCTCCACTGCTGTTGACAATAGTTCATCCCAATCTTTCCCCAAGAAAGCTAGGATGGATTCATATCCTGCTTCTTCTGTGGGTCAGGGGGAAACAAGTACTTTTGTGGGTGGAAACTTCGCCTCCCAGAACTATGATAAGGGCATGCAAAGGCTACCTGCGGTAGCTGAAAGTGAAGAAGAGGAGGAAAGTGAGGAGGATAACAATACAGAACTGTTGATTGAAACTATGGCAAGAGAACATGCAGATGAAAAACTATCTCTCTGTGGTTCTCAGTCTGGTGATTTGGAGGTGGATGAGCTGACTGCATCTCCTTGTAATGAGAACAATATGCATAAAGGTGCTTGGGGGATAATTACTCCTGTTCCACCCTCACCTCTGTTTGCTTATCATGATGTGAATGCTTATGGAAACACATTTCCTCTCCTATCAGACTATGTGATGTGGCCATCCCTGCCTCATATCATGCCTCTAGAGGAAGGGTCCGTGGAAGGAGGAGAAAACTGTAGCACTTATACAGTTGAGTATCCATCTGGGTCACCGATTCATGACAGTATGGCCTGTGAGGAGGATGCTCCGCGCAGGCAGAAACAGAAGCTGGAGAATGTGGGTGACGTGGCTGCCAACAGGATGAGGAAACGCAACTTGGAAGGTACGAACATGCCCAATTCAAAAAATCAGTTCTCTGCTTTGTCTGATACTTCTATTATATTGCGTGCGTCCCTGATGGGAGTGCAAATCCCTGATGATGACTTTGATACTATTGATATCTTGCGGGAATTAGAGATTTCTAGAAATATGTTACAAGAAAAGAATTTAAATTCTAATTCCCAGAATATTACCATCAATGATGGTTTAGGAAATGATGTGCCTCTATCCTTAGATTGGGACGATGATAATAGAGAGGTAGAAGAACCTTTTACCCTGGTTCAGCTTAAAAATAGGAAGAAGAAAAATCCATACAAGAAAATGGTGGTGGCATTTTCTCCTAATAAGTCCAGCAGACCCATGACTAGAAGTCAGCAAAAAAAGGGTGTGGGTAGGGCTGCCATGGATCCTGGCAGACCTACCAGAGTGAGGGATAAACCTGATCGATATAAATGAAAGGGATTTTTTGGAATTGTAGGAGTGTGGGTAAAAAAGGTATGTCCACCTGTATTGTTGACATGATTAATGGCAACAATCTTGACTTTATTGGGCTGCAAGAGACTATGAAAGAATCCTATGACTCTACCTTTTTTTAGAAAGATTGACCCCCAAGATAGGTTTCGATGGGAATGGGCTCCTTCGAGGGGGAAATCCGGAGGTATTCTCTGTGGTATCAAGAAGGATAGCTTTGATATCATTACTACTGTGTGTGGTAAATTCATACTGCAGTTGAACTTGTTCGATAAGAGCAAAAACTGTCATTGGTCCTTGATGACTGTGTATGGCGCTGCGCATGATGAGCAGAAGCCTGAATTCATTGCTGAACTGTCAGCTATGTGCCACAGGGTCAGTATACCATATCTGGTCGGTGGTGATTTTAATATCATTCGACATAGTGGAGAGAAAAACAAAAAAACGCCCCTGTCCCATTTTTCAGATGTGTTCAACTCTGTTATTCACTTACTTGGAGTGAGGGAGATTCATATGGCTGGTGGTCGTTACACTTGGTCCAACAAACAAGATAACCCTACGTTGGAAAAACTTGATAGGGTCCTTATGTCCTCTGATTGGGAGGATTTATACCCTCTAGCTAATGTTCATAAACTGGTAAAGGACAAGTCTAACCACAATCCTTTGGTGCTGGATGGCGGGAGAGCCCCATCCAGAGCACCAGGCAATAGGTGCTTTAGGTTTGATAATGCATGGCTCAAGAACCCAGATTTCCTCCCTTTGGCTACTGAAATCTGGTCTAGGCCGGTTTACACTGTAAACCCTATTGACATCTTAAACATTAAATTGAAAAGGATTAAGAAATTTTTTAAAGGTTGGGCATCCGATCTATTTGGGCACAATAGGATCAGGAAAAAAATTATCAAGCTCGAACTTCAGGAGCTCGAGAGAATGGAGGAGGACGATGGGTTGTGTGGGGATGCATATAAAAGGAAGTTGGATATTTTAGTGGAGCTCAACAATATGTATGTTGAGGAAGAGCTTCATTGGCACCAGATGTCTAATGAAAGGTGGCTTTTGAAAGGAGACAATAACACTGACTTTTTTCATAAAGTGGCTAATGGTCGTCGTAGGAAAATTTCCATGGTTTCCTTGGAATGTGGGTCCACTGTTGTGGAAGGGACCAAAAACCTACTTGCACATGCTACTGAGTATTACAGAGACCTATTTGGATCAGCCCCTGGCAATATTTGCCAGATCGATGCAACCTTATGGTCCCAGGATGAGCTGATTTCCCTGGAGGAGAACGAAGACTTGACTCGACCTTTCTCTTTGGAGGAGATTAAGCATGCTCTATTTGAGATGAGGTCTAACCGTGCCCCCGGACCTGATGATATCCCTGTTGAATTCTATCAACATTGCTGGGATGTTGTAGCTCAGGATCTGTTCTGTTTATTTGAGTGGTTTCACGCTGACAAGTTAGATGTGCAAAGACTTAACTATGGTATCATTACCTTGCTACCTAAGTCAAGCAATGCAAGTAGAATCCAGCAGTATAGGCCCATTTGTCTGCTGCGCGCTGCCCGTATAAGCTGCTCACCAAAGCCATGGATATTAGAGCTAGCAAATATGCCCATAAGCTGTTTAGTATCCAGCAGAATGCCTTTATTAAAGGGAGGCATATTGTGGATGGTATACTATCTTTGCATGAGATTATGCACTATACTCATGTCAAAAAACAAGTCGGAGTAGTTCTCAAGCTCGATTTCGAGAAGGCTTATGACAAAGTAAACTGGGATTTTTTGCTTGAGTGTCATGAAAAGCGCGGGTTTAATCCCAAGTGGTGTGGATGGGTCTCTCAGATCCTAAAAAATGGCACGGTTAGTGTCAAGATCAATGATGAGGTGGGGCCCTATATTCAAAGTGCTAAGGGGGTGAGACAGGGAGATCCTCACTCCCCCTTCCTGTTCAATTTAGCAGCCGAATGCCTGACTAAAATGGTGCTGGCAGCTCAGAAGAATGGCCTGGTCAAAGGTTTAGCTGCTGATCTTATTGAGGATGGGGTGGGCATCTTGCAATATGCTGATGATACGGTGTTGTGCTTTGAACATGATGTTGACAAGGCTGTCAACATCAAACTCTTGTTGTATTTCTTTGAGCTTATGTCAGGACTTAAGATCAACTTTGAAAAGAGCGAAATTTTCAGTATTGGGGGTGATAATGATACAGACTTAATCTATGCGAACATGTTTGGATGCCAAGTGGGGACTCTGCCTATGAAATATCTGGGGGTCCCTGTTACCTATTCCACTCTCAGGAATGTTGATCTGGACTTCCTTGATGGTAAAATGATCAAAAAGCTTGATGCCTGGGTGGCTTACGCGGCATCATCTGGGGGCAGACTGACCTTATTGGGATCCAGTTTGGATGGGATCCCATCTTTCCTCATGTCGATGTTTCTCTTTAATAAAACTTTTATTGAGAAGCTGGACAAACATCGCAGGCGTTTCTTTTGGAGGAGAAAGAATAAGAAACATGGTTATCATATGGTTAAATGGACGAGAGTTTGCAGATCCAAGAGGATTGGGGGTTTAGGGATTAAAGATCTTCATAAACAAAATATTACCCTGCTCGCTAAGTGGTGGTGGAAACTGGAAACGAGTGATGGTTTATGGCAACATATTGTTCGAGCAAGATACTTCAGGAACAAAACAGTAGCTAACATCCGGAGTCACTTTTCGGACTCCCCCTGCTGGAAAGCCATTATGAAAGTCAAAGAGTCGTATATGGCTGGTAGAAGGGTTAACATTGAGAGCGGGAACCTTACTAGGGTCTGGTATGACCCGTGGATCGAAAACATTATATTGAAAGATCATTTTCCTGACTTGTTCAGTATCTGCCAGGATCAGGATTGCACTGTTGCATCCTGGGCTGCGAGTAAGTATGAGATTGGCTTCAGACGCAGATTAGTTGGGACACTGGGTGATCAATGGGCTTGGATGGTCATGGAAGCTAAAAAGCCGACGTTGAATGATTCCCCAGATAAGATTTCTTGGTCCCTTGGTGGTAAAGGAAAATTTACCACTAAATCCTTGTACGAGTGGCTGGAGAGAAACCTGTCAGGTCCTAACTATAAAATGGTGTGGAAAGCACCTATCCCGCTAAAGATTAAGATTTTCCTTTGGCAACTATTTCAAAATGCCATCCTTACCCGTGATAACATGCGTGCCAGAAATTGGCCTGGAAATCCCATTTGCTCCTTCTGTACTAATGTTGAAACGGCAAACCATTTGTTTTTCTCGTGCTCGCTCGCTCGTTCAGTTTGGGGGACGCTGGGCATGACAGCAGGGGCATCTTGCTGCCCTCGTTCCCTTTGGCAAAGTTTTTCTTGGCTTTATAAATTCTTTTTGGGTGGGAAGCATTTATATATGATGATAATTGCTGCGATATGTTGGGGGATTTGGATTCTCCGTAATAAAGTTACGTTTGATAAGCATGTCGTTCGATCCCCTCTGGAGGCTGTTTTCACGGCATGCTCTTTTATGATGTATTGGGCAGGTTTGCTGAAGGAAGAGGACAGGGTGAAGCTCCAGGCAGGTGTGAAGAGATTGGCGCATGCTGCTGCGGCACTGACGGACAGATCTTTCCCTCGAGACAGGCTGCTCGTGGGAGACAGAGATGGTTTGCAGATTGGCTAGACGCGATCAGCGTCTGGCGGCTTCTACCTCGCGTCCCACTGGGGTTTGATGCCCGCAGGTGATCTGTACTGGGACTATTTTACCTAGTCGCAGGAGTTTGTTAGATGTTTCACCTTGGGTTATCTTTTGATACTTTGTGTTCTGAGAAGATGGCTTGTAAGTGTCATCAGATTTTCGCCCCATGGCTGGTGGTCCGTTCCAGGATCATCACGCGGTGGTTTTCCTGGTGATGCGCCAACTCGCTCCCCCCTTTTCAGTCTCATTTCGCGCAAGAAGATTTTATCTGTTTTGAGTTGGGTGATGAACTTGGATAAAGACTGATGTATTTCCGTTGATTGCAAAATTAATGGAAAGGGGTTGTGAGCCCGGTTGGAAAAAAAAAACTTATGCAGACTTCTGGTATTCATTCGCTTTCCAAACATAATGCTTCCTTTTTTCCAGACCACGTGTATCCGGACAAATACAAAACTCCTGATACCACACTGCCTGCTCCTCAATTACCAACTGCTGGCGACACACTACTGTTGAAAGCAACCAAATGCCCGTCCTCCACTGACAACTCTACTCGTGCAGGTTAGTGCTTGGACTCGTGCTGCACTTTATTTTATTTTATTTTGGTCTACACCTGACAGCCATGTGGTCTGCTTCATTTTTTTCTTCAGACAACCTACATGCTGATTTAGAACAGCTGGCATCACCGAACTGCCCGCCAACGCCATTCCATGTACGTAGCGGCAGCTAAATAGTGCCCATACCAGAATCAATTGCATGGACAAACAAGCGACAACGGTGAGGTGCTGCAAGAGAGCTGGACTGAAAGAAACAGAAAACAAAAGGCCCATTAGTGATCAAAAATCAGAGCAGTGATCCGCATTCTACAACAACTCCATGCCTGCTCCTTTGGGTTCCCTTTCAAGCGGAGTGCCAAAACGATGCAAGTTTTATGTCTCCACACCCTTGACACGTCATGTGACCATCCAGCTGAGATTTGTATATAAATTGTTAGCCGAATTGTAATTCTTGCAGGATACATTTCTACCGGTTCAGACAGATCACAAGTTCCGTTGCTATCATACAAGCGTCACCGAACAAAGGATTCACCTGCGTCCCATGGTGGGCATCGCTCTTCAGGTGACAACGGTTTAAGTGTGGACACATCTAAATGTGCTATCCAACTGAATTTTTAAAACTCAAATATTTCTGCTGTGAATTTGTTTTTATTGGCTTCAAAAATCACGATGCTGTGTGTGCCACTGTCACTGCAGCAGCCATAGCAGTGACTAGTCATACATCACTACTAGGAAAATGCCTGCTAGTGGCGCACCAGTTTTGCCTACTAATGGCGCACTACTGGTGCGACACTAGCATCACGCCATTAGTATCTGATATACTAATGGCGTACCACGCAGTGCGCCATTAGTATAGCCCACCGTGCGCCATTAGTATGCCTCCCAGGGGGCCATATGTACCCATGTGCTTTGACATACTAATGGCGCACTAGGGTTTGGTGCGCCATTAGTGTCCTTTCTGCAGTGCGCCATTAGTGTGCTGAGTGGTGCGCCATTAGTATGAATATTAGGGATTATTTTTTTAATGATATTTGCACAGGTTACAAAACATGTTACTGCACATAATATAAAGAGCACAACATATAAACAGCAGATTTATCGAATACAATAGAAGATTAGTCTTCGAATACAATTCATCATATTAGTCTCCGAATTTCAAATACCGAACAAAGTTATAACATTACAAGTCTCGAAACCGCGAGTAGCGAGTTTGTCTTCACATTAAAAGTCGATATCGATTATCTAAACTACCATCACATAGAAGAGAGATGCGGTAATCACGATGAGCATAATCACGATGAAACTGGTCTTCATCCGGTTCTACCAACGCTCCCTCCTCTCTCCCGCTAGATACCGCGTGTATCTAACTTCGGCCTCCGCCCTAGTGGTGTACCCTTTGTAACTGTTACCGCTGAAACGGTGAACTTGTCTCCGACACTCCTCCCAGTCGTCGTAGACTCCGGGAACCTTACCCTTGTACACGACATACGACGGCATCTCTATGCACTAGCCAAACAAAACGTTAGTAGCAATTCACAGAGATATACAAGTTCATTAAAGTTTACTATTACAACTGTAACAGCACGATTTATGGTCCTACTAACAAATAGCACTGATTTCATATAAGTTGAACGACCATCCAAACCAAAGAGACATACAAGTTCATTAAAGTTTAATATTACAACATGAGCCAATCGACATTTCAGATAGCATCACTACTTTCGACTCGAATCAGGGGACCGGAGCGTGGATGAAGCCATCGTCTTTCGTGATGGTCATGAAATCGCGGGCGTTGTCAGCCTGCATTTGTAGTGTTGTTTCAATCTCACTGTTGGACGGTTGAGATCTGAGGTAGAATTGCCCCAAGGTACGAAGGACATCTTGATGGATGATTTCCGCAAACTCTGACTGGATACAAAAGAATTCTTGTCTGATGTCCGCGTCCTGGATTGCCGACAAGCTAGTGGCCCAATCTTTGAGATTATCTGGTAGCAGAAGGTGATTATGATCCCGTACGATCGCCCGCATGTGATGGATGGCGTAGTAGGCATCCTTCTGACCGCCAGGCGGCTGCTTGACGCAGGGAAACGTCGTATTGTGGGTGAACATGTGCTCGCCGTACCTACGAACTGGCCTCTTGAAGGTGCCTCCAGATCTGGCGTAGCCGGGGAGAGCATCATCAAGAACTTTCTTCATATTTGTGTAGTCTATCTTTGACTCACGGTCCGGGTCAAAATACGTGGCCAAGGAATATTTCGAGCTTAAGAGGATGAGTGTGCAATGTGTGTCACTGCACAAAACACGGGATGTTAGAAAAAAAAGATCGAAATCTAAGAAATCATATATTACGGGGCGGTGAGGGGATGACTTACTCGGGAAAGTAAGGCACGAGGAAGTTATCCTTATCTGGGTTTGCCAGAATGACGCCTTCGAGGTGTGAACTCGCGACTTGCCGGTCCCCAGCGCTGCCCAAGATCTTGGCACGCATGTAGAAGGGGTCGACTATCACGATGTCTGGGGTCTTGTCTCGAATGATCCGCATCTCCATACTCAGCAAAAACAGCCGAACGAAGGTGTAGTGCAGCGGAAGAAGGTTAAACATAGCAAAGATGTCATCAAACCGCAGGATGATCGTACCCCCGATGGCGCTATCCACAAAGCCCTTGCCCTCTGGCACCTTGGCCACGAAAACCGGGTATGCCACATCATTCTGGGAGAGACACCGCTTTTCCAAAGAAAGAACACTGTCATGCAGACTTCGCATAGCACCGGTTGCAGCATTGAGTATATTTGTCAGTAGCATCGCCCTACCCGCCACATGCACCCTCCTCGAGATATCCTTAGGTGAAGGTGGCCCCTCCTGAGCACGGATCGTACTCAGTGCCGGCTAGCTCGCACCGGCGCCCTTGTTAGTCTTTTGTTTCCGTCCCTTCTTCTTGATCTGCTGTAATGGGATCGAGTTCTACTCACAGACCGCCTTCTTGAGTGTGTTGGGGATGATAATATTTCGCACCTCGGTTATCTGAGGCTCGGTGAAGGCGGCAGCTGGAGGCGTCTCCTGAGAACTGAACGCCAGACGACGCTTGTTGCAATTAGGTTTCTCCGCGGTACCAGCTAGATCGCGGTCGTCTTTTTCAGGGTTGGGTTCTTGAGAAGGAGGCCCGCAGAATTCGTCACCATACCCATGTTCGGCAAAGTACTTATCGACGTTGGTAAATGTACCGTCGTCGTTGTTGTCATCGTCCGGATCCTGTGCCATATGCATGTCCGAATCCTGTGCCATAGGGATGTCCGGCATGTCCGGTAGCATTGTGGCGTTCTTGCCATGGCTTGGCGCCGGCACGACTGGTGGTCTTGTCTGTGGGGTGTTATCCCCCGCCCCCAAACGAATCTGGCTCTTCGGCCAAAGTAGGGGCCAGCTTACGCAAGCTTTGAGGGTCATCTCATCATCTTCGTCGGCCCCAGCGGGTCGAATCGGAGGTAACAACTCGTCGCAGCCTGGCAGCACCCGAACCAGTTCAACCCTATACACTGTGGGTGGCATCGGATTACCTTGGAACACGGGGTTGCCCGGTTGAACGATTCTACCCTTGGCGACATCGATCAACTCGCTGCCCACGAAGTGCAGGAGAGTGCATGGAATGTCAGCGGTGCCTTGCGAATACATGTAGGGCGTCAGGGATGCCCAGTCAAAGGCAAGGAGATGAAGTCATCAGCCGAGAGGCTTAGTTACCATGATGCCATTGAGCTCGGCTAATGTCGAGGCACCGCCAACAGCGGGCGTGCAACTGATGGAGGGGGCTGCTTGCTGGCGAGGTGCCGGCCGGCGTACACCCGCCGGGTGCATTAAGCTCCAATGCCCGTGCCGGCACTGGAGACACGAATACCGCCTCCGCCGGAGACACCAATGGCGCCGCCTGCGCATTGTGCGAGTTGCTGGCCGTGAAGCTGGGAATCGTGGGCGGCCCTTGTTGGCCGCCCGCAATCCACGTCGTCAACCCCTGAATCAAGGTAGGCACCATGGTGGTGAGCGTCGTTCCAAGTTGTTGTTGCACTTGCTCTTGGATAATCTCCGGAATCCGTGCCACTTGTGCCTTGAGTTCTTGAACCTCGCGCAACTGGCTTTCCGAGCTGGTCTTTCTCTCCTTTCGCCCACCAGCGGTATAGTATGACGACCATTTTGTGGACAAGCCTTTGCCGGCCACATGACCAGATGACGACGGCTTACTGAGCTTATCTTTGTTCTTCATTATGTTCAACGCCCTATTTAGAGTGCTGTCCCAAGCAGGGGAGCTCTGAGGCGACCCCGCGCTACTGCTTTCAGTCTCCCGCGGAAGGAATGTGAACCATTTAGAAATTTGGCTTCATTAATTAGAATGCAACCATATGGAGCTAATTACGCAGGGGTGTATTCCTTACCAGAACAAGCTCAAGCGCCTTGGTCTTCGGATCCGTGGTAAGATCCTTTGTTACCGGGTCCTCCTTGTACCGGGCCCTGACAAAGTTCCTGGTCTGCTTGTCACGGTATTTCTCAAAGCGGGGCGGTAGGCCTTGCTCGGCACGCTCCGTGTCCTCCTTGTCCCATATAGGCTTCGTCACTCTGTAACCGCCGGGACCGAGTTGGTGGATCTAAGTTCAACTCCCGCATTTCTTCCCCCCATTGACTAGATTCCATGGTTGCGCTGCTCTCGCACTTGATCTTGAACTCATTGTAGTCATCTTCGCTGATCGAAGGATATTTCGCCTGGATCTTCTCATAACTATCACCTTTTTCAATCATTCTCTTCACCGAGCTTCTCCAAGTAGACAAGGGCGTGCTCATCCTCGTGAGGGCGACACTGTTCACTTTATTCCCTGAGAGATGTGTGTTTGCAAAGTCAGCGGGGAACTTGTATCGTTCGTGCAGCTTCGTGAAGAGGAGGCTGCACAAATTCCCTCGGTCCTTATGCATTAGGTTTTCGGTATTGATCGAGACGGTGCTCCGAAGAATGCACCCAAGCTGAACTGTGTACCCCTTGACTAATTCTTTGGGTGCCATTGGATGCCCGTCGGAGTTCACTTCAGTAAATTCCTCCTTGACGGCGCCGAGCACGTTCGGGCACCGGTCCTTCCATTGCCTCTTCGGTTGGCTGCCATCTGTGCGTGCGCCGCCATCATCAGTGGTGGCGTCCTTGGCGGCACCATCAGTGGTGTCATCCCCGATGCCACTAGGGGTTGTGTAGGCAGGATCAGTGTCTTTCGCGGCATCCTCATAGCGGTGAGGTTCTTCCTCCATCTCCTGGGACAGCTCCCAGAATTGCTTGCCGCCCGAACCGCCGGCCTCATTGTTGTTGGCCATGTTTCGTTCTAAATAGGAAAAAAGTTTGGTCAAAAAGTTGGTTATTATCAAGGAACAAGATCATGGTCTCATCATCTAGGGTTTGTCGACACCGAGGCATCCTAAAAGCTAAGCTTTTATCATTTAGGGTTTGTCGACTCTGAGGCACCCTAAAAGCCTAAGCTTTCATCATTTAGGTTCTTATCGACACCGAGGCACCCTAAAAGCCAAGGTTTTATCATTTAGGGTTTGTCGATGCTTGAGTCTAATCACTTGGCTCTATTGCCACCTATGGTTTTATGCAGCAAAAATGGCGGGGCAGTTGATCCTACTTAATTAAGTACTAAGATATCCCGGTCCATGCATTAGTCGCAAGTACCCCATATGTCCTATTTTTAGCAAAGTCATGCTAAAATTCACGGAAAATGTCAGCATGACCTCTGCTGAAAATAGGACATATGGAGTACCCGAATTTGCCAGAACGGAAGTTAATTGACATTCCGACAAACTCAAGGGCCTCTCGGGGTACCATTATCCCCGCATAATGAAGTCGCCAATGGGTCATTTCAGAAGATCACAAGTACAACATCATTTATAGCTTTATATTAACAAAGCATCAGAACATATACAAAAAGACCACTTATGCCAACAGTATGGTTTATATCAGATTCAGAGTTAGAAACAGGAAAAATTGGTGCTTCAAAGTCTACTGGACACAATTTACATCTATCAGTACAGGATGTCCTGACTAATTTCAAGTGTTCATAGGTGAACTTGTACCATGGATGAGCCTAGTGCTTCAGTAGTCAACTGAACAGAGATAATAGGGCATACCACCATACATAAAGTGATGAGCATATATACTACTGTCCAAGCAATATTGCCACTGATATAAACATTTTATTGTTCAAGTCTTCAACTGAAAGCAGTTAACAAGGTAACAGATGCAATATTGCCACTGACAAGTAGCATCATCACAAGTACATCAGCAGGGTTATTTTTATGATACAAGAAGAAAGCAGCCACAACTACAGTAAAAACAAGCAACTACACACACAGGAGTTGTAAAATATCCCTGGTGCTGTAACTTGTGCCGCACATCCATCGACAAATTCGGGTAGAGACATGACACATCCTACTATTCTTTTTTACATAAACATTGTAATTAGTCAAGACAACTTCTCTCATATTTTTAAACTTCCATTTATTTTAATCTATGATAGAGACATGACATCATCACCCTGCAGAAAAAACCAACAAATATGGCATCAGAAACATATGTGCCATCTGTCAGAAAATATAGAAAAGAAAGCATATAGTTATAAAGATTAGTATTCGAGACTTTGTAGCGAGCTCTGGTTTCTCTTAATGGCAATTTGGGTGAACCTTTCCATGCAAAAAAAAATTAAACTGTTATACAGATTTTGGACCCCATCATATGCTAAGCAGGTGTGATGGTTCAGGCTTAATATATTTCAAGCAGTAGATGAGGTGCAAACAAACATTTTTTTAAACAAACTGTGGTGGGCTATTTCAAGACATTGCGGTTCGAGTGCTTCAGAATGGCTGTGAGATGAGAACTACCAGAATGGATGAATATTCATGAGGGTTCAGTAGTTGACATGTGAATTGGCAACTAATTTAAATCCAGGCAGTAGCACCAACTTCAAGCCCTAGAACTGAGTGAATGAAAATTACACAATGAAGCCACACACATGCACATAGCAATGGTAGAAATGAGGAATCATCTTTGATCTTAGAAATGCTTTCTTTGACTTCATTTATGATACAAGAAGAAGCAACCACAACTAAAGTAAAAACAAGCAACTACACAAACAGGAGTGGTAAAATCTTCGTGGTGCTAGAACTTGTGTCGCACACCCATTGGCTCCTGCCTCTCAGACACTATTCCAGGTGCTTTTTCTGTTTCAGCATACGAGAAAGGAAAAACAGAGTAGGAAAGCAGATCTACGAAACAAAAAGATCAACCGAAGCAGAGGCAGTATTTAGGAGGAGGGGGGATTGTTTTGATTCACTCACTCAACCACCCAAAACAGATCAACTGAAACAGATCAACAAAACAAATTAACTTGTGCCCTCTAATGACTCACTCAACTTAACAGATCAACAAAACAATGTTTTTCCATGGTTTTTGAATGAAAACATTATGACAGCTTGCAAACACTAGACCATGTCATTATCATGGCAGTCCACTATATGTTTTTATGATAAAATACATCATTATCAGGGCACGTTATGGCCATTTTCTTACATGATGCTAACTGTAACTAACTGAATTTTTTGACATTAGCTAACTGTATTTAGTAATTTTTCTGTAACAGTCTTGCCCCTATTTGAAGGACAAGCAAATAGATACAATGGATAACTTTGGCACAATCCTAAGGCACAATCCTCTGACTAATTCATCGTTGTAGGCCAGCATGAAACACAATCCTCCAAAAAAAGCCTAAAATTCCACTATTATTGCCTGTAAAAAAGCCTAAAATCCACTAGTATTGCCTCTAAAAAAGCCTTAAAAGTCCACTATTATTGACAATCAAAATATGATCTGAACTGTAAGGAGTTAACTGAAAAATGAGTGTTAACTAAAGTTTTCCAGTACATATCATAACTGAAGTTATTCAGAGAATATAGTGACATCAAATGCAGTTTTATTCTTATATGAATCTTAGTTTGTATTGCTGTCAGATATTCACACATGCTCCCCTAATTATTTTAAGTGTATCTTTAGATTATCTACTTTAGACACAATCATACACAATTCTAGCTGTATTGTAACAATTGTACTCCATCAAAATGTTGAAATTTTGACATCCGGAGGGTCACCTGCGTGGTGGTGCCTGTCAGCGCTGTTGAGCTCGCGTAGTGTGGTGAGCTCGCCGGAGATGGACGGGCCCTGCACAGAGGTAGAGACTCACAGCAGAGGTTGAGGGCAAGAGGAAGAAGAAGAAGAAGGAAGTGGAGGGGAGGGGCTCACCTGCAGTCGAGGGCATACACGGCGCCGACCGGCCTCCTTGGACTCGGAGGAAGCCGCGATCGTGGCGGATCCCTAGGGCACAAGACCACGTCGCAGCAGAGCAGAGCAGCACACGGACGGCGGCGTCGCATGGGCTGGTTGAGCTGAGGTAGAGGCGGTCGTCGTCTCCTCCTCCTCCTGGTCCTCCTCCTGGTCCTCCTCCGGCTCGGGGTGCGGGGGCGCGGGGGCGGCGGCGCGGGGGAGCTGCAGTGGTGGGGGCGCGGGGGCGGCGGCGCGGGGGAGCTGCAGTGGTGGGGGGCGCGGGGGAGGCGACGCGGGGGAGCTGCAGTGGTGGGGGCGCGGGGGCGGCGGGGGTGGAGTCCGGCGGGGGCAGCGGTTGGATCTGGCGAGGGAGAGGGACGAAGGGATCTGGCGAGGGAGAGGGACGAAGGGATCTGGCGAGGGAGAGCGAGGAATTAGCTAGGGGGGAAGATTACTAATGGCACACCCCGCAGCAGTACGCCATTAGTATGTTTTTTTAGATAGCAATGGTGCACCACCGATCGGTGCGCCATTAGTATGTTTTTTTAGATAGCAATGGTGCACCACCGATCGGTGCGCCATTAGTAATCTTTATTATTATTATTATTATTTGGTTGCATCTAATAATTTTTTAGAAAATGAATATGAATATGAAACAGTAATAATTTTTTATAAAAACAGTAATAATTTTTTTAAAAATATTATCAAATTTGTTATTTGAAAATATTTATGAATATGAAAAAATATCATCAAATTTTTTATTTGAAAATATCATCAAATTTGTTATTTGAAAATATAATCAAATTTGTTTTTTTGGAATTTTAGTTGCATTCATTTGTGACGGTGGAGCGGGCCGGGGAGGGTGCGGGGGGTCGGCGGCGGCGGTGGAGCAGGGGAGGGGGTAGGGGGTCGGCGGCGGCGGTGGAGCGGGGGAGGGTGCGGGGGGTCGGCGGCGGCGGTGGAGCGGGGGAGGGTGTGGGGGGTTGGCGGCGGCGGTGGAGCGGGGGAGGGTGCGGGGGATCGGCAGCGGCGGTGGGGCGGGGAAGGGTGCGGGGGGTAGTCGGCGGCGGTGGAGCGGGGGAGGGTGCGGGGGGCCGGCGATGGCGGTGGAGCGGGGGAGGGTGCGGGGGGTCGTCGGCGGCGGTGGAGCGAGGGAGGGTGCTGGGGGTAGTCGGCGGAGGTGGAGCGGGGGAGGGTGCGGGGGGTCGGCGCCGGTGGTGGAGCGGGGGAGGGTGCGGGGGGTTGGCGGCGGCGGTGGAGCGGGGGAGGGTGCGGGGGGTCGGCGGCGGCGGTGGAGCGGGGAAGGGTGCGGGGGGTAGTCGATGGCGGTGGAGCAGGGGAGGGTGCGGGGGGCCGGCGGCGGCGGTGGAGCAGGGGAGGGTGCGGGGGGTCGTCGTCGGCGGTGGAGCGGGGGAGGGTGCTGGGGGTAGTCGGCGGCGGTGGAGCGGGGGAGGGTGCGGGGGGTCGACGGCGGCGGTGGAGCGGGGGAGGGTGCGGGGGGTCGGCGGCGGCGGTGGAGCGGGGAAGGGTGCGGTGGGTCGTCCGCGGCGGTGGAGCGGGGGAGGGTGCGGGGGGTTGGCGGCGGTGGCCGATGTAGCGGTGGAGAGGGTGCGGGGGGTGCTCGGCAGCGAGGGGGACCGGATCTGGCGAGGTGGGATAGCGATCGAGATGGAAGGGGATTGAGATCGAGTGTCCATGAAATTTAAAAATACTCATGAGTTCAAAAAGTGCCCATGAAATACAATTGAGAAATGAAGGCTACAATTTAAATATAATCGATCTTAGCTAGCTATCTGTTCACAATCTTCTTGCCCTTATTTTTCGTAAATGGAGTTCTTCTCTTGAACGGACGAACTTTAGGTAGGGTGGTCCTGCTTCTTCTTGTGGTGTATGTTGATACTTCATCGTCGTCGTCATGTTCCATCTTCGGGTCGCCGTACTTGTCGAAGTCTTGCTCATTGGCGACTCCATCCATTTCGATGATCTTCCTTTTGCCTCTCCTCACGACAACACGACTGGGCTTTGGCGGGTCGGTAATGAAGAAGCATTGATCCACTTGGGAAGCCAGTACCCATGGCTCATTTTTCGCGGTGACGTTTGCGCCCGCGGTCTTGGATTTGGCTTCGGGTATAACCATGATGGTGAAATACCGGTCTTCTTTTATGATGCTCTTGGCCCATCTGACACGGAACATCGTGACCTTCTCTCCAGCGTAGCTCAGCTCCGAGATCTCCTCGATCCTTCCGTAGTATTTGTCCTTGTCGTTACCGGTGTAGGATTCCATCTTTACCCTGGAGTTCTGATAACCATCGCTCTTCATGTTCTTTCCCTCGGTGTAGAATGTGTAGCCGTTGATATCGTACGCCCCATACGTTATCAGGTTGTGCTCGGCGCCCTGTGACAAGGCGAATATGAGTTGTTCTTCCGTGGAAGAATCCTCATGTAAATGGTATGACAGAAGCTTCTGCTTGAACCAACGCGTGAAACATGAGTTGTGCTCTTTGATTATATCTCCGCCCGTCCTCTGTTGGCCTCAGTCATTGTATGTCTTCTCAATAAAGGTTTTGTGCTCTAGCACCCAAGGATCGACCACGTCTATGTGTTGTAGCGCGACTAGGTTTGCTCTTTCAAAGTCGGCGAGTCGACCCTCGAAGTCGACATGCATTTCGCAGTGACCCTCACGGTGACCCCATCCAGCGAGCCTGTCGAGGTGCCTATTGACGGGCAGACCAACGGGGTTCTCAATGCCTAGATAATTCGTGCAGTAGGAGATGCACTCTTCGGTCAGAAAGCCCTTGGCTATGCTTCCCTCTGGACGTGACATGTTGCGAACGTATCCTTTGATGACACCATTCATCGTTTCGAACGACATCATGCTGTGCAGGAACGTCGGCCCGAGTTGGATGATATCCTCCACGATATGGACCAGCAGATGCACCATAACGTCGAAGAATGCGGGCAGGAAGTACATCTCAAGCTCGCATAGTATCACCATGATCTCTTCATGTAGCCTTCTGAATTGCCTCACGCCAACTGACTTCCGAGAGATGACGTCGAAAAAGTTGCATAGACCAAATAGCGTTTCACGGACGTGCGCGTCCATGATCCCATGGATTGCAACTGGAAGTATCTGCGTCATCAGCACGTGACAGTCGTGAGACTTCATCCAGCTGAACTTCTGCTTCGCTGGGTCTAGGTATCTGCTTATCTTCCCCGCGTAACCGTAAGGAAGTTTTACTCCTATGATGTCACATCCCTAGTTCTGGTATGCACTAGACTAGCCCTTCATGTGTGCATCATGTTTAAATTTTATTTAAATTGAAACGGGGATTGCTCAAACCCAAGCACCAGATCAAATCAACTAGGTTCAAATAAAAAATATTCTCAATGAACCCAAAATGCTCTTCAGAAATGTTCATTATTTTTGGATTGGTCTAGAACCTCTCCCAAAAATGGTGCACATTTTTCTAGGCCATTCTGGATTTTTGAATTAAATCATACGGTAGTTGCATTTGAGCATTTAATTGCTAAATAATATTTTAAATGCTCAAATAATCACAAACTGAAATGTTTGCTGTTGGAAATATTCCAAACAGTGACATTGAGCAGTTTCATGATTTTTGGAAATGCCCTGGCATTTTTATTAAAGCCAAACACAATTACAGAAACTAGAAAATGAAAATTAACAGAGAGAGAGAGACCAGCACCTGGGCCACTTACCTGGCAACCTAATCGCAGGCCAACCGGCCCAGCCCACCTAGCGCTGCCAGTCGTCCTCCTCCTTGCGCCAGAAGGACGAGGGCGTGTGCCCACGGCGCGCCAGCACGTGCACGACCACCGACGGCTACCTCCTGCTTGCCGCTTCGCCCTGGCCTTCTCTGGCATCACCACGCGCCCCCCAGGACCTCTCACTCTCTCCCGTGCTTTCTCCCCTCCTCTGCTCTCTCTCCCTCTCGCAACCGAGCGCTGCCGTCGACGCCGTTCACCACCATCGCGCCCACCGTTGTCGCATATCTCCCCTGAGCTGTCCAGAAGAACCGCCTCGGTCCCCTCCTTCCTCTCCACCGAGCTGTACGACGCCGGAGGCCCTAGAACGTCGCCATCGCTGTCGTCATCAACCTCTGCCCCGACGATCGCCGCCGTCAAATTCGTCGCCGTCTGGCCTTCCCCGAGCCCGCCGAGCATCTCTTCGTGACCGTGGTGAGCCCCCGGTCATATCCCCCCTAACCCCGCTTCCGTTTGGTCGCCGTAGCCGTTGTCCCCTTGCTTACCGTAGCCGCCGCCACACGGGCTTGTCGCCGGCGAAGCCCCGGTGACCTTTTGGTCCCACGTGTGCGTCCGTTACACTCGCAACGCCCCGTAGAGCAAAACTAGCGCGACAACTGTCTCGTTTGCACACTGCAGCCCCGTAGCCACAAATACCCGAACGCTGGCGCTGCCCCGAGCCGTTTCCAGCGAGCTCCGGCCGTCCCCGCTGCTGCTGCATGCCTACCTGGATGCGGGCGAGCCCCAGCTCCCCGCGCGTGCTCTCAGCCGCCCATTTGGTCGCCGGAGACGCAAACCCGAGCCCCTCCACCGCGTGTGGCCTCGCCGGCGTCATGTCGCCCGTGGGTTTGACCCCGTTGACCGTTGACTGGGTGGGCCCAGTTTGACCCCCTGGGTCACTGACTTGTGGGCCACCCTTGTTAATTATTAGTTAGGTTAGTTTAGCACTAATTAATCTAGATTAGTGCTTAATCTAACACTAACTAACTGTGTTTAGTTAGTTAACTAACCACTGACACGTGAGTCCCATGGTCAGTTTGACCTGGACCGCTCTGTTGACCTGCTGACATCCTAGTGACGTCATGCTGCCGCAGTAATTCTTCTGGAATTTAAATAAATCTTAAATGGTTTATTTATTTCAGAAAATGTTTAAAACTTGTAAAAATCATAGAAATTCAACCGTAACTGAGAATAAAATAATTTATATATGAAAAATGATCAGAAAAATCCAATCTATCCATCTGTACCATTTTCATGCATGTTAGAATAACTTATATTTGATGTTTAGCACAAATCATATAAATGGCATTTAAACCCTCACATATGGAGTTTGAATTTGAATCTTGGATTCAAACCAACTTCATTTGACTTGCTGCTAGTTGCATTAGCTCAAACCACAGCATATTGACATGTCATGATCATGCATCATATTGTGCATTGCATTGATTGTGTTTCCTTTTGTGATGCCGGTATTGTCCCCTCTCGATAGACGTGATACCAAGGATGAGATCGATGACACCGATGAAGAACTATACTATCTTCAGAAGTGCCAGGCAAGCAAAACCCCCTTGTTCATTCCGATACAATCCCACTCTCTCGCTCCTGCTCTATTTTACTCTTATTTGCTGCGGTAGTTGAACCCCTTTATCCTCTGCATGACCTATCATTGCCACAGTAAATAGATGAAACCCACTAGCATGAGTAGGAGTTGTTTGAGCCCTGATGTGCCTACTCATTCATGCTTGTTGTCATGCCTGCTATTGCTTAGAGTTGTGTCAGGTCTGATTCACCGGGGATGAATCGGAGGTGTGTGAACATGTCCTACTGTTGAGAGCTAAGTGTGTGAACATGATTTGGTAAAGGTAGCGGTGGGAGGTCATGTAGGAGTACATGGTGGGTTGTCTCATTGCAGTCGTCGTCAGGAACTGAGTTCTGTGTTTGTGATCCATGAACATCTACTACCACACATTGGGATCCTTAATTGACTCTCTCGACTTATTAATCAACTTGATCTCTGTCCAGGAGTTGCAACTAGTTTCTGGTGTTTGTAGGTAGTGTTAGTAGTCTACCAAGTGGCACCCGGTACAGGTGGGCTTGGGACAGACTAGGCACCATGGCACGGTGTACCAAGCGTAGATCCACCCGTCGAGGTGGGCTTGGGAACCCTGCACACATCGTTTGGGGCCGTGAGCGACACCCCGGCTGGATCTCCTTGCGGATGGAACCCGAATAGGCGATAAACCTGGACGAGAGACTTGTGTGGTTAGTCAGGTCGTGGCCGACACCCTCGCTGGGCTTCCGCTTGAAGGTTGCCGAGTACATGTCGTGTAAACGGCGGTAAGTGGTGAGAGCGTGTGTGAAGAAGTACACCCCTGCAGGGTTAATATGATCTATTTGAAAGCCGTGTCCGTGGTAAAGGACTTCTCGGTTGCTTGTATAGTTCATAGACAAGTGAAAGTGGATACTCTAAATACGCAAGATAAGCGTGAGTGCTATGGATGGCGTTCTCGTAGGGAGACGGGAGCGGATCCATAGTGGTGTATTGATATGGTGAATATGTGGACTCGTGTGCGCCACCTCAAAAGAGATACTTGCAGTCGTAGTTCAGGATAGCCACCGAGTCAAAGCTGGCTTGCTGCAGTTCAACCCCACCCCCCCTTTGTTGATAATGATGCATATGTAGTTAGTTCTAATGTAACTCTTGCTGGGTACATTTGTACTCACGTTTGCCTATTTTATGTTTTTGCAGAGACTTCCGCCTCACTAGTAATTCCGTGTGGCCTTCGACGTTTAGCTTGTTACCTCAGCTACGATCTTGTGCCCTCGGAGAGATCGGGTAGATAGTCAGGCTTCTCAGCCTTTTTCATTTGTAGATGTCTGTACTCAGACATGTTAAGCTTCCGCTTGTGCTTTGACTTGTATGCTCTGAATGTTGGGTCATGAGACCCATGTTTGTAATATCTCGCTCCTCAGAGCCTACTGAATAAATACTTTGAGTCATAGAGTTATGTTGTGATGCCATGTTGCATTTGCACATATCGAGCATATTGTGTGTATGATTTGAAATGCTTGATATGTGTGGGATCTGACTATCTAGTTGTTTATCCTTGGTAGCCTCTCTTATCGGGAAATGTCTCCTAGTGCTTCCACTGAGCCTTGGTAGCTTGCTACTGCTCCGGAACACTTAGGCTGGCCGGCATGTGTCCTTCTTCGTTCCCGTGTCTGTCCCTTTGGGGAAATGTCACGTGGTGTCTACCGGAGTCCTGTTAGCCTGCTACAGCCCGGTTTACCAGAGTCCTGCTAGCCCAGTTGCTACAGCCTGGATTCACTCGCTGATGACCGGCACGTTCATTGTTGGGTCATGTATGCATGTCCCTGTAAGTTAGTGCCACTTTGGGTTCATGACTAGCCATGTCAGCCCGGGTTCTTTGTCATATGGATGCTAGCGACACTATCATATACGTGTGCTAAAAGGTGCAAACGGTCGCGGGCCTGGTAAGGCGACACCCGTGGGAATACCGTGCATGAGGCCGCAAAGTGATATGAGGTGTTACATGCTACATCAGTGTGGCATATGATCGGGGTCCTGACATATGAGGCAGGTGAAAAACTGATCGATCTCCTCCTGACTTAGAGTGAAGCACGCGGGAGGGAAGTCATTTCCGGTCTTCTTGGCCTTTTTGCCTTTGCGGCGACTTTCTGTGTCCTGCTTCGCCTCATCATCATCATCATTAGCGTGAAGCTCCTCCCTGATGCCCATTGATTTCAAGTCTGCCCTTGCTTTCGGCCCATCTTTGGTCCTCTCTGGCATGTTGAGCAGGGTACCAAGCAGACTCTCGCACACGTTCTTCGTGATATGCATGACATCAAGGTTGTGAGGCACACGGTGGATCTTCCAGTACGGCAAGTCCCAGAAAATAGACCTCGTTTTCCATACCTTCAGCAGCGGCTCTGGCGCCTTTCGCTTCTTTCCCGGCTCTGGCGCCTTTTGCTTCTTTCCCGGCAGTGGGCAATCTTTTCAATTTTTCAACAGCTCGTCTATTTCCTCGCCGCTCCTCGTGAGCGGGCGTCTTCGGGGTTCGGTTTCACCATCGAACAGATCCTTGTGTTTCCTCCATGTGTCATCATCGCGAAGCCACCTTCGATGTCCCATGAACACGGTTTTTGAAGACCCGAGATCTCTATCTAGCTGGCGATACGTTGTGTCATCCATGCACCTAACGCATCCAGATAATCCGTGGACCACCTGCCCCGCGACATATCTGTAACCGAGATAGTCATGCACTGTCGTGAGCAGTGCGGTTCTCATAGGGAAATATTCTTTCTCTGCGGCGTCCCACGTATTGGCTGGCGTTTTCCACAGCATGTCTAGCTCCTCTTTCAGCAGCCCCAGATACAGATTGATGTCGTTCCCTGGTTGTTTCGGCCCTTCAATTAGCATACTCATGTGAATGTACTTCCTCTTTCATGCACAACTAGGGGGAAGGATGTACATCCACACAAATACATGCCAGGTGCTATGTGTGCTTCTCTGGCTTCCAAACGGATTGACTCCCTTGGTGCTCGCGCCCAACACGATGTTCCTTGGATCGTTCCCAAATTCTGGGTGTTCGAAGTTGAACGCTTGCCACTGGCTCCCATCCCTAGGGTGACTCAGCATCTTGTCTTTTTTATTTATCTCCGGATCATTTTCGTCATCTTCTCGCTTCTTCTCCTCCCTATCTGCGTGCCAAGCATGAGCTTTGCTACCTTAGGGTCCGTGAAATACCGCTGCAGACGAGGAGTGATCGGAAAGTACCACACCACTTTTCGAGGAGCTTTCTTCCTCTTCTTGTATCGAGTGACGCCGCACACCGGACATATGGTAGACTCCGCGTGCTCGTCCCGATAAATGATGCAATTGTTCATGCACACATGGTATTTCATGTGCGGTAAATCCAGAGGACACACGATTTTATTCGCCTCCTCGAAACTGGTCGGGCACTTATTCCCCTTGGGAAGACGTTCGCGCCAGAATGGCATGTTCTCGTCGAAGCATGCGTCGGTCATTTTGTGTTTTACCTTCATCTCCAGAGCCATGAGCGTTACTTTCAGGCGGGTATCCTCGGGCCTGCATCCTTCATACAATGGAGTAACCGCGTCTATCTCCAGTTGATCCATCTTGGCTTTCTCTCGGGCAGCAGCTCTTGCGTTATCCGTCTGCTTGAGAAGAAGCTCTTGAATATGAGGGTCCTGCACCCAGCCCATAGATGGTCCATCGTCGTCTGGTCCGGCATCTACATCTTCATGATCATGCCCTTCGTCTGCTCCGGCATCTTCCTCATCATCATGTACGGCATCTTCTACATGATGACTGTGTACAACATCACCGTCGTGATCATGTCCTGGAGATTCTTCGCCTTCTCGCCCGCCCTCGCCGCGGTTGTCTTGCTGCCCTTCCTCAATTCTTGCCCGGCCCCCATGGACGACTTCACAATCATCTTCATCACCTTGCCACCGATAGCCATCCATGAAACCACGCAAGAGCAGGTGGTCCCGCACCTGTACGGAATCCGGGTCCATAAGGCTCCTCAGCTTGCATCTTCGACACAGACATTTTATCTCCGTCTCGTTCTTTTGAAGCATCTCGGCCTTCACAAAGCTCAAAAACCTATTCACGATGCCTTCGGTCATCGTGCGGACCATGGTCGCCTGCGGGGTAGAGCAAAATGATATTTTAGAACCAAGAAAAAATTTGGCATGACTTTGCCTAAAAATAGGACCAAAAAAGAATGCATAGTGCCAAAATTCTCGCTGAAACGGAAATGAATCAACATTCTGGAAAAATATTGGTAACTATCGCATTTCAAATATGGGTACCTGCAAACACAAACATATATGCAACACCACAAACATATGCAACACCACAAACATACATAGATCTAGCTAGGCCATAGAAAGTGCATGTGCACGTTGTTGGACGGAGAAAAAAAAGTAGATCTACAACATAAAGATAGCTTTCCCCTTACTTACCTATCAAAAAAAGGTAATTTAACCACTTAATTTGGATGAATCTATGGTGCAAATGAGGTGAGGAGGAGGAGGCAGCCGAGACAAGCTTGGAGGAGGAGGTGGAGGGAATGAAGTGGGGAAAGTGAGTGTGTAGATGTGGGTGTCCAAAATATCTAGCAGGTCCCAGGTTACTAATGGCGCACCACCTACAAATGCGCCATTAGTGTTACTAATGGCGCACCACAGCTGGTGCGCCATTAGTAGTTTTGCAACAATTTTTTTATAGTAGTGACGCACTCTTTGGCTGGTGCGTCATTACTAGTTTAACTAGTAATGGCGCACTGAAACATGGTGCGCCATTAGTATTTTTGGGGAAACAAAATTTGTTACTAGTGGCGCACCGTGTGTCTGGTGCGCCATTAGTGTCTATCATACTAATGGTGCACCGACACATGGTGCGCCACTGCTATATAGTAGTGGCGCACCACATGTCTGGTGCGCCATTACTGTCCATCATACTAATGGTGCACCGACACATGGTGCGCCACTCCTATATAGTAGTGGCGCACCACATGTCTGGTGCGCCATTAGAGGCCATATCATCTATAGCCCTTTTCCTATTACTGCATCCTTGGTTCTCGGCATGCCAAACATTCATTCAGGGCCATCATATCCGTTTTCCACCTTAACTATGGTGGACCTGCAGATCGCTGAAATGACTTCATTTCTTTCCCATCCCCTTTTCCGCCTTAACTATGGTGGACCTGCGATGCCTGACATTTTATCTGTTATATTGCACGCCGTGATGTCGACGGAGACGTTTTGCCCTGTACCTAACATGTTGTCGTACGTACCACCATACAGTATGGGCCCAATACGAAGGAGTTGTCCCATTGGTCCACATACCAGGAGCAAACGCCCTCGTCCTCTCTAATGCTGTTCTCCATGCATATGATATTAGTCTATATTACTACCTTCATAGTGCAAAATATCATAGATAGTTGCATTTATTAGATTGTAGACTCATTTCTTTCTTAGGAAGCATTGTGTGATGGTAACATAACATAATATGTTACCACCATAATATGTTACCACATTTAATAATATGCACATTCACAAATTAATATACCTAGTTGGCATTGCATGTGGGTGCATGTTAATATATATACCTATGTAACATACTACATCCATCCTGGTTTATTGGTCTCCTTTATATTCAGTGCCAAATTTTGACCAAAGATTTGAATAACCAAGTCTTAATGCATGTCATCAAAAATTATATCATTGGATTCGTATTTAAACATAGTTTTCAATGATATTATTTTTTATGACATGCGTTAACATTTTCTTAGTTAAATTTATGGTCAAAATTTGACATAAAATAAGATGGGGACTAATAAACCATGACGGAGACAGTAATATGTTGCCACCATATTCTCTTTCCTCATTTAATATTATGTCATGTCACAAATATAGCTAGTTGGCATTGCATGTGGATGCATATTACTATACCTATGTTACTCCCACTATGACTAGTCTAACCATGATGGCAAGTCAAAGCTTGGACCGTGTGAAGGTAAGAATTGTGTAGGTCAGCATGTTGACTCGAGAAAAGAAACAACATTCATTGATATCTTTAACAACTAATTAAGTTTGGTTTAGGCGCCTCTAGCCCCCAGCCATATCAAGTTAGAGATAGGGGCTCTAGCCCCCCTCCCCCTTCTCTCATGACAACACAGTACATTTTTCATTAATTGTTTACGTTTGATTAAATATAATAATTTTGCCTTAAATCAATCCGAATCTTAAAAGATGTCTTCTACTCACCTATTGGAATGTAATTGTGGAATCTTACATTTCATAATCTCTATATTTTTCATAATTGCTTTTAGCATATAATAGATGAATACTACAAATTTTTCCTACAACCATGGAAATAAAAAATAATGAAAATGTTACTTTGCCTATTTTAATACTGATTATTAAGTATTAATAAAGGGATCGGGATTTAAATAAAATGGTATTTACATACCCCTTTTTATCCTTGCAAGACTATCATATTGTTGGGGAACGTTGCAGAAAATAAAAAAATTCTACGCTTCACCAAGATCAATCTATGGAGTCATCTAGCAACAAGAGAGAGGAGTGCATCTACATATCCTTGTAGATTGCGAGTGGAAGCATTCAAGAGAACGGGGTTGAGGGAGTCGTACTCGTCGTGATCCAAATCACCGGAGATCCTGGCGCCAAACGAACGGCACCTCCGCGTTCAACACACGTACGGTTGGGAAGTTGTCTCCTCCTTCTTGATCCAGCAAGCGGAAGGGAGAGGTTGATGGAGATCCAGCAGCACAACGGCGTGGTGGTGGAAGTAGCGGTGATCTCGGCAGGGCTTCGCCAAGCTCAGCGAGAGGGAGAGGTGGTGCGGAGGGAGAGGGAGGCGCCAGGAGCAGGGGTGCGCAGCCCTCCCTCCCCCCTCTTTATATAGGAGACCTCGGGGGCGCCGGCCCCTAGAGATTGGATCTCAAGGGGGGCGGCCAAGGGGGTGGCTTGCCCTCCAAGCCAAGTGGGGCGCCCCCCACCCCTAGGGTTTCCAACCCTAGGCGCAGGGGGAGGCCCAAGGGGGGGCGCACCAGCCCACCAGGGGCTGGTTCCCTTCCCCACTTCAGCCCATTGGGCCCTCCGGGATAGGTGGCCCCACCCCGGTACAATACCGGTGACCCCCAAAACTTTCCCGATGGCCGAAACTGGACTTCCTATATACAATTCTTTACCTCCGAACCATTCCGGAACTCCTCGTGACGTCCGAGATCTCATCCGGGACTCGAAACAACTTTTGTGTTCCCGCATACTAATATCTCTACAACCCTAGCGTCACTGAACCTTAAGTGTGTAGACCCTACGGGTTCGGGAATCACGTAGACATCACCGAGACAGCTCTCCGACCAATAACCAACAGCAGGATCTGGATACCCATGTTGGCTCCCACATGTTCCACGATTATCTCATCGGATGAACCACGATGTCGAGGATTCAAGTAATCCCGTATACAATTCCCTTTGTCAATCGGTACGTTACTTGCCCGAGATTCGATCATCGGTATCCAATACCTCGTTCAATCTCGTTACCGGCAAGTCACTTTACTTGTACCGTAATGCATGATCCCGTGACCAAACACTTGGTCACATTGAGCTCATTATGATGATGCATTACCAAGTGGGCCCAGAGATACCTCTCCGTCATATGGAGTGACAAATCCTAGTGTCGATCCTTGTCCACCCAACAGATACTTTCGGGGATACCCGTAGTATACCTTTATAGTCACCCAGTTACATTGTGACGTTTGGTGTCGTGGTTCTAAGTCTGACAGTAGTGTAGGGGGTAGGAATGGAGAGGCAAGATCCTAGCTATGGAGTAGTTGTATACGCAAGGGATCTACGAGTTCAGGCCCTTCTCGGAGGAAGTAACAACCCTACGTCTCGGAGCCCGGAGGCGGTCGACTGGATTATATGCGTATGAGTTATAGGGATGCGAACCCTTTACACTGAGGAGGGGGGTGGCTTATATAGAGTCCGCCAAACCCCTCCGGCCCTCAGTTATGCAGGGTTTAAGATATATTAAGATCGGGCGTTACTGGTAATGCTACAAATAAAGTGCTATGATGACCATAAAAGCTACTTAATGACCGACCGTTGGCGTGCAAAGTGACTTTAGACCTCCTGGCCGTCGAGTGGTCGAGTGGTAGGCTTCATGGTTGACTGGTAGGCTTCATGGTCGAGTGTCTTCGAGTCTGTCGAGTGGGACACTTCTGAGTCGATTGACAGGCGGTTTCTTCTAGAGATGTCCTTGGGTAGGGTAGCTTGGACAGGTCCATGACCCTACCCTAGGTACATAGCTTCATCATTAGCCCCCGAATGGATCGAGGTTTGAGTGGGGAAGGAGTTGAGAAATCTTCCGACCCATTTTTCGTGCTACGAGTATGCCGTGTTCTGGATCAATGAACTTTAGGTGACAGCACCAACTTCTTTTTCAGTCGCCTTGATCCATTCTTTGTATCCGTCGAGTGAATTTCTTTGCTTGGAAAACTCCGAGTGACGATGTGGAGGGGATCCTCCGTCTGACAAGTTGTGCTGCTGCTCGCGGATTTTGCGGGATTCATATTTCGGGAAGCGCGCGGGGCGGAGGAGGCCGCAGTAATTGGATGGGATAAGGCAGGGACGCCTCGATCTCTGTTCCACCTTTTTCGCCATGTATCGCGCGCGCGACTGTTTTGGGATTTGACAGGATCGCCCGGGCCTACAAGTCAGCCACTCGGAAGTAACCTCATATAAGGCGCCGGACGGGGGTGTTTGAACAGTGCGTTCTCATTTCCTCCTCTCATCTCCAGATTTATTTGCCGCGTTCGCCTCCGTCTTAGTGCCGCTGCCTGTGCGCGTCTCGCCGGCGACGATGGTGAAAGAGAAGACGGCGGCCCTGGAGAGGGCGAAGAAGGCGATGGCGAAGGCGAAGGGAAGGGCGACCAGTCGTGGCAGATCTTCATCGAGGGCCGGCCTGCCGCAGGGCTGGATACAGGGCAACTGGATCCGCTCGACGATTCATCAAGAAGATCTTGACGACCTGGCCGATGGAGGACTGATCCCCCATGGATCTGCGTGGCTCCCGGGGAAGGAGTTCGAGCCGCAGCCTCAGGAGGGTGAGTGCGTTCTCTTGGCCACCCATGTCGACCGTGGATTTTCGTTGCCGCCTCACCCTTTCTTTCGGGGATTTCTGAATTTCTTTGGGGCGCAACTCCACCACTTCACACCCAACACCATCGTGTACCTTGCTGCTTTCGTGTCTTTGTGCGAGAATTTCTTGGGTTGCCGGCCTCATTGGGGTCTTTTCAAGCACATCTTCACCTGTCGCTGCCAGACGGTGAAAAAGGCCAATCCGAGTGACAAGAGAACACAAGTGATTCAAATGTGTGTGGGTCTTGGGGTTCAGTTGAGAGGAAAAAGCTCCTTTCTGACCATGATCTTACCCGACTCGGTCCGTGGATGGCAGTCGACCTGGTTCTACTGTAAAAACCAGCTGACGCCAGGGCAGTCGACTGGGCTCCCTCCTTTTTCCAAGGAACGAGTGAGGAAACCTTCCTCTTTGAAGGTGATCCCAGAAGAGAAGGCGCAAGTTAAGGTGCTGGTCGAGCGTGTCGTCCAGCTTATCCGTGACACGGTGACCGGCATGGACCTCTTGGAGGTCTTCCTCCGACGACGCATCAAACCGCTTCGAGCTCGATACCATCCGATGTGGTTGTATTCTGGAACTGAGGACACCACTCGGATCCACCTGGAGGAGATTGACGATGCCACGCTGGAGAGGTGGCTGGCGAGCATCACAGGGAACAAAGACAACCCCCGATGAGCCAGGAGGATTCCTCCACTCGACCAATCATACGAAGTAGACAAGGTCCAATTCTGCATCTCTGACTATGATCCTGCTTTCTTCATCCTGTTTGCTTAAAATCAGTTGACTGACTTTCGTCTTGTTTGTTGTCTTCTAGGCCACGACTGAGATGTACTCGACGCCCAACGGGGCACAAGAACAGGCCAAGGAGGGAGAGGCGAGCGAAGGTGAAAGTGAGGAGAAGTGGCAATCTGATGGTGGGGGGGAAGAGGATGACGACGGCTCCAGCAAAGAGGAGGAGGAGGAAGTCGATCCTCCTCGCACGGAAAGGCGATCCAAGCTCGCCCACGACCCCGCGAGCGAGCGCAGCAAAGCGATTGCGCCCGTTGGGCAATCGTCAAAGCGCCCTCGGGCGGCTTCTCTGGTGCCGACTGAGAAAGCGCCGAAGCATCCACGAGCGGCGCCATCAAAGCCGCCGAAGGCCTTGCCCAAGATGAGAATGGCCATTCCCACTATCTCCGGGTAACAACAGAACTTGCGTTTTCTCGTTTAGTACGGACGAACTCTTGTTCGACTCACCGACTGACCGACTGGTTTCTGAAATCTGTAGTGCTGCTACCTCCGAGACCTCCGCCAAGAACGAAGACCAGGAAATGGAAGATGCAGCCACCTCCAACCTTGGTACACTCTCTGTAGCTTTACTTCTGGTCGATTGGATTTCGATTTCAACTTTGGATTTTTCCTGTAGTTCCTCCTCATGTCATCGATCTTGAAGCGGTGCCACTGAGGGCGAGGAGGAATAAAAAGGCGCCGGCTGACAAGACCACTCAGGTTGCATCAGTGCTTGAGGCATCAGTTCAAGATGGTGATGATGTCACTCGGCATTCCGTGTCCTTCGCTATGCCGCTGACGAGCGTCCGGCCTTCGACGTCGACTGCTGATCCGCTCTCCCTTTTCGCCACACACCACGTCCTATAGGACCAAGCGGGTGCTGCTAAGGAGGCTATACGCCAGGCGGGGATCATGATGGAGCAGGTGAAGGCGATCCGAGAAGCCAGTGAAGCAGCCTATGATGCTAGCTCAGCCCTTCAGAGCAACGTCCAGGTTAGTTGATCACCACTTGTTCTGTTAGGATATGCTATCTGAAGATTTTCTTTCCAAAGATATTTGCATTTGTACACCCACTGGGTGTGTCAATTGAATATTTGAATTGGTGGGGGCACACTGAGTGCACCCACTGGGTGTAGTCCCCGAGACTATGGTGGACTGTTGTCAGTCGACTGTGGTCTCTGTATTTTGAATTTCTTCACTCTAGCTTCTTCACTCGGTCTGGTCGGACCATGTCGAATGGAATCTTGGAACTGGTGGGGGCACGCTGAGTGCACCCACTGGGTGTAGTCCCCGAGACTATGGTGGACTGCTGGCAGTCGACTGTAGTCTGAAGAACCTGTGTTTTTTTGTCAGATCATGTTGAGACCGAGACTAACTTCTGGTAGTTAGCTATAGGGCTATAGTTTTTAGGACCATAACCTCTTTGTCTCTTTCGGCCGACTGATCGGACCAAGTCGGTAGAACCAGTGGGGGCACGCTGAGTGCACGCACTGGGTGTAGTCCCCGAGACTACTGTTGAATATTTTGATTCGGCTGTAGTCTTAGAAATGCTATGATTTTTCTCTTAGTCACTCGGAAGCGACTTATCTTTGATGTCTGTCGGCTGACCCTTCACAGAAAACAAACATATCCAGCTCGACCTTGACTTGAAGCTTGTTCAAGAGAACTTTCAGAAGCGAAGGACGAGGCAAAAGGTATGATTGGTGAGAACTTGACAACTGTTTGTATCTTTCTGCCCATTCCTGATTCTGATCTCATTGTCATTTTGCAGATAAAATGAAAGAGGCTCTGAAGAAGAAGGACCATGACCTTGCCGAGGCACAGAAGACGGCTTTGGACAAAACGAAGCTTGCGGAAGAAAAAATGGCTTCAGTCGGTAAACTTGAAGAGGAGAACGCGAATCTGAAGGTTGCTCTCGACACAACTAACAAGGAAGTCAGCCGTCTGAAGAATGACAAGATAGCTCTGAATGACAAGGCTGGTGAGCTGGTGGGGAAGAAGAATGATCTGGAGGCTTGTCTGGGAGGGCTCGCCAAGAAGTTATTCATCATGCTTGAGGGTAATCTCTCTTACCCGACTAATTTGTAATCACCGACTTATAGTAGAGCTGCTGATTTACCTTTGAATTGTGTTCACAGAATTCTGCCAAAACTTCGAGGAGGAGACCAGTCGAGTGGAGACAGGCTTGGACCCCATGAACTCTCTCGTGAAGGATGAAGCTGCCATGAACGTGCTCCGACTGGAGTCTCGTGTTGCTGGTGTGGTTGACTACCTTGGTCGGCTGAAGGTTGTGGCATTTCGAATCGACACGACCCTCTGGCCAGGAGCGACGCTTCAAAATGACCTCGAGTCTCTAATGACTCGACTGAATGAAGTTCCAGGTCGAGTGCAAGAATGGAAGAAATCTTCTGCCAGATGTGGCGCCGACGTTGCTCTGTCCCTGGTCTGTGTTCATTGCAAGGATGCGCGAGAGGAAAAGCTGGCGTCCATCAAGGTTGCCAATACCAAGAAGCACGACTTCCGATCTTTCATGGAGACCTTCATTGCTGCTGCCACTTGGATTGCTGACGGAATCGACCTGGACCAGTTTGTTGCGCCCTCCAGTCCTCCGCCTGAGGAGTAAAAAACTTCTATGCTTTGTCTTAAATTTGCCTCGGAATGCCGAGTGGTTTTGTAACCGATAAACTTTTGCAGGCTTGACGCCTGAGCACTTTCGAACCCATAGGATATTATCTGAACTTGGTTTATCGTTGAATATGCTTGCGTTTGCCTTCGAGTGAACTTTGTTCTTCATTCGGAATATATTTTAGCGTTTGAGACACAGCCCTGAGGTGGAGAATCCAATCGACCTTCTCTTCCTCACTCTTGCAGATCAGGATGGAGCACAGATTGCGATCGACCCGCGTCCTTGCGGATTGGGATGGATCGCACACTGTATTTGTGGCGTAGCTTCGAAGGAGATGGTAGCAGTCGACCTGCACCTCGTCGTCCTTGCAGAGCGCACATTGTATTTGTGGCGTAGCTCCGAAGGAGAAGGTAGCAGTCGACCTGCACCTCGTCGTCCTTGCAGAGCGCACATTGTATTTGTGGCGTAGCTCCGAAGGAGAGGATAGCAGTCGACATGCACCTCGTCGTCCTTGCAGAGCGCACATTGTATTTGTGGCGTAGCTCTGAAGGAGAAGGTAGCAGTCGATCTACACCTCGTCGTCCTTGCAG